>NC_090021.1:75437906-75741315 GCF_037176765.1 Anolis sagrei
GCTAAAGAGCTACATCAATGAGCACATATTTACATTACAACTAACTTTAATTTTGGCTCCTTGCTGGCAGCCACATGGCTTTCTCAAACAGAGAGTGGGGTGATAATTAAGGATGCTGTTGTATCCCAGTATGTTACAGCTACCGAATTAGAGAAAATCAACTGCATGATGTTTACTGATGGCATCATTTTGGCAACCCCTAACATACTCTAAACTGCTGCAATATCCCTTTGAATTTTAAATAAAAAGGTAACATTGGTCTTTATTACTTTTTTGAAGAGTGTAATGATGCCTAATAATTTTAAAATTACATTTTTACTTAAAAAAAAATCCTTAACATGCCCCGTGTCCTGTTCCCCCCTCCCCCACCTGGTTCATTATATGCACTAGAGCCCCTGAGAAATGAAAGCAAAGTTTGTCTCAAGTGAGTTTTCTTTCCTTCTAATTTTGTCAGATATTGAGTTTAGACATTGTGTTAAATGACTTGCTTAACGGAGGGCCCGCAAGTCTGATGATATGTAATAGCTTGATTCTTTACAAACAACTTAGGGCTCTTCCAGACGAGGCTCAAAATTCAGGCCCTGTTGGACTTATTAAAGGTACAAGAGTTGCGTAAAAAACCAGAAACGCAAAAGAATCAGGATACACAAGGCAGCATAAAATCCAATGCACAAAATTAAAGAACAATCCTTTAAACTTGGAAGCATGGAACATGAACAACATGAAACTAGAATTCCCTTAGCAGGCTTGACTAGGACTTGACAAGAGATGTAGCTTCAACTCCAATGTTTACCAGACTGCTGAAAAATTTATTTGGTTTCTCTAATACAGCCATGAAATCTTTCCATTTTCCCTGGCAAACTGATAACGTCTTTTTCTCTAACAAGCACCTTTGCCAAGTCTGTGAATCAGATTCAAGTTTGCAAAAGCTAAATCTCCTATCTATCAGCTCATTACCCTCTCCACCTGGCAGTTTATCCTCTGAACTTGCTTCCCTAGAGAAAGACTTCTCTTGGCCCCTCTCTGGAATGTGACCTTCGCTTTCACTAACTGCAGGAGACACAGAACGCTCAATTTCAGGACTTAAAATTTCATGCTGGCTCACAGACTCAACAGGCCCAGAAGACCCAGAAATCCCATGATCCACTTCCTCAATGACATTAGGCATAATCAATGGCTGAATTACAACAGATCTAATGGGGTATGGGGCCTATAGAGATTGACTGTCAGGTACTCCAGGGGGCAGTCCTCACTTCCCATCCAGCTTCTTTGGGCTCCATAAGCACAGAGAAGTGAGAGGACACCAACCCTCACCCCAACCCCCTCAAAAAGCTCTTTAAATAAAAGAAAATTTATTGGGTCACCATTATGCCTCTCCAACAGGCCTCCTACAAGTAGAAATGATGCTCCAGGTGGTGTGTGTGTGTGGGGGGGGGGGGGGGGGAGAGAATAATCATTTTTACATGGCAGGAGGCCCACTGGGAGTTACCAGGAGGGGACACTCTCCCCACCCAGGAATCCCTAGATTTTTGGGAAGGGCGTGGGGACCTAAACCCACAATGAAGCAGGTTTCTTAAACCCGTTTCATTGTGGGTTTCAGCATTGTTTGGAAGCCTCCTTAGAAAACAGTACTATCTCTGTTCTCTCTGTATGTTTCCAAAGTGTGTTAATTGCAAATAGAAACTTGCAGGCTGAAAATTTCAACTGTTATTAAAAACACACATACTTTCTTTTTTTTGTTTAGAGGAGAAAGCCCACAAAGTCTGATGACATCTGAAACAGAGTTTAGGCAAATTGGGTCTTTTCAATGCTCAAGAGGATGAATTAGAGACAGCTATTTGGACCTGCTCCATGTTTTCTTGTTTGCACTTCATGAATGCCCTTTCATTTACCAAATATTCATCAAGAAAATGTTGTTGGCATTGTTGAAATCCTTTTGGGAAGCCAAATGAAAGATTTGTGCATTTCACATCTTTCTCCTTCTTCTCACGTGATTTCAGTTCTTCTTCTGGTGAAAAAATATTGTTTATCTTTATTTGTTAGCTTATGTACAGGTGGTAACAGTTTACAGCATTTATGGATGTTTACAGCATTTATGAACTTAACAGCAAACAACAAGGAAAGGGATCAAACATCAACAAACAAATAGAAAAACTCTTCTTTCTCCTCTTCTTTTGTCTCTTCTCTTGCTTCTTCTTCATTTTTTTCCTGCAGCCTTTATATTTTGGGCCTTAACCTTACAGGTTCCATTAAATTGCCCAGATTATGAAGTAAGCAAAACAGAGAAAGTCTAATTAAAAGTATTATCAATTACTTTGTCCTCCCATAAGAAGAGGTAAGACCTCTGTTCAAAGAGCCAGTTAAGGTTATTCAAGTACATCAGCCCCCATCAAAACAATTAAGAGACAGGAAATCAATATTTAAGTCTAAGCCTGCTTACCTCCATGATAATGTCTTACTAAATTACCTGAGCTACATTCATGGTATTGGCTGGCAAATGTGTTCCATATTTCTATGTTACCTTGAAACAGAATTACGTTTTGCCATTGTTTTTAACTGTCTTTGTTTTCCAATCTGATAATAGTAGGCCAATGAGTAGTACATCAATGGACATTTAAAATCGGAAGAAGTCTTCCTAATATTTTGTTTCATTACAGTTTTATAGCCATTTCCTAGACATGCTGAGAAAGATGACTACAAGTTGTTTTTCACATTCTAAAATTGTCTGGATTAGGTTAACATGAGGTTACATATTTTTCTGTGTGTATTTGCTACTAGATATGAAAAGGTGGATGTGTTATTGTTGTATATTTTCAGGGGGAGAAAACAATCTATATAGCTGGCGGCTGTATAGACAAACAAATGGACAAACAATTGGAAACATTTCATTACACAGCAGATTGTCTCACCCTGCTACACAACTGCTGTGCAAAATCATATACAAACCAACAAGTTTGTGGAGAAAAGTCACTATGAGCAGAAGGGTATATGTAATGAGCTGAAACAGTCTCCATGGTAACAGTTACACTTTCCTCTCCCTTCCATGGACTTCAGGAAAGTGTGTCATGCATTCTTTGCTTCTCACTAAACTTATAAAACACATGGCTCTTCCTGTGTTGGTGGACTATAGTTTCCAAAGAAGAAGATGGACAATGGAAGTTCCATTTGGAATAACAACTGTTTCACAATCTTGCTTTACATAGTTGTTTAGCCGGTGGTATAGTAGAACCAAGGCTTGTGAGACTGAAGCTCCAAAACATCTTGATTAATATGGATTATGAAATCATCTATGATACTTTCTAATACTTTCTCATTTTAGCTGCAATTAGCTGCCATTTCTACCACAGAGTAAAGAGATGGGTTTTTCCCAACAATGGTGTACTGGTGTGAATTATTTCATTACAGTTCAAAGTACTAGGTTCTACAAAGATTGTCTAGGTGAGAGTCTACACTTCAAATTTGATCACTACAGCAGTGTATTTTGATTAATGTACTTCCAGGTGGCCCTAGGATAATTGGTGGATCTGCCACTGCAGAAGTGGCAAATACTAATTCAGTCTAAGGCTCCCTTCAATGTGGAACAGCTGAAAGAATTGTGAGATATGGTTGATTGGTTGTTGTTGCTATGTGTAGCTCCTCAATCTCAGTGGAGGATGCCTTCTGTCGGTCATAGAGGTCCAATACTGGATCATAGAGGTCCAATCCTGGATCCTAACTGTTGTAGATAATACACATTGTTGTAGATTAGTGGTTAACCATGGGAGGGGGGGAGTTCTTCTTCAGATCTCCTCCATGGGTTGCCCCATTTCCAATTTCCCCCCTCTATGCCCACTCTCAAATCTGCAACATGTAATTTTACATATTATGATGGATTTTGGGCTAAAATGGTTAAAGAATTGATTGGGTGTGTGTAAGGGAGGTTTGCTTAAGGGTTTGCTTAAGAGAACAAGCACACCACTTGGAACTCTTTAAACTATTGTGGCACTTTGGCTAAATTTCAACATTGTATTCAACAATTAAAATAACCTGTTCATTGATAAAAGCCCATTTTCTTTTCCATGCTGTGGCACACTAGAAAAATATCTGTTTCATTTTCTGTATGATAACAATATATATTGCTGCATACATATGAAGACAAATATTGAAATAGAGTAATAAAAACTACCTGATTTTGTTCTTATATTTCTGTGTGACTCTGTAAATATTTGACTGTGAAAACTGAGGGCCTGTCCAGACAGGGCCTTTATTGTGGGAACTCCCGCAATAAAGGAGGGGGTATCCAGTTAACATTCTGGACAGCTCCGCATTAATTCGCTACAAACCAGGAAAACCCTGGTTTGCAATGAATTAATTTGATAGTGCATTTATTCCATGCCTTATTGGAAGTTATGGGATAAATGCACTATAGTCCAGGCACCCTTCCCACAATTTACCAGGCTAAATAAGCCTGGTAAACTTGAGAATACCCACCTCTCTCCCCAAGCCCCCAGACCCTTTAGAAAAGTTTTAAAAAGCTTACCAGCACTGCAGTTACCCCCAGAGCAGCTCTTCCGGCATGTAGAAATGACAGGTCAGGAGAGGGGGGGGGGTTTCCTCCCCGTTCTCCTGGCGCATCATTTCTACACACTGGGAGAGCTGCTCTGTGGGGAAACTGCAGTGCTGGTAAGCTTTTAAAAAAACTTTTCTAAGGGGTCTGGAGGCCTGGGGGGAGGGGAGAGGGCCTGCACACATTCTCCTAGGCTAGTCCCAAGAGAATGTGTAGACAGCCCACCCCAGAAAGCGCCCATTTTCTGGGGTGGGTATGGACAGCCCCTCAAAAACATCCACATTTTTTAAACACAGATGCTTTTGGGATAAAGAGCTGTCTGGAACTGCCCTTAATCTTTTTCATAAGATCATTGGATGAAACCTGGCACATACTGAGTTCAATTTCATCGGACAAGTGATTATACAAGAAGCAGCTCTGGAAAGTCAGGGCTCTTCCAGACAGGCCTTATATCCCAGGATTGGATCCTAGCTTTTCTGCTTTAAACTGGATTATGAGTCCACCCTACCAGATAATCTGGGATAAACAGAAAACCTGGGATCAAATTCTGGGATATAGGGCCTGTCTGCAATGGCCCTCAGTTGTCAGCATCCAGGTGTGTTTGTACTGCTAACTATCATATGAGTATTGATACATTTACCTGTGCATTAAATTTAAATGAGATCATTTTCTAGTCTGTCAGACACTGAAGACCACAAATGAATACTGTCTGTCTGACACTAAAGTGGATGTATCACAGAAACAGTTTATTTTCCTTCATGAGTAACATAAAGAATCTAAGTATATAATTCATAATATAACCTCTCTAGGAAAATCTTGGAATAAAAACCTTGAAGCTAACATTTTCTCATAAAGCAAACAGAGAGGTTTTGTATAGTTTGGAAAATGCCATTAAAAAAAAAAGACTTCACAGTCTGTTTCTGTGAATTCAGCCATTCATGGCTTGAAAATATTTTCAAAAATTCCCGAAAACAAATCTTGGTTTTGCCATTTTATAGGAGGTACACTATTTTAATATAACATTATATGCAATGGTACTTCAAGATCAATGAATTCTGATATCCATTGGCACTAGGCGGTCCTGGACTAAACCCCAGCATATACCAAGGCCTCAGTGTATTTTTAAATGATAGTGACATAATATTTTAATTGGTTTGGGGATGACTTCCCTTTCTAGATTTTGAAAGCTACTGTGCAAGTCCATGTATTATCAGATCTTACTTTGAAATAGCAATTACTTTTCAATTAATCTTAACATGACATATTTACAATACCATAAACTCCTGAAGCATTTAAGGAGAATATTTACAGTATGTTCTCCGCTTTTATGGGGAAGGATTACTGTTGCAGTATTGCTGAGAAAATGGAAAAATCATTAATCTTAAAATATCTTTTTTAATCTGAGAGAAGACTTTTCTAGGAATATCTAGGTCCTTCAGATGTCTCTGTGTTCAGGACTGTTCATGGCTTTAAAAACAAACCTCCAGCAGTTCAAAGAATGTCAGCCATTCGATTTTGAAATGCAGCTTCCACAACCCCCACCTGTGTAACTAGTGCTAGGAGATTCTGAAACCAATGTCCAAAACCTGCTTTTCCAAAGTCTGTGTATTTAGCCATATTGTCTTACTGAAGAAGCAAATTCTGCATACTGGGTAACATTAGTATAGCAGTCTTTGCATCTGCTCTTTGAAGAGCCCATTGACCTGCAGAGATTTTTTAACCTGGTGATTAATATTTGGATTTTGGAGCTCCATGCAAGTGCCTGGCTATAGTCTATTGTGTCTGTAATGCCAGAACAGGTTAACTGTGCAACCAGCAAAAGGAGGAGGAAATCGGTGTAAGTGAGCTCTTGAGTTTACTTCATCGGATAAATAAGATGACGTGCCTAGGAACAGACCTTTAAAGCTGTGAATGAGCAGGGGATAAGTGTGAACAGCCATAGAACTGTAAACCTTGTGGGTATGGTGATGAAGTGAAAAATTCAGTTTTACCAGTGGTTTTTGGAGGATAAACGCAGGGCCCTTCCACACAGTCATATAACCTAGAAAATCTCACAATATCTGCTTTGAATTGGGTATCTGAGTCCACACTGCCATATATTCCAGTTTAAAGCAGAAAATGTGGGATTCAATTCAGCTGTGTGGAAGGAGCCATAGGGAGAAAAATATTGCCTAAAGCCAAAGTAAGTAGATGAACATATGAATGTGGGAGACAGTTACTGGAATATAGTGTAGATTGGAGGTTTTGGTGGATATATTCCATGTCTGTTTCAGTTTTCAATCTCCTTTTGTAGGTTTTTTTTGTTATTATTCTACCCATTAAAAACACCTTTTCCCATCTCCTAAACCATGGTCACTTTATTTTTTTCTTGCTTGAAAAACTAAACATTTCCAACCATGAAAACATTAGAATGGCGGAATTGCTTGAGATTCTTCTAACCTTTATTGCTGTGAGTTCCAGGCATTCCATCCATGATCCCTGGGTAAATGCCATTCTGTTTCTATTAAGGTTACATTTCAAACAGATAACAAAGGTCATGGCAAGAGCTGAAAGTAATTACAGAGAGCAGTGCACATCTGCTTCCCAATGTCTCTACAAAGATACAGGCACTGAAACCAAAATGGGTGCTCAAATCCATTGAGGTGTTGATGGGTTGTGTGTTGTTAAACAGCAGGGTATGTCAACTTAGAAATGTAAGAGTCAAAAGCAAGATAAACTAGAGGTCAAATTCCAAATATAATAGGTTAAATCCAGTACAGAATACACCTGTTCAATCAATGGGATTTACATAAATGTAGACACAAAGTGCATACCCCAATGCATGCTTCAGCACTCAGCAAAACAAAATCAGTGCATACATCAAGCCAGAAAGAGTGGGTTAAAAAAAACTCACTAGAAAGTCCAAAACAAGCAAGATAATGCATCGTTGCTGATCAGAGTGCTTCCCATGTAAGGGGATAAAACTGTTAAAAACAAACTTAGGCAAATAGTACCTTATATTATAAAGTGACTTTCAAAAATCATTCATAATTCATCTCAAAATATTGTGATTTCACCTTTTGCCAGAATTGCAGGTTTGCAGGCCCAGCATATCTAGCTCCCAGGAGGTCAGTTGAGACACAGATGGGCGGAAGGCAAGAACAGAAGTTTATTCTCAATGGTTAGAGAGGATGTCAGAAGACAAAGCACTCCAAAGAACTGACACAATACAATTGAAAATACAGAGCATATTTAATATATTTGACAGTTATCCAAGATTCCCATGCTAGCTTCTGATGCTTCACCTGATAAATAGAATATGCTCCCTGGTTTTGTCTAACCACCCTAACAACTGGTTGTAAAAAAAAACAAAAACAAACTAAGCAGATTTTTTTCTGAAAAAGTTAAGCATTACAAATATCAGTTTGTCATCTTTGCAGAGTTAATTTCAGTATGCCCCCTTTATTTATTTATCGTGTCATCGTGTCATCCGCAACCAGAACACTGTATTACATTTCTAACAGAACAAAACAAACAAACAGATTTTTAAAAAAACACAAAATTTTTGCAAATTTGGTAGCTGATTAAATGTCCTTTGACCAGTATCTGGCCACTTGGAGTAACACTGGTGTTGCCGCAAGAAGGTCCTCCATCGTGCATGTGGCAGGGCTCAGGGTGCATTGCAGCAGGTGGTCAGTGGTTTGCTCTTCTCCACACTCGCATGTCGTGGATTCAACTTTGTAGCCCCATTAGTATGCCCCCTAATGTCTTATTTTCAATTTCTGTTAACATTTCACCACAATGGTTTTTTTCCACTTACACCAGCTTCTAGAGTTGCATAGAAGAGAGATTATTTACAAGTGTTGCTTGTTACCTAGCTGCATTACAAGTAACACTTGCTTAAATATCCTCTTCTACAGAGTCATAAATGGTATAGAAGACCTTTCCAGCTTTCAGGCTGATAACTCTATCAGTTTTCACTGGTCAAAAAGCCACAAACACAGCATCTCAGAGCAGAAGAAAAAGCTTTGAATGTCCACTAGGTATAGAAGTGTTAACAGAACAGAAGCTTTCCCAATGGTCATGGAGGGGTGGTCCAATGTATTATTTCCCACCAAACACTGCACACTCTTACTAAAAAAGAAACTCTGCCAGATTCTGTGGAAATGTCTCATTCCTTCTTTCTTTCTTTCTTTCCTTCCTTCCTTCCTTTTCCATTCCTTATTCTAATGTTCCTAGTATGTCACTCACAAATGCACCTTGCAGGTTTCTACATTTTTACTCTATTGCTTCATCTGAACAGGTGCCCATCTATTAATGCCCAGTCTGTGCCACCTCTTGGTTAAGCAGCAGGGGGGAATTGAAAAGCTTTTTGCTCTACAACAGCAACAACTACAACCACAACCACAACAACAAAAACCTAATGGGGAAAAAGGTTCATTTGGAAATACCTCATTAGTACAGAGGCACAGGAAGGATGGATCCTGGCAATAAAAAGCAGGAAAATGCTTTCCAATAAATCTTAATGAGAGAGTTCCCAGGTGTTTTACCGTCAGATTGCTGATTGTTACTTAATTAGTACAGGTGCTGTCTAGGCAGGGAAGCTAGAGCGGACAAATGGCTGCCAAGCAGTCAGCAAACACAAAGGCAGGTAGCTTCAAATTGGAAACTAGATATGTTTGGGCAGAGTGGCTTGTCTGATAGAGCTTACTGCCTCATGGAAAGTGTTTTTGTAGACTGGCAGCAAGTGTTTTCATAGCAGCTTATTGGCTTTGAAATTCTGTGCTCTCATTTATCCTGGCCTAGTTCCTTGGACCACTGATTTTGAATTCTGATAGAAAAAGTGAAGGGAGACCAATACTACACAAGCCTACCTATAGATCTCTTCTAGTTTCTCTTATGGTGAAATCATACTTTATAAGATTTACCAGAACAAAAACAGGAAAGAGTTCCTTTAATTTGAAAAGAACAGGGCTTCTTAAACTGTGGTTCCCACCCCAAATGGAGTCCCCTGAGCTCAGTGTTGGGGTCCCATTTTTTTTCTGAACACAACCCCTAGTAGCTATTTTTAACATTTATATGAATCTATTGGCAAGTGTTTTTAGTGAACCCTGCGAAAAATGCTACAGTTGTATTTCATAAAAATCCTTGCAAGCGCTACTTTGTTGGCAGTAAATGTTTGAGTTTTATATTTATGTATACAGATATATAGGTCACGCCTGAAACATTTTTATGTTTTAGGTCAGAAGGGGTCCCGAATGGAAAAGTTTAAGAAGCCCTGGTTTAGAAAAGGGAATGAAAGATTCAGGGACCATATCCTGGGCCCTCTCACACTTTTACTGGACACATCCAAACAATGCCTCCAGTGAAAGAGGATTGATTTGAGACAAAGCAGGAAAACCCTGCTTTATTTCAAATTAATTTGATAGTCCATAGACTATCGTGCCTTTGTGATATCCCATTAGACCTGCACCTTTGTGAATGGGCTATGGGTCCTGTGGGGACAGTCCCTTGGGTAGTCCCAGGACTACCCAGGGGCCTGTCCACACACCCATCTTGCATGTTTTGGACTCCTGGAGTCCAGAGATGTGAGATGGTGCCCATTCTCCCCCCCCCACAAAACCTTTAAAAATAAAAATAAAACTTAATGGGTTTTTAAAACCCTCTTCAGCAAAGATTAAAGTGCTGCCTGGAAGTGGCGTCAGTTATTCACAATACTTGGGACCAGAAGGTTTTGGAATTTTGGATGAACATACATAATGAGTTATCCTGAAGAGGAGACCCTTACTTAAACATCTTATTCACATAGTCTCAGGGTAATATTTTACACAATAATTTAATAATTCCATGCATGAAAGTAAAGTTTGTGTACATTGAACCAACAGAAAGCAACAGTATCACAGTCTCATCCATTTGTGTAAATGATTTTAGAGTGTTGGAATTCCAGAGAAGCAATGCTCAATCTGTATTGCTTTTCACACAACCAGATAACAAGCAGCTTTTGCTGAAATTGCCTATTCTACAGAACCTTTAAAGATACAGAAACCCTATGTGGATTTCACTCTGGCCATTCCTTCACATACACATTACCACCACTAGTCTCTGTAATTTGGGGACTATGTATGAGGTTTTAGAAAGCTCTCTTCTCTCTCCTTTTTGAGTTCCAGTGATATTTCTGCTGTTGTAAAGTCTTGTGGCATTGGATCTTTTGTTGAGAGGTTCTGTTTGTAAATATGTAAGCAATTTGTTTTGCATTTAGAAAATTAAAAAGCAAAGCTGTAATTTTATATCATTACATCTGGGAAGAAGTCCCACTGAACTTGGTTGGACGCATTCCTGCATAGATTGCAAGTTTCCTCATAATCCGTTTTGGAAAGCATTTTAGCAGTCCATGCCCAGTGTTGTACACTATGTTACAGATGGTGTGTGATGTTTGCAAAACCTTGGTAATAATTTAATTCACCTCACAAGGAAGTCCTGGAAATTTCTTTAATGCTAAGTTACTAGTATACAGCAAAATTACAAATAAAAGAAAATATGGCAACTTCTCACTTTCAATCCAAAACCCCACACCCCTCAAATACATAAAGTTCCTTTGCCCAGCCTCTAGGCATTCCAGTCTGTTCTGTGTTATCAGGGCTACCTCCCACCCAGGACCTCTTGATGTTTTTGCTGGTTTGGCTTTGGCTATTGAGCTCATGACATTTGAGGTGTTCTGGTGTCTCGAAAGCACAAGATACAGGTCCATTACATGGTGTGAAAGTCTACAGGAGTACTTGTATATTGGCTCCTCAACTGGGAAAGATTTGGATCAATTGTCCCAATGACATCCAAATTGGATTCAAAAAGAACTACTCAATCAACCTAGTTAGTAACATGGAAACACTCTTACCGGTTAACTGCGTAGTAATCATCAGGCACTAGTTTTAATATATTTAGAGTATTGATCTCAGGTCAAATCTACACTGCCATATAAAATCCAGACTATCTGATTTAAACTGGATTATATGACAGTGTAGACTCATATAATCCAGTTCAAAGTGGATAATCTGAACTATCTGTTTTGACAATCTGCATTATATGACAGTGTAGATCTAACCTCAGTAGCTCCTTGGTACTCACCACGTCAATTAGCAATGACCAAGATCACGATAACACCAATTGCATTTCTAAAAAGCTTAAAGTATCCCCCCCCCCCCCAAAAAAAAAAGTATAGGAAGGTAAACATGACACAAGGGCTTTAAAAGGTTGCTTATTATTCCTGATAACTCTGTAATTCCATGCACTTATTGTATTATACTTTTTTCCCCTAATGTTCAATAAGTAAATATTAAGGGATGATTGAGAAATGCAATCTATCAATTCCTTTGTAAAAAAAAAAGTAGGGACCACATCAATTTTTTCCTTACTTCACACCTTCTCATAATTGATTCAACATCCCAAATAAAAGATAAATCAGCATGGGTAGGAATGTAAATCTTACCTGTGAGTTCATGCTCCCAACCAGCCCCAGATTCCATGCTCTGCCCCTGAGCAATGCCAGCAGCAGCAGGAGCTGAATCAATCCAGATCATCCAGTAGGGCCAAACCAGGATCAAACCTGTTGAGTGGTCACCCTGACTTGGGCTCTTGTTACTGACATGATGGGAGCTAACCATGTCATTCTGGAGAGCTCCTGGCCAGCATCAGTCTCTGATTGTGTGGTGCCTTTGCTGACATCAGAAAGGTGTCCAGCAATGGCCAGGAGCTCTCCAAATAGATTCGAAGTATAGGCAAAGAGATTCTATATTTGAATATTAGGAAGAACTCCTGGATGGTAGGAGCTGTTTGACAGCAGAATATGCTACCTTGGTGTGTGGTAGAGACACCTTCTTGGAAATATTTTAAACAGAAGTTGGATGACCATCCAATGGAAGTGGTTTAATTGTGTATTCTCACATGGCAGAATGGGTTTCTACTGGATGTCCCTTGTGAGCTCTCCCAACTCTATGGTTCTGTATGATATTTCAGTAAGGTAAAGGTAAAGGTAGTCCCCTGACATTAAGTCCAGTCATGTCTGACTCTGGGGTATGGTGCTCATCTCCATTTCTAAGCCGAAGAGCCAGCGTTGTCCGTAGACACCTCCAAGGTCATGTGGCTGGCATGACTGCATGGAGCGCCGTTACCTTCCCACCAGAGCGGTACCTATTGATCTACTCACATTTGCATGTTTTTGAACTGCTAGGTTGGCAGAAGCTAGGGCTGACAACGGAAGCACACGCCGCTCCCCGGAATCAAACCTGCGACCTTTCGATCAACAAGCTCAGCAGCTCAGTGCTTTAACCCACTGCGCCACCAGGGGCTCCGATATTTCAGTAGAGTAGTAGAATTAAAAGGATAGCACTTTGCAGAAAGTCCATTATATGAAATTATGACAGCTATGATTAGAGAGAAGTACAATAAGGTCTTATAGCATTCCTGAGTTGTTTGATCAGAAGGTTAGCTGCAAGGGCATGAAGTGTAGAGAGGGAGCAAAGAGGTTGATTGCAATGTTGATGCCTATAGAACAGACTCTATATGGAGATGTGCTCAGCTGATGATGCCCCTCATTACAGATAATTTCCAAGTGAGGCAGACCTATCCTCTTCATATAGAAGCAGTAGCTAGCTAATTATATTAGTAACAAAAATTAAATTGGACCTTTAACATGAGTGGCAATAACTAGCAAGGCGGATGTTACAAGAGTTAAATGAATTTGACATCTGCCCTGAGAAAAAGAGACCCTTTGCCAATTTCAGATAAAGCACATGACCCTAGCAGTAATGGCTTTTTCTGGCTTTTATTTTGTGAAGCTATTCCTCTATGTGTTGTAGATAAATCTTTATTCTTATTCACTGTCCTTCTCCCCTGCATTTCCTGCTTCAGCTTTCTTCAAAGTATATCTATATGTGCACACTTTATATTACATTTGCAGATCTGTCAACATGTCACAAATGAAAATTGGGACACACTACTTTTTGCTCAGTTGGCAACAAGGTAAGGACACACGGGGAAACCAGAAAGTAGAAAGAGAATCTGGAGCATTTTGAGAACTGCTGTTAAAGTGGGAGAACACGGGATTAATTGGAAGTGTTCACCAAATCAGAATATTGGAAGAGTTTATAGAAAGTCACAAACATTTTAATCCACTTCATGCAAAATCTGTAGCCCAGAGAGAATGGAAACTACAGCCATGCCTCCACATTTGTGGGTTTGCATATTGCTGTATATTCTGAAAAATTATGTTGTTTCTAGATGTTTGTAGAGCCTTCAGAATGATTCTGGCAGCTTCTTCCAGAGGGTGACCATATCAATGCCTAGAGAAATAAATGACAAATAAAAAAGGAAACAAAAAGAATATAAATTCATGGTTTAAACACTTTCGTGGGTCTCCTGCACCCACAATCTCCATGAAAATGGAAGACTCGCTGTAGATAAATTTGCTATTAATATCATGAAAGGGACTCCAGAGTTAGGGTCAGACAGGACTTCATTGAAAAAAACCAGCCTTTTAAATTATATGTCGATGCTTCTGGAAAATTCATGGGACACTTCCTATGCTCTCTTTAGGATTCTTCAATAGGTAACTTCTTGTTTAGTCTCTAGATTTTGCCTTGTGATCTTACTCCATTTATTTGTCTATATTATATGCTTTTATTATTCCATCATTATATTCTTCCATCATGTGATTCCTTGTGGTTTTGTCCATTGTGCAAGTCAATACACAGACTACAGTGATTAACAAGTTTTACAGCCTTATTTAGTACTGATACTGATGTGTAGTCACCACAGTAATATGCTGATTATTTAGCAGAAATCTAGAATATTGAAAAGGAGTATCATAATTTGGTTCAAAATACATTAAAATTCATATTTCAGGGCGACATTTTTATTAATTGAAGGCCCCATTAAAATTGGCACATTTTACATTATTAAATATATTATACATGTAATACATTTTGTATTTTATAGCTGACATTTCTCAACATTAATTATTTGCACTTTATATTTGAAATACAGTATAATTTTTCAATGTAATGGCTCAAATATATCGTTTTTCAATTTAATTATTCGAAATTAAACCTACCTCCACCTGAACATTAGGAAGAACTTCCTAACTGTGAGAGCTGTTCAGCAGAGGAACTCTCTGCCCCGGAATGTGCTGGAGGCTCCTTCTTTGGAGGCTTTTAAACAGAGGCTGGATGGCCATTTGTCAGGGGTACTTTGAATGTGATTTTCCTGGTCTTGGTAGGGGGTTGGACTGGATGGCCCATGAAGTCCCTTCCAACTCAATGAGTCTATGATTCTAAGTTTAAAAAAAAAACAGGGGTGAGTGAAGAATGGGCATAGTGGGATGGTGGAGTTATGGGGATCATTCTTTGTAACTATTCCCACTATATAAATGTTCTCTTAAACACAAAGGGAGATTCTCTGAAAGACACTGGTAGTTCACTGTTTAGTTTTATGTTTTTTAAAGGTTATGATCTTTTGAGCCAAGCAGCTAAGAGTCAATACAGAATGTGCATTGGTGTCTAAAAATCAAATCCTGTGGCAATAAATGTCCTCTTGAGAACCATAGGGGTCATGAATCGATGACTGTCTTGCAGCTTTTCTTATGGGGAAGCAGCTGACTCAGGCAACTTCGACACATCAGGGAGATTTAAAAATCACACAGCAACTCAAGAATCTTCCATTCTGTCCTGTAATTCTGCTTGCAGTGAATGAATGCTCCCAACCTTTTTTTTTTCCTCAAAGGGCAATGTTCTTGCTCCAGCTAAAATTTCATTATTTCATTTCAGTCACATCTCACCTTTTCTCCTTCAAGGAGCTCAGGGTCACCCATGCTAGGTGGCCAATGATTTCCCACTTTGCTCTGAGCAAGAGCTTTCAGACTATGCCTCAGCATGCTTTGTGATGATGCAGTTAGTATGACTGGCTAGATAATTTCTGTAACGATATGAAAATATTCAAAAACCAAAAAGCAAGGTCTGCCTTTAAAAGGTTTGGATTGAAAGTTATCTTTTATTTATTCATTATATATCTCAAAGGTTTGCACAGCCACGTTTTGCACAGCCACATTTTTATTGTTCATTTCTCATGTTGATCCTATTAATTCACTTTGTTAATTATGGACCTTATTACTTGTTTTAATGATTTCTGTGTTACTTGTGAATTTTTAATTGCTTGTTTTAATTGTTTTTATTGCTGTTTATCTCTATTTTTTTTGTCTTTGTAAGCCACCCTGAGTCCCCTCGAGGAGAGAGGGCAGGTTATAAATAATTATTTTAAGAACAACTTTAAAGGAGCAGACAGAGGGTGCATCTACACTGTAGAATTAAAGCATCTTGGCATCACTTTAACTGTCATGGCCCAATGCTATGAAATCATGGGAATTGTAGCTTTATAGCTTTGCAATATATTTAGCTTTCTCTGCCAAAAAGTTCAAATCCAAGGAATCCATAGCTTTGGGCCATGGCTATTAAAATGGTGTCAAACTGCATTACTTCTGTAGTGCCAATGCACCCTGAGACATATTACATGGATACATCAACATTCCTATGGAGAGACTGCTTTATGCCTTTTTTCAGAGGAATTGTTGCATTAGTCTGTTGTATCAAAAGTTACATTGTCTTGTGGCGTTCTAAAGACCGGGTTTCACCAGACATAATCTTTGTGGGCTACCAGCCAGAAAAGATAATAGCAGCAAGCCTGCTAAAAATGTCTTCTTCCATACTATTGTCCTCTTTTTTGTTGTGATCACACTATTTGATAGGAAGGATGCTATTGGCCTGGGGAAAACTATTCAACAATCCCATAGTTTTCTGTAGCTGTGACTTGACAGAGGTGCAAAAACCCAAAAGATAATGGCAAAGATTTTACATCCTTTATAATACATGTTGTTTTAAAACTTCTAATATAAATGTTGTGCTGAAGTGTTAATTTTAATCTGCAGTTATGTGTAATTATAGATAGGTGTTTAAAAGGATAAGTATATAGAATTGTATAATTGGGGGGATGGTAGCCAGCACAACTCACTTTGAGCTGAGTTGCCATGGAAAAAGGGGCAGAGCCAACTGCCACTTGGCAGGGCGGCCATTTTAAAACAGTCTGTAGTCAGTGAACTCCAGGGAAGGCTGGTTCTGTAGTGTGTTGAGAACCAGTAAGGTAGTCTGTAGTCTAAGAGCTACAGGGAAAGGCTGATTCTACTGGGATTCTGCAGGTTTTTAGCCTGTGTAGTTTAGATAGGTCGAGTTGACTTATTTATATTATTAGTCAGTGTAAGAGCAAAAGGGGGAGAGAACCCTAATAAGAATCTTTACTGCAACAGAAATAACATAAGAGAAAGATAAGCTTGTACCTGAAGTAATCTGTTAAAGAAAGAAACACATTTTGAAGGAAAATAAGTTTGAAACCTTTTTAGTGGAAGGAATAGACCTCTTAAGAGTTGGTTTATGAAATGTTAAAAATATAACCTCTGAAGATATGTGCCTCTAAGAGTTAAGATACATTGAAACCATCAAGCTTCTTCTATACTTCAATAAACTTGTTACAGTTTCTTCCAAAGCCAAGTCTCTGTTACAAATACTTTCAAGTTAAGCCACGCTACACATTGAAGAAAGCACAAATCAACATTGCAAGCTATTAGTTGTGTTATCAATTTAGTAAGCCATTACAAAGTAGTGGTTCCTTTACAAACTGTTACAAATTGGTGGCATCGTTACATACTGGTGCCATCTTTACAAACTGGTGGTCTATTTACAAATGTAAATAAACAATCATCACTACACACATTCTATTGCAGAGCAGCATACAAGAATATGAGTTATATCAATCTTCTTCTTTTCATCTAGCTTGGGGGGAGAGAGAGACAGAAAGCAACAGGAAAGAACTGAATGTATGATAACCCTGCAGTGTAGTCCATTATTTTATCTAGTGTCTTGGCACAATTTTTCCCTTAGGAGAATGCAGTCAGGAAGAAAATCTGTGAAATAAATTTCACAAAGACTCCTAGGGCTGTATGAGATGATTGAAGCTCTCTTGTCCAGATATGTGTGGAGATTTTTTGCTTCAGAAAGCAGTTGAAAAGCAAATATTAAGCACCTATTCTCTCCCCAGCTCAACCCAGTATCTGTCCACAATTGCCCAAGGCTCCAGTCAGCAATCTTTCTCAGCCTCATCATGAGACACCAAAGATGTCACCTGAGACCTTGGAGCTGACATTCTTCTTTTAAGCGACAGTCTCATAGCCCATATTCCGGCTGCAGAAGCAAACAATTCTTTGCTTTGGTACATCCATAAATCTTTTCTTTTCCACCTCAGAAGCATCCCCTCAGACCAAAGTGCAAATTATATCCCATCTAATCAAGGAATGGTGACGAGATGACACATAAAACACAATACCTTCATCACAAAGATGCCATGTTTGCACATTCTTTTCTGCTATTCTAATCAGCAGCTGCCAGCTCTGTTTCTGCTGTGTAAAATCTTTTTTGTCAAGTTCTCTGGGTGAGTAGTATGCAGAATAATGACTTTTAAGGTTTCCTACTTTCTTCTCTTTCTGGGAATAAATCATTGGCATCCTGCTGGTGGCTGATGCTCTCCAGTGGGATAATACATCAGCAGGATAATACATCATTTCTGGGTCTTAGTCTGAACG
This sequence comes from Anolis sagrei, assembly GCF_037176765.1. NCBI lineage: Eukaryota > Metazoa > Chordata > Lepidosauria > Squamata > Anolidae > Anolis > Anolis sagrei. The sequence continues at coordinate 75,456,107 of NC_090021.1, forward strand.
TTAAAGGAGTGATTCAAGGTGCTAAACAAGAGTTTCAGAGCTTTTTAAAGGTTAGAATACAACCACTCCATTCACATAAAGGGGAAACTTAGGGGGGAGGGGGAGAGTCACATTCTCTATTCCTCAGAGGAAGGCAATAGCAAACCCTCTTGAACATATCTTGCTAAGAAATCCCCATCATAAGGATGGATGGTATCCTTAAAGTGACTGGCTTGACTTTGAAGGAGCCATGGCCAACAGGGAGCTCTGGTGTGGGCTGATCCATGAGGTCACGAAGAGTCAGAAGCGACTGAATGAATATACATTTTATTTACTTTATTGATATCCCACCTTTCTCACCCCAAATGGGGACTCAAAGCGGCTTACATACTCCGGCAAAAATTCAATGCTGCAACATAGATATAACAATAAAATATACCCTTTCAGACTATAAAATAGTTTAAACATATTATTTAAAACATATAAGCAATTAAAACACATAAAACAATGAAACAAATTAAAAACATATACAACATATAAAGTGCTGAGTCATCATCATAGGTGATTACTCATGGCGGAGTATGATTGTGTTCCAAGGGTAGAGTCTTGGTGGTGGATCTGTAAGTGACAGTAGAGACGTATTCTATATTTGCATGGTATTTCACAATGAAGACATAGATTAATAGGTAGAAAGCAGTTGCAAGAAGGGTTTGCTTAATGCGCCTTTCACGTTTCTCTTTTTTGCTCTCTATTCGTGCCTCTTCAAAATGCACTGTTAGTAACAGCTGACCTCCAGCTGACATTCAAGGGCCTGAGCTTCCCAGTTCTCGGTTTTTATTCCACATTTTTTCCAGTTAGCTTTAAGTCCATCTTTAAACTTCTTTTGCTGTCCAAAAACATTGCATTTTCCATTCTTTAGCTGAGAGTAAAGTGACTGCTTTGGGAGATGGTGATCAGATATTTGGACAATGTGACCAGCACAGCAATGCTGATGGCAGATAATCATTGTTTCAACGCTGGTGGTCTTTGCTTCTTCCAGAATGCTGACGTTTGTCTGCCTTTTCCCCAAGAAATTTGCAGGATTTTTCAGTGGCAGTGCTGATGAAATCTTTCCAGAAGTTGAGAGTGATGTTTGTAGATGGTCCATGTTTCGCAGGGATCTAACAGAATTGGAAGGACAATAGCTTTATAAACAGGCATCTTGGTGTCCCTACAAGTGTCCCAATCCTTGAAAACTCCCTGCTTTTTTTTTGAAATGTTGCACTCGTAGAGCTCATACCACCAAACACAAAATATCACCCAGAACCTCACAATACCATATTTTTGACAGTATGATCTAGAAGATGGATAGCTTATTTCTTTATTGGTTGGTAAATCTTTTCCATGTTAATGAATGTATTCCATTGGTTTTGTCTCCTAACCTCTAGTTCAGTTCTATGTTGACAAAATTAGATCTGTCTAAAGCAATTCTTGCTTTTTTTGCTCTCATACCATTTTAGAGCCAAATAGCAGCTATATGTACACTCAGTTTCATATTTATTGATGCATTCTTTTCCAGTGCATTTGTGTGACCTAAAACAATCTGAGTCATTTCAGTTGTTTAGTATATAGACTATTTCCCCACAAAATATATTTTAATGCACCAGTTGGCTCCTATGTAGCTGTGCTGTTTTTCAATGACTCATACTTTTACAGTCATCATTTCCAGAAAATGAACTATAATAGTATATATAGATCTATGTTGGAACTGATAGTATATCCAAAGCTTGGAAAGTTGCTTTTAAAAATGACTGTGTATAGGACAAAATCCAGGGTTAATTTCAACCAGCGAACACTGACTGAAATGAATGACACTCATTATTCAGCATCTATATAAGTCCCATTGATTACAATAGATCTGCTCTAGTCATGGAGTCACAGAATCATAGAGCTGGAAGGAGCCACATGGACCATCAAGTCCAATCCACTGCTCAATGAAAAATGCTAAAACATCTCCAGAAGGTAGTTGCTCAGCCTCTTTTTGAACCTTTCTAGGCAATTGCTTCCACTACCAGGTTACTTTCACTTTTAAAAAGTTCTTTTTCATGCTGAATCAAAATCTAACCCCAACCCTGAACTTTTTACACCTAGTTCTAGAGAGCAACCCTGTATCCTCCTCTTTGTGGCAGCCCTTGATGTACTTAAGAGTACAATCTTATCACCCTCTCTTTATCAAGCTGAACATGTCCACCTTCTTCACCCTTTCCTCAGATATTTTGTTCTCCATAACTCTTATCATACCCATTGCTCTTTCCCTAATCTGCTCCAACCTGTCTACATTCTTTTTAAAATGGAGAGTCCAGAGCTGAATGTAACATGCCAGCTAGGGTCTGACCACCACATAATATAGGAGAACTATCACCCTCCCCACATCAACTGAAAACTGTGCTTCTGTTATTGCAAGCTAAAATAGCATTTCCTTTTTTGCCCCAGATCACACTCATGTTCAATTTATGTCCAACAATAATACTGCAGAGCTATTATATACCCTTCATTTGGGATTTATGGTCTAAATGTAGAATTTTGCATTTGTCTCTATTAAATATTTTTTTTTATTTTTGCCCATTTTTCTAGTTTATCAAGGCTCCTTTGAATTTTGTGCTGTCTTCTAATGTTGTAGCCAACCCTTTCAATTTTGCATCATCTGCAAACTTGATAAGGATCCCTTCCATCTTGTCATCTAAGTAATTTGATTTTAAAAATGATGAGTAATGTCTCTAAGATAGAACTTTGAGGCAACTCCATTCAAGATTTCATCTCAATTAAATGCATAGCCATTGACTCTTTGAGCATGGTTTGTCAACCAGTTATGAATCCATCTTATAATGTTTCCATTTTTTTGTTAATAAAAATGTTATGGGTGGCCTTAGCAAATACTTAGATGGAATCCAGATGATGATGATGATGATGATGATGATGATGATGATGATGATGATGATATCCATATCATTTGCTGTGTCATACTATGTTTTTGTGTCAGTAAAATAATAATAAAAACTTTATTTCTAGAATGCCCTGTCTCACCAGAAGGACTTAGGGTGGTTTACAAATAAAAAAAGGCAAACATTCAGTGCCTCAAAAAAGATACAGACACATCAAAATAATACAGAATAATGGATAGTAACAACAGAAAACTTATAACAAAGGAATTAAGCATCAAAATAAAATAAAACAAGAACAATCCATTAAGACACAAAAAAACCAAAAATAAATATGAAAATGTACACCCTAAAAACAAATTATGAGACATTACATTAAAATGGCTGACAACAATGCTTCATTTAAGATGTATCATAAATGATACATCTTAAATGATATCCAGAGCATTCCCACTCTCTCTGTAAATGACGTCTGAAATAAAAGAGAATACCCCTTTTTATCCAAGTCTAATGTGCCTTTGAATCTAATGCCCACCTCAATTTTCAAAATTCTGAAACCAAAAAAAAAAAAAATTGCTGCTGAATGTAATGTGCATTAGCAAAAAGTGCACTCTTTGTAATCTTCTTAGAATTCCTTTGTAATAAACAATTGTGTTAGAACACCAAAGCTTTCAGTGATGGAGAAGAAAACCTTAGGATCTATGCTGTAGAATTAATCCACCTTAATTGCCTTGGTTCGATGCTATGGAATCCTGGGGGCTGCCAAAGAATGCTTGTGCCTCACCAAACTACAAATCCCAGGATCCCATAGCAGCAAGTCTTGGCCACTTAATTAGAGTTGATGTCTTTCACATATGAGCTCCGGGTGCAGCTCCTGAAGCAACATCCCCTTTTGGCTCAGTACTAGGATTACTGTATGGCGTGAATCTAATGCACACCCCAGTCTTGGCAAGGTCATTTAGCAAAAAAAGGTGGACATTAAATTTGAGTTAATATGCTAATTTGGCAGGATTTTAGCTAGACAAACCCCACATTGGCTCCTACTCATCATTGCATTCTCATCAGGATACTTGCAGACAGACTTTTGTATAACCAGTTGTAATATTTGTCCTGGTATTGAGGTCCAACTGACCATAATTTCCTGGAGGTTTTTGCCTTTTTGTTTGAAGATAGGGATCATGGTTGTTCTTCTCCACTCCTTTGTCATCTCACCTCTTCTCCAAGAACCTGTTCTCTAGGTGATACTAATATTGGGTTTGACTTCCAGTTCCATGGCAGACAGAAACCAGGTGTCAGTTATTAATAAAATTTTTGATGAGTAAAATTTTTCTTTTTCATTTCAATCTAATGTGAAAATTTTAAAAACGAGAATAATGTAGGGGATGTGTGTGAGGCATTTATGATACTCCATGGCAGAAAATGCACACAACTTCTGTGATGCAAAAAAAGCCTGGGCTTGCTCAAAAGATAGGAGCACCATATTCAACTTTTCATATAAAAATCTCATTGAATGTCAAAATAATTCCCCACCACCCCATGCACAGGTGCTTACATTTGTTTTGTAGGCAGGATATTTCAAATTTCCAAAACGGGTTTGGAAGAAGGAGAATCTCAGATTTGAAAGGAGATGTTCATTTTTTTGGATTTATATTTAAAAGTGTTTTTTAAAATACCAAGAAACACTTGGTTAAAATGATTTTTATGTGTTCAAGGACATCAGCTTGCCCACAGTAGATACTAACATTCTTGTTAGGCTGAGCAAATCACTATCTATAAAGAGAGTGGAATCTTCCACTTTTTCCCCTGTCTTTTTCATTAACCCCCCCCCCCCCCATGACTAAATCTGATTTGTTATAATCAAAATAAAATTATTAACTGCATAATAGATATGAAACACCTTGTCTTTTTCACTTCGTTTTTTTAAAAACCCATTTTATAAGCAAGAAAAAAAACAATCAATTGTAATCAAATGACTGAATCTGATTTCCTGATCATCTAGACTAAAAATAGCTTAAATCAATAATTCCATTCTCTGTCTTCTTAAGATGAAAAGCCTTGTCCTTCTTGTCATTTATTGAATAGATGTTTCCCTTCTTCCACACGGTTCAGAAATTTGCCTCACAGACTCAACCGCACTTTTCTTGCAAAACATAAAAGCTTTCCTGTTTGCCGTAATCAGGTGTCCATGCCTATAATCTTCTTCAATATGCATAACATAAAAAATCTATACTATGTGGGCCTCCTTTTCCCAAATTAATCTAGCAAAAATTGGTTCCTTTGTCTAAAAACAAGTGAAATGAAAACTGAATTGTAAAACTATTCAGTTAAGTTCTAGGGTCAAATATAATAATGAAAACTGAAAAACATATTCTGAATAGATGTAAATGGACTAGGTACAGGAGATGAACCAAACAGAAAACCTGGATTTCCTTGTTAGGTTCTTGATTGCATTTGCTGAGTCCTTTCAGAAAAGCATTCTGTTTTAGGTCATTGATCCTTTAAAAAAATACATGGGTAATTCAGGTTTGGAAGTTGCAATATCTTTCATTTGTGGACCATAGTTGTCATCAAATTTTGGTGGTTATTGCAGTGGCTATAGGGCAGCAGGAAGATGCTAGAACAGACCTCCTGAGCGATAGCATATCATGAGCATACCATAGTATCTCATAGAGTTATGTGATGTTACCCCACCTTAACTTTCCCCTGTTTTCTTACTGTCTTTGTACACTGGCAAAATGGAGTCCCACGGAGCCCATCCCATGAAGCACAGCCACTTCTGGTGGCTGCCTGCGGAAATCCATCTTGACAGCATGCAAAGAAGTCAAGAAGACTCCATTTTCAGGAGTTGGGTGTTCGCTGACTCCTGAATGAAGAAAGCAGCAGGAAGCGGAGGAAAGCGTAAAGAAGATGGGAAAATATTGTGGAATGGTTGGCCATCCCTGAAAACAGACCTTACCAGGGCAAGATGGGTCCCCACTATTCAAAACGCTTTTGCCTCGCTCCCCCCCCCCCCCAATTCCCTCTTGCCAGTGGGATAATTTTCCTGGAAACGCTTTGAAAGATTTTGAACTAGTATAAAAAAGCAACAAAACAGTTTGGGTGGCCGGTTTCAGCAGGTGCCACTTTTTATAACACAGTTTGGAAACTGCAGTGTTGCTGATAGTAGCACTAATGTCAGTAGCTGAGATCTTTGATCAGCTGCTTAATTAAAAATGCTTTAAGAATGCACCTATACTTTAGAATCATTGCAGCTTGATACCTCTTTATTTGCCATAGCTCAAAGCTATGTAATCATAGGAGCTGTCATTTTATAATATCTTTAATCTTCTCTGCCAAATAGTGCTGGAATTTCACCAAATTATAACTCCCACAATTCCACAGAGAAAAGGGACAGAACAGGGCCATGTTGTATCTGTTTCTGTAGAAGCTCACCACAGAGAACTCCTGACATCACCAAAGATGGTTGTGTGACCAGGAAAAAGGAGGGGATGAAAAGCAAATGCATCCCATAACTTTCAAAATATCTTCGAAGTTCCATGGCCAGCTGCCATGTTGAAATCAACAACAGGCTCAGTAAGGATGTCCATCCAGTGGTATTACTGCATAGTAGTAATGCTTGCCTGGACTGTCGCAGATTGGGGACTGGTCCAGAGCAAACATGTTCCAGACCAGTCCTGTATTTTGCTATACACGCAGCTGAGCCCCCTGTATAGCAGAGATTAAATTAAAGGCAAGGCTGGTTAACTTTCTGTCCACTTTGCTGTTGACTTCTACTATATACTTCAAAATGGCTTCCTTTTACCATCTGCTGTTTTATTAAAGAGGCCCATTGGGCTTTGTCTACAACAAAAGCCTTTGTAAAAAATGTCACATTATGATGAATGAGTAGGGCTATTTTTGTTTGACTTTGTGATATTCTGGTTTTTTTTTTCTGGTCACTGTCCTCAATATGGATTATACTATCTTCAGTAAATTGAAAAAAACTAAATGACCTTTTTTTGTCCTCATTTTCTTTTAGATCATTTTCCCCAGACATTAAGGTAACATGCACAAAGTTATGGGCATTACCAAGTGGCAAATATTCAACAAGACATTTTAAAGAACAAAAATAATGGTTAAATGTTACTGTCCTTGTTTCACTGACATCAAATTAGCCAATAATCTAATTTATGATTCCTATGGCTCCTACACATTAAAAGGTCCATTATATTATTATCTCACTTAAATTACCTAAACCAACTATTGGCCCCGAAAGAAGTATTTCTGGCAATTTGTATATAGTTAAAGAGACAAGTAAGTACCTCATATGGAAATAATATTTTTACACGGGCCAGTTGCAGAGGCCAAGATTCCCGTAATTGCTGCCCATCAGAATTATTTAAAATATATTTCATCACATCACTTATATTAAGCTCAGTTATACTTCTTACATTAAGATTTCAAGACTTGTTTCCATAGTAATGTCTATTTGAAGAATGCTTTTAATTCTCCTTTCTACTACTCCCTGCAAAGGATAGGAAAATCTGTCAAGCCTGATCTCATTCAGGTTCTTGCTTTTCTGTCACTGAGTTTCATGATACCAGGAGCCCCAAGAAAAACCCAACCATTGCAATACTGGGTGAAAAAATGACCACTCCCCCAATTCAACCCCAAGGATTTGAGTTTTTCAAAACTCACAATCCTTAGGTTGTGAGTTGGAAAGAAGCATAGAAAGTTGTGTGTATTTTTGTTCACATATTGTTCACAAGCTTGAGAACTCTTGTACTAATTTTTCAAAAGTTTGCATATTTGAATATTTTTGTTACTTCTGTGACCCAACTGAGACATTTATAGTTTTCAGAAGAAAACTCCATTTGGGATCCTTCCCAGTACTAGAACATTCAATTGCTAACCTTACAAAGTGTGAGCCAAATTAATTTTCCACCCATCCCTCATCCCTTACAGAAATCCTGAAGAATACATCCCTAGGTCAAATACAGTGTAGTGAATAGTTAGATATGGGATACACAAGTAGAGATATTGCATGAGCATAAGTTTCATTGAGGTGGTTTTAATTAATCTTACTTTACACTTGGATTGACTCAGTCAAGGAAACCATAATCCTGAGTTCACAGAATCTCAGTAGAACTGTTACAGTAATAACAGCTTTTCTAGCAGCTCTCTCATCCATAAGGCCACAATAATAAGTGGAAGACAAATTGAGAGCTCATGATTGAATTATTATTATTATTATTATTGTTATTATTATTCCACCCTATCTCCCCAGAGGGACTCAGGGTGGATACCAGACATAAAAGGCAAACATTTATTGCCCAACACAACAACAATACACCCATAATAACTAAAATTGACAACCCAACATATAAAAACAAATTATGCCTTAACAACTAAAATTAAAGAAAAACCACAATCTGTTATATGAGACATAAGATTAAAACATCAGAACCAAAGCTCATACCTTACAATCAAGAATGGGGAAGGAAGCAGATTCAAGTATTTATTATTTATTTATTTACAGCATTTATATACAGCCTTTCTCATCCCTAGGGGAACTCAAAGCGGATGTGAGGTAAAACACAAAATCACTTGTATATTCATACAGATGTATTAGCTGGCTGTGTTAAGGGTACATTACTCTATGCAACACATTTTTGTTCCTGGGTTATAAATGTCATATCCTAATTGGTTCTGTTATAAAAAAAACTGGAAAAGGTTTATTAAATTGCAAAAACGTTGTTTTTGTGAGACATCCTGCAGTATTTTTTTGCTATAGTTTTTCAATGAATATCCCATAAAGTCTCAACCAATTCAACATAGTTTGTGGCAGCCACAAAAGTGAAGTTTATGGAGTATAACAACTACTTTCAAAGTAAGCACTATACAATTAAACAGGAAATAACACATTGGTATCACTATGCAAATTTTGTTACATGGTGATATCAATGGTTGACTTGGTTCAAATGCTCAAGGCTCCCTCCAGCCCAGTGCTGCAGGAAAAAGTTTATTGTGTTTCCCCAGTCCCTATCCAACTCTCCTTTTTTTTTCTGTGCTAATTCAATAAAACATGTGGGATCAGACCACAGGGCTCACTGAGGTTGGTAGAATAATTCACATGAAGAGTTGTGTACAGCTGTCTATTGTGCTTGACATTTTATTTAAATTATATGACACCATTCTTATAAAAGCTAATACTTGTGCACAAATGGACCTCTATTTTTGGAACTGCTCCACAGGCCCAACCATTTCAGTTTGGTCTCAGCTATAGATTGCACTATGAATGTGTGTTTGGTGTTGAAAGACAAATTAGGTAAATCATAAAAATTGTCTTTTCTAAGTCTGAGTCTTCTTCATACCTAATAATAAACAGCACTGACCCAGAACAGATGAGACTACTACTGGACCATTTAGCTGGAATATTATGCCTCCTCCAGGGATTTAGCCTGGTGTCTTTTGTGCCATCTGTTTCTTTAAGCTAAAGGTACGAGGGACTAACCAAAAATGTTTCTGTATGCAAAGCCTGTGTGCTTTCAATGGAATAAAATTTGCACCAAATGCATGGGTAATCAAATGTATTTTAAAATAACTGTTTAATGTTGTTGTAGGTTGTAAAGTCTGGAAACATGCATGAGGGTCCTTCTACACAGGCCAAAAATTCGAGAGGAATTGGGATTGCAAGAGCCAAAAGAGAGCATTGAAGGGAGGGGGATGCGAGATTCCTTCTCCAAGGCCCCCTGTTCATTCTTCCAGAGAGAAGGGAGAGGGGAGGAAAGCTCCAAGCCTGCATCAGAGACTGCTTCCAGTAAGTTGAGAGAGAAATGAGGACACCGAGGGAGTCTACCGGAGGGAAGGGAGGAAAACAAATGTTTTCCATGACTACAGGGATACACAGGCATGGAAATGTGTGCTTTTTTCAGGAGGAATTGTGCTTAAAGGGATCCTTTTTAATATGTGTTTTCCAATCTTAATCTGATTTCTTCTGATTCCTCTTGCATTTTGGCTAAACATTGTTTAGCCACCCCACTTTTTAACCTGATTTAACCTGGGTTATAATGCATGCATAGAAGAGCCATGAGTTAAACACACTTTCTGCCAAGCTCTGTTAGAAGCAGGAATGAATTTCAGAGCATGGCAGCAAGAAGAGGCTGCCTGTTGTAGGCTGCATCTACACCTTCTGAAATAATCCAGAATACTGTGCTTTAGAGCTGTCCTAGGGACCATCCAGACAGGCCCTAAAATGTGAACCCTCCCAGATGACGCTCCACAGAAAAGCGAGTGCATTTGGAAAACTCTGCTTTATGCTGAGATTTTTTTTTTGTTATCGAAAAAGAAGTAGGTCTTCTTGAAAGACCTTTTCCCCCCACTGTGGGTGGAGTCTGGAAGTCTCAGGACCATCTACACAACCATCTCACATTTTCTGGGCTGAATTATCCTGGAAAACACCCTTCCGAAAACCCAAAAAAAAAAACCTTTAAAAAAAGAACTTACCCAGAGTCGGAGCTCTCCTGGAGAAGGAGGAGAATCGCTCCTGCCCCCCCCCCTTCTCCTGACACATCATTCCTAAGCACTAGGAGAGGGCCAACAGCAGGGAAGTGCCAGCCTCGTATGTTATTTTCTTTTTTAAAGGGGGTTTTAAGGGGTTTTGGGGAGGGGGTTAGGGTGTTTGGGTGTTCTCCTGGAAGGTTCCGGGAGTGTATTTGGACATCCAGTGCAGGCTTTCAGGTTGGTGTAGGGACAGAAGGCTGCCCTGACCTTGGTTTTTAAAGCCCTGGTTGGCGCTGGCTTCTTCCCTGTCTGGAACTGCCCCTGTATAAATCATGGGAGTGCCCAAAAACCCTTATTGAGTCTAGATGGCCAACTAAGCTGAAAGTGCATTAACACCACCACTTCCATTACTGTTTCACCAACTACAAAGTACTTCCTTGGCAAAGCATTACTGTCACTTCTGGTGAGGTCACAACAGGGCATCCAACAATATGATCAGTAGAAGCAACCACCAGCAGCAAGGTTCTGCCGGGAATGTTTCTAGCCATAGCAGTTGGACTTTGACATTTGGACACTGGATTAGTCTGGATCCAGTGAGATCCAGCTGCCCACCACTAAAAAAACACCAGGGCTTGGAGTTTCCTTGAAGATCCAGTGAAAAATTTGGTTGTCCTTCTGCTGAATAATTGGTTAGAAGTGGTGCTTCTGCTGAGAAATTGGCCGTAAGTCATGTGGACTACTTGAAAGGATTTCAAGGTGAGTCCATTATATTTGGCCAAGGCAGACATATTGTATTTGGCTCATGTGTTCTAGTCTGACTATGATGTTAGAAAGCTATTGTGGGAATGGCAGACATAGCTGAAGAAAGGGGATCAGTTTCCTTTTAAGAAAAACAAGCGAAAACATCTGCCATTGTTGGAATTCAAGCAATGAACATTCAAGGAAATGCCTCTGACAATGTCATCATTGCACTGGTATGCCTTTGCAAACTTAGTCACCTATGGTCTCTACACAGAGTGTTGTAATCTTTGTTTACAAAACTGTAAATAATACATACAGTTTATAACACTGTGAATCATGCATCAGATGCAGCTGTGAAAATGGCCATCAGGTAATGCTTTTGGCAGCATGTTAATCTGTACTTCCTTGCACAAACAAAGTAGAAATTTAAACCTTTTTGCATCCCCAATTTAGTTCTAAGGGGCCAGCAGAGATAGGATTTGATTTGATTTTGGAACCTGTTAGGACTGTAATGATTAAATCCAAACTGGAACTTTTTTGTTCAGAAGCTTTGAACTAATGTAAATCACAATTCCTTCTCCCCATCCTTCTCTTTTCTCCTTTTGTCTGCTGAGAGAGATATCAAACTCCAACATTAACATTGCAGACTAAGGCCCCATCTACACTGCCATATAATGCAGTTTTAGAATGAAATTTAACTGCATTGAACTGGATTATACGCATCTACACTGCCGTATAATGCATTTCGATGCAGTTGAACTGCATTCTGAAACTGCATTGTATGGCAGTGTAAATGGAGTCTAAGAGAAGTGTGATAGTTGCATCCATTCACTGCACTACCTTGGAGGAACACCTCACACCTCTCATTTCCCTAGGGTCCTGTCTTGTGTCTTCCCATCTTTCTTCTATCTGTTATCAAGGTTGTTAAAAGCTCCATGAACCTCCTCAGGTCATAAGAACAGACCTCATTTTGGGAAACTACTTCTAGTCACAAGAGTCAGCAAAGATGACTATTAGGAGCATGAATTTTATTTTGTTTGTTACTGAATTCTCCTTGTATTCTACAGCTTGGCAAACACCTCCCTTTGCCAAAAATGAATGTACTTGCCAAGAGCAACAGCAACAAATTTTCCCCAAATCCATTCAGCTGGGACCATATTCTTTTGCTCACCATTCCTTACTGTGACTCATTTCAATTTCTATTTTCAGCAATATTTTTATCTGCTTTTGAATACAAGTCTTCATTTAACTTATGAGGGCCAAAAGGGCTCTCTAGATGACAGATTCCAAATCAATATACTTCATTCATAATATTTATATCCTGCTCTACAGCCATAAAATCTCTCAAACAAAGTTGTCAGTTGTAAACTGGATTGTCCCATGCCCCTTGGGTTTATAAATTAAATAAGACAAATCATACAAGAAGGAAATGGCATTGTGGGAAGGGATGAAATCCATCAGATACTGCCTCTACTTCTATCTCTTTGAAGCCATGAGAATGGCATTTGAGATGGAGAGGAATCCTTTCTTCTGTTTCTGAGCCTAGGAATAATGGAAGTGGGTTGCTGTAAGTTTTTTGGGCTGTATGACCATGATCCAGAAGCATTCTTTCCTGATGTTTCACCTGCATCTATGTCAGGAATCCTCAGAGGTTTTTAGTTCTGTTGGAAACTAGGAACCTCACAACTTCTGAGGATGCCTTCCATAGATGCAGGTGAAACATCAGGAGAAAATGCTTCTGGAACATGGCCATACAGCCCAAAAAACTTACAGCTATTAAGTGTAATATTTATTTCTGCCTGTTGTATGATTTCCTCATAGTGTAACTATTGAAATACTATCACCACATCTATTAGGAAAATCCAGCAATTCAAGGAAATATACCTAGAATATCTAATGTTCATTACAGATAATCCCCCTACAGTAGATATCTCTGTATCACAAGTATAAGTTCTGTTCACTTAGTTGTGCTCTAGCTCTTTCTTCTGAAATAGTTTTCCAACTTTACTGTAGCTTTCTACTGAGCATATTAATGTGTTTTGCACAAAACCTTTCATGCAACTTCTTTTTTTAATAGAAAAAGTAATTACTGTAATTTCCCGAACAACCATAATATCATCGTGACCTGTGCCCCCAAGAGGTGCCTCAAAAAATTTCCCTTTTTTTCTGGAGAGATTACATGCAACATTATCTTGCTACTGAAATTGAGTATGTAAATGTGCTGGGGAATCACAGCACAGGTAATAGCTTAATAATCTTCCCATCTATATATTAAATGCTAAAGGTCTCAGTAGAGAAAAGGATAAAAATATATTCCTTTCCCAAACAAGACACCCCACTTTCCCATTGGGTTGTCCCAGTTTAAAAAAAAAGGCATAACATGGGTTTATCTCCATTTATATCATTTTCCACAAGAGCTACTTAAATGATATCTACAGGACTATTTTTCAGGCAGAGTCAATCCTGCAACTTCTTCTATGATGTTGACTAGATTTACATTTGTTTCACCACCTGAAACCTAGAGGTGTCATGAGATTCTCTGAATCAAGATTCAGAAGTGAATTAGGACAGAGGTAGGGAAAATGTGTCACTCCAGGACTGCAATCTCCAGCGGTCTTCACCAGCATGATGAGTGCTGAAAAATGTCTGAAACCACAATCCAAGAACATTGCAAGACTGCCCACCACTGAACTAAAGAATTGCTTGACCATGTCTTAAAAGAGAATAAAGTTTGATCAGTTCCTTGAAATCTCAGTTATGAATTAAAATCCAAAGTTTCTACACTATACTCAGTGAGGAAAAACAAAAGTCTACCAAAGGAAATCAAAAGGAGCAGACAAAAGAAGTCCATATACGTGGAGAATCTGCTGAGGATCCACTCCTTTTCCTCCTTTTATTTGGTCCTTGTATTGATACCATGCTAAAAGTAGTGGATCAACATTGATTCTTTACTTTCAATAGAAAGAAATGAGGAACCAAGAAATTTCAGAGAAGATGGATATTTGGAGAGGAAATCTGCTCTTCTAGTCAATCCTCATCATGTCTTCAAATTTTATAATTATATATTTGAAAATTATATGACAAATAGAACTCAGGGCCCTTCTATGTAAGCCACACTGAGTCCCCTTCGGGGTGAGGACAGGATATAAATGTTGCAAATAAATAAATAAATAAATAAACCCAGAAGTATGTTGCGCAGCAAGCAAATTCTATTCAACGTCCCAAGCCCAAATGCAAAAGATTCACAGACCAGAGGAAAAATGAACAGAAAAATCTTTACTCTTAATAGCAGAGATGGAACATAAACTTGCAATGTTGCATACAAAAAACAAACAGTGCAAGAAACTTTCATAGTCCTTGTAAGTAACACAGAATAAGACATCTTCATCTTAATTCAAATGAGAGAGCAAAACATAAACCTTGAATAAACAGCCATTCCACCATAGCCTCCTCTAGAGCAGCATTGCAGCTTTTCTCCAAACTTCTCCCCAGAGCAGAGCCTTTGAGCATAGATCTCCTCAGAGAAAAAGCTCTCCACCACAGTTTGTATTCTAAAAAAACATACAGTTATACCCCATCGGGTGTGGTCCAAGCTTGCTGGTTGACCTACATTACCAGCTCCACATAATTACCATCATAAGGTTTTTCTTCAACACACACACTTGGTCCTGCTACAACTTACTGTAACAGTAACTGGGTTGGAAGGGCTGTGTGTGGCTAAATGACATTTAGCCAAAGTGTGGGCAGAATCAAGTTAATAGCTGAAAAAGACATGTTAAAAAGATGCATTTAAAACCTGATTCCACCCAAAAAATGTGACCTTCACATGATTGCATATCCCTGCAGTAATGCAAAACATATGCTTACCTTCCCTTCTCCCTGTGTGGACTGCTCTAGCTGATCAGTCTATTGGACTGTCAAAACATGGAACCATGGACACACAGGTGGCACAAGGGAAGCACAAGTGTAAAGCAATTGGAACTTTTAAACTTACCCCTGGTGGTGCAGTGGGTTAAACCAGTGGTTCTCAAACTGCAGGTTGCCTGATGTTTTGGCCTTCAACTCCCAGAAATCCTAACAGCTGGTAAACTGGCTGGGATTTCTGGAAGTTGTAGGCCAAAACACCTGGGGACCACAGATTGAGAACCATTGGGCTAAACACTTGTGCCAGCAGGACTGTTAACTGACAGGTTGGCGGTTCAAATCCATGGAAAGGAGTGAGCTCCCAACTCAGCTCCAGCTTCCCATATGGGGGACATTAGAAATCCTCCCACATGGATGGTAAAACATCAAACATCCGGGCATCCTCTGGGCAACGTCCTTGCACATGGCCAACTCTGTCACACCAGAAGTGACCTGCAGTTTCTCAAGTCACTCCTGACACACACACAAAAAAAAACTTGATAATATTAAACACAGCTTGAATTAACAATTGGGTTAAGAGAGAGATAAGAAATCTGCTTGTGTTTACATTAAGATATTTGCAAGTGCGCATATGAGGTCCAGTGCATAACTGAGGGTTTTTTAAAAAAATTTCCTCCAGATGTCCCCTGTCCTCAATCTTGATCTGCTACAAAGGAAGGCTATGAGGACGGAGAGAGGCCATTTCCCAGGATAGACAGGTTTGTGTGTGGACCTGCTTAGGTCCCAGGATTTTTTACCTGAATATTAAAGTACGCATTGTGATACTGTCTGGAAGCACCTTCAATGACAGGATTGGAAACCATGATTTCCAAAATTTGATTAGGGTTAGGATCCAGCTTCCAGAATGACTGAGGTCAGGTCTAGCTTGATTCAGACCACAATGGGGTCAGTTCTGAATTGCAGAATCTATACATGAGCTGAACTCTGGTGAGTGAGGTGAGGTGGAGCATGCATATCCCTGGCAAAATATACACACTTTTCACAAATCTTGGAAATTTACCACCAACAATAAGATAATATTTCACTGTTTGTGTAATAAGCAGCATTAGCACAAAACACAGTCATAGAGCATTTGGAGTCTTGCTCCACACAGTCTCATAAAATCCCCCATGGTTATGTTTGGTTCCATGCACTATTCCTCACTTTTAAATAGGTTGAAAAAAATCATTTTATATTCCAGTTTTTTTCTCTTTTTCCAGAGTTCACAGTATTTTATGTGAGTACCTGTTGTCAGAAAATGTGAAACCTGTAAGCAGAAATGTCATATTATTGGAAAGAAATCCTGCTTAATGAAATGAAACTCACTTTGTAGTTTCTTCAAAAGATTTAAAAATAGCTCATTATATATGTCTGCATTATACCCACCTGTGTTCTTCTTCTGGAGATAGTTAATCAATTTCTCTTTCTTATGCTAATGCTACCAAAGGTCCTTTTTTAGTTTCAAATTTCTAAATTCTGATTTTTTCTTTTTAAAAAAACCTACATAAGATGACACACAGATTTCTTTTATCTTTTATATATTTTATCTCTGCCAGTCCTTACAGTAGATAAGAAACATCACAGGTCCTTATCATAGGTTAGTCCCTTTGTCATCTTCACCACATGCTATTCTAGCCATACAGTATGCAATATAATGTGACAGAGAGAACCTCATAAAACATTGACTACACACACATTGCTGTTGTCCTTGTGGTGGGATTGCAATAATTTTTTTTTGTAATTCTGAAAGTCATTACAAAATATGGGGCATATCTACACTGTAGAATTCATGTATTTTGACACCACTTTAAATGGTATGGCTCAATGCTGGGAATCATGGGGCTTGTACTTTTATAACATCTTTAGCTTTCTTGGTCAAATAGTGCTGGCACCACAGCATTAAGCCATGGCAGTTAGTGGTGTTAAACTCTATTAATTCTACATTGTAGATGTACCCATTGTGATGAAAAGAACTCTTTAAGTGCTGCCATGATTCATAGAATCATAGAATCATAGAATCATAGAATCTTGAGTTGGAAGAGACCTCATGGGCCATCCAGTCCACCCCCTGTCAAGAAGCAGGAAAATCACATTCAACGCATGCAAGCTTCCTTATCACAAATTATAAAGTAGTAGTAAGTAATAAGTACTAATAACAAATAATTAATATGTGAAAGCTGGACAGTAAAAATATTAGACAAAAAGAAAGGCAACACTGGAGGAGAGTTCAGTTACCCAAAAAACAATTGAATGGGTCCAATAATAAATCAAGACTTAACTCTTCTAGTAGCTAAAATGACCAAACTGGGGCTACTGTACTTTGGACTTGTCACAATATGACATGACCCAATGGCAAAGAGAATAATGCAATAAAAAGTGGAAGGCTGTAGGAAAAGAGGAGTAGAAAGTGGAGGATGCCACGGCCCAAGGTTTTAAGAGCACCAGGACTAATAATAACAGCACTATTTTAGGATATACACTGCCAAATAATGCAGTTTCGACTGCAATATGGTTAGCGTAAACCCATATAATCCAGTTTCAGCTGCATTGAACTCCATCATCTGTCTTTTTTGACCACAGGTTGGAGACCCCTCTGGATTTGGCAGTCCAGTCAGGGAGAAGTAAAAGAGGCCGGCTCTGTTTATGGTACTATTCCTAGCCCCCATGTGCTGATCTGTAGTTAGGGACGTCCAGATTTCACTTGCCAAACACTGATCACCATGGAATTTTTGTTGGTTTTGGTTTGTCTTGAGAGACATCCGTGCATGAATTTGTTTTATGTGTGGAGATCAGGGCACAGCAACAACACACAGAAAGATCCAATGGCATGGTTAACATGATGACTAATGGCCTCTTCTCTTCAGTCTTCACCTGCCACCACAGCTGTTGCACCTCAAGCAAACCCTTGTCAGGACTTCCTTCCATCTGGAAATCCTCATTGTTTAAGACTATGCTGATGTAGAATAGGTCTCTACAGTCACTTCTAGACCCACTGGACCCCCAAGAAATGTGTGTGTGTGTGTGTGTGTGTTTAGGGGGAGAGCTTTTGGACACAGGGGTCACATTGCGTTTTAAATTTTGACAGATGGGCCGGGCCAGTGGCAGATGGATAGAAAGTGTTTGTGTGAACTAATTGGAAAAAAATAAACAAATTCCTATGCACACTGTACATATCTTGCTTGTAGTACAAAAAAAAAGAAAAAGAAAGAAAGAACAATAGAATATTTAAAATGAATAACAATTTTAACTAACATAAATTTAACTGTATTTCAGTGGAAGACCCTGGAGCCCCCGGTAGTGCAATGGGTTGTGCTGGAAGGACTACTGACCAACAAGTCAGTAGTTCAAATCCAGGGAGAGTGGGTTGAGCTCCCTCTGTCAGCTCCAGCTCCCCATGCAGGGACATGAGATAAGCCTTTCACAAGGATGGTAAAAACATCAAACTTCTGGGTGTCCCCTGGGCAACATCCTTGCAGACAGCCAATTCTGTCACACCAGAAGCAACTTGCAGTTTCTCAAGTCACTCCTGACTTGGAAAAAAAGTGGAAGACCCCAGGCGCCATCCAGTCCAACCACCATCTGCCATGCAGGAAAAGCACAATCAAAGCACCTCCAACAGATGGACATCCAGCCTTTGTAATAATAATAATGGTAATAATAATAGGAGCAACACCAGGAGGGATCATCAAGTCAACTGCCTTATGCCATGCAGGAAAAGCACAAAGCGCCCCTGGAAGATGGCATCCAGCCTCTGTAGAATATGAACACAGAACGGCTTAGATGATGCAAAATAGATAAGGAGTTGAACTGGTAGACATTAATTATTATAGTTTTAATTGGTTTTTATATGGATTTTTATTGTGTGATATTAAATGTTTTGGGTTCATATGTATGTATGTTTATGGTGTCTAGTTGTTGCCAGTCTGTGCACTGCCCTGAGTCACCTTCGGACTGAGGGGAGTGGGATAGAAATGCTGTAAATAAATAAATAAATAAATAAATAAATAAATAAATAGAACAACAGTAGTAGTAGTAGTAGTAGTAGTAGTAATAGGCCAACCCCCTTCTGCCATGCAGTAGAAGCACAATCAAAGCACCCGTAACATATGGCCACCTAGCCTTTGTGGTGGTGGTGATGATGATGATGATGATCATGATGATGGAAATCCCAGGGGCCATCCAGTTCAACTCTCTTCTGCCATGCAGTAAAAGCGCAAAGCACTCCCTGAGCTTTAAATAGAGTTTTGAAATAGAGTTTTGAAAGCAAAGAAATGATGATGATGATGATGATGTTGGACACATTGATACGTGAGTCTACATTGACCATATAATGCAGTTCAAGCTGCATAATTTGGCAGTGTACATACAGCCTTAAAGGTCTCGCATTCATAGCTGAAGCTGACTTGATGTCAATTAATTAGTGCAATGATTGGTTAATGAACACTGGAATGGAGCAATGGATGACAAATCTGGAACATGTTTTTGATGACGAGACGACAGTGAATGGGTACTGTAGTAACTGTTTATTAATTGTGTAATGTGTTAGGTTGTTAACTGTTTCTATACTGTAGCACTGAATTTTTGCTGTTCGTATTTGTTGTGAACTGCTGTGAGTCGCCTTCGGGCTGAGAACAGCGGTATATAAGTAAGGTAAATAAATAAATAAATAAATAAATGAATAAATAAATTAACAACTGTGTATGGCTGAATTAATTAATTCTGAATAAATTATGAAGAGGAATAATAAATTATGAAGAGGAATAATTTCAATGTTCCATTTCTTTATCTTTTTTCTCTTCTCTTTGTTTTAAGAATTAACCTTTCTTCTGATTAAAGCTGCTACTGTCAACTACAAATAAATAATAATAATAAAATAAAACTTTATTTGTACCCCACTACCATCTCCCCAAGGGACTCAGTGCGGCTTACATGAGGCCAAGCCCACAGCACATCAATAAACAAAAGCAACAACAATAATCAATACAAAACAGTTAAAATAAACAGTTACTGTACAACAACAATTCTTTATTGATTAGTCAATTTTGACCATATCAAAACATGCAAAATATACAAAACATACACATACAGTAAAACCATATATGACTACAAGGCATCATGGCCTACTGGCCTGTCGACCCACTCCTAAATAATTGAGCAACTACAAGATAAAGAGGTTAAAAGATTAAAAATGGATTAATTCCTTAAAATAGGGTTAGGGTGGGGGGCATGGGTAGGTAAAACTAGCGGCGTGTCCATATTAAGTTTTTAAGTTTGAGTTTGGTTGATGGCAGCAAGGTCGCCTCTCTCTGCTTCTATCTTCTCACGGATGGCCAGCGCTTTTTGGTAAAAAGGGTCAATTTTAAAATAAAGTTTTTATCTGAACCCTGAAGAAGGATGTGCAATTTCTCCTTATTCTCTGAATAAGTATGGTTCTCCAGCAGAGGCTCTAGGTAGTAAGACTGGATCCTGTTGTAGTAGGGACATTTTAAGAAAAAATGTTCTGAGTCCTCCACTTCTGCATCTACCTCACGGCACCCACAGGTTCTCCTCGTGTAGGGGATATTCTGATGTCGTCCCAACTTGGACTTAATGTCGAGCTGCTCAAATCTAGCCCGGGTAAAAAAAATTCTAATATAGAGTGGAAGTATAAAAGAGAGGTAAGGTTCCATGCCCACATTACATTTAAATTTGGCCAGGTATGGAGTGACATTTTTGTATTTTATTTCCTACTGCATAAAAATGCATTGAGCTTCAGATTTAAATAATGCCTGTTGTGTTACAGATTCCCTGCCAGCAGAAAACAGAGGCATTTAAAGGTATTTAGAAAGTGTCAGGATAGGGAAGGCAACATCAATACCTCAAAGACCATTTTTGAACAAGCAAAAATAAAATATAAACAAGAGCATCAATCTTTATGCGTACTATTTTTTTAATGAAACCCAAGGAAATAATAATAATAATAATAATAATAATAATAATAAATTTTAACCCACCCTCTCTCCCCAAGGGGACTCAGGGCAGCTCCCAAAATGAAATGGCAAACATTCAGTGTTGGTACAAATATAATAGACAATTCACAAACAATAAAAGTAAAACAATCATGAAATATCAAATAAAACATATCATATAAGACAAAAAGGTAACAAATTAACAATGATAAAACTCTCTTTCTTCAAAGGTTAAAACAAGCAAATTAGATATTTGAATTTGCTTGTAACCTAAATATTTTTAAAGCACCAGATCCCATCTAACCTTGGAAGTTAAGGAGAATCAGCCCTGGTTAATACTTGAATGGTACATGGCAATGAATACCAAGTGCCATAGGCTATATTCGAAAAAAAAGGAACTGGCATAAATTCTTCTGAGTATTCCTTGCCTGAGAAAACCATATGAAATTCATGGGATGACCATATGTCAACAGGTGATCTGAAGGTACAAACACATAATCGCTAACTGAAAGCATCAAACTTTGTCCATGAATGTTTTCCTCTTCTGGTAGTCAAATATTCAATCCTTCACCTGCAATCTGAAGTAATCAAATTACAGAAGCCTCAGTTGAATCTGTTGACCGCAAAGCTTGGCTCTTACTCTTCATTGGCATTTCTAGACATCATTATACTAATTCCCACTCAAAACCACTTACAATTATTCCCCCATGAGAACCGACCGTATTCACGGAATGCCATTCTTAATCACTGTAGGGGCTTGGCTCATGTAGCAGTGATCCAAAGACTTTTGCATTAAGCAGGAAGGTGAATTCACATAGATCCCCAAACAGATGGCTGGTGCTGTCAACTTTGATGGAGCTAATAACTCAAGGGGAGAAGATATGAATTCACTTCACTCACCCGAGTCACAAGATATGACTGGCATAGCACTCTTTGTCCATCACTACACACCGTTTTTCCTCTTGTCCTTACTGATGGTGCAAAATGCATACATGTAACCATACTTCAATGATATGCTTGTTCTGTTCATATCATATGGCAGAACCTGGCAGTAGATAGGAACCAAAATTTTAATAAGTTAAACTTCTTCAAGCTGTAGTTAGTTTTTTAGTGCCTCACTTTCCAAGTAAAGGTATAATTGAACTATTTTGCAAATAAACCAGATTATAAAAGGGAAATGTTCAATTAATATCAATTAATTATACTCCATAGCAGCTGCTTACATACACAGATATATTGAACTGAGTGTCTGATCTTGGAAAGAGTGACTAACATTCATGTAACGTGGCAGACATTCATGTAAAAAGGGAGGGTAAGCACTAGGCATCCCACACACTGTTGCTAGTAATGACCAAAAACAGTGAAAAAATACAATAAGTCTTGCTCCTCTCAGATTAGAGACAGACATGATGATATGGTTGCTGTGGATCACATGACTAACAGGAGAGAGTGCACATTGGCAATGTCCTTGCCAGGTTACATGATAAGCACAATAGTGATTAGTGGAAGGCAGTATATGTATTACAGCTGTACTTTTTAAAATAACCTCTACATTTTTTATGGGCTGCTCAAAATCCTTTCATGGGCTGCAAGTGGTCCACAGGCAGTATGTTGTGCAGATCTGGCTTATAGGCTACAAGAGCTCCTCCTTTTTTCTTCAATAGGCAGAACAGCCAAGAACTGTATAGGACTTTGTAATGGGATGGCCAAACAACTTAAGGTTCCTCAAGCTAATGTTTTCAGTAGAAAAACTACTGGCTAACTATGATTGGCAAAGCAACATGGAACAAAATTTACTAACACCATTGCGAATGCATAACATTCGCAACGGTGGACTATTCATGATCCCTATATATTTTCTAGTTTACAGAATATGTCAGAAATGTGAAGATCCCCCAGCCTCCACTTACCGGGCAGCAGTAATTGTGAGCAATTTGAACCATTTGATCAGGAAGTTTTCACCCCTTTCCCATAAATAATATCTAGTCAGAGGGATTGCAGCAAAAGGACTGTGTCTTCCAGGAAGGGATTAAAACATCAGTCAACTGCTTCCTGATTGAGAAGGGAACAAAACATTTTAAATAAGTGGAATGGATAGATGATGAAAAGATAGGTACAGATCGTATAATATGAAATGCAAACCAAATTGGTGTTAGCAAAATATTCATGTTTGAACCCATTTTCAGCTCTCTTAGTTCAATGAAACCAACAAACTGATGTCATTACTATTTGTTCCATGATGCACAAAATGTTAATGACATCAGAAGTATCAAGAGACCAAGGAATAAGCAGAACAAGATACACCTTTTCTTCCTCACTACAGGACCCATAGATTCTGAGCGGACTGGGGTGATTCACTAAATGCACCATTAATAATCTGCCACAGTGTAGGTTTTCATGAGTTCTGGGCATAAGTTTTTGAAGCCATGTATTTTGTCTGGTTAAAAAACCAAGTAAATATTTAATTATTTTATTCTCACATTCAAAATGGGGGGGGGGGATCAACAGGTTTCTCTCAATTAGATGGGTTTATTAGCTTTTTTTCTTGTATACTTCTGTACCTTTTCCAGTTAATTGTGAAAACAGAAAAAGTCCATATTATGGTGAGAACCTTACTAGATTGAACTACAGAAATGGAGTGAAATTTCTTTTCATGAAAAAAAAAATGTTCAAAACGAACATTTTTAATGTGCCAATGTTTTCACTTTTGCTCAGAGAGTGAAAAAACCCCAAAATGAAACAATAAAATTAAAACAAAAATGGTGGTAGTTGACTTTTTTCAACAAAATGTCTTGACATCTTAAGACATGTTTTTGTCCAAAGCAAGAAATTTATATTCTTTACATCCCTAAAACTAAACTGGATACCTCCAGTGGCTCTATGCCCCAAATCCACCTTGATTTTAAAAAGGCTATATGTTGTTTTGAATAAGAAAGAAAACTGATATCATGAAATTTGTCTTCTTACATGCCATCAACAGAAAAAGAATTGAATTTTAATTCTTGTTTCCACCCAGCCAGTGGTAGAGTGGTTCAGCTGGAAATGGAGATCAAATGTGGCACATATTTGCCAGGCAATCATAGTTTTGCTACATTCCCTGTTTTGGCAAGCAGCCAGATGTATTTGAACATTTCCCTCCTCTGATGTTTTCTTTTTACAGGAGATTTGTGTAAATATAGTAGCAGAACCCAGAGACCCTTCTTTCTTTTACCCCATAGGTGGAGTATGGCAGAGTGATAGCTCCTTGGGGGAAAAAAATCAGTGTGAAATTAGTCCCTTTTCCCCATTTCCCTCATTCATAAATACAAGAATTCCAAACAATGGGGGGAAATCCAAAATCTGAAAAGCCTGAGGTTCCAAGTATTTTGGACTCAACTTGTACTTGATAGTTTTTCCTCAGTTCACTTAACCTTGACTTCCACCTGAATCATTCTCATTTTTAAATATTCTGATTCCTATTTATCTGTACCTGCAAAATCTAGGTTCCTCCATGAAAAGATGCATAAAATAATCCCTTTGTGCAAACCAGAACAAGAGGAATCTAAACAATTTTATTCATTAATGTGTAGCTTCGAATAGAAAACATTCCCTAGTGTACAGTTCAATTTCACATCTATTTACTCTAGTGACATTTCTGAAGCTTGAAGCATCAATGCTTTTTGTGTGTGTATTATAAGTGGGAATGAAAGCTGCAGATTCAGTAATGAAACCCATTAGATTATTACCACAGCTAACGGGACTTGCCTAGTGTTCTGTTAATTAGGATAAAATTGCATATTTGGAAACCCACATAACTTGTATCTTTCTTGGACATATTTTTATCACAAAGAGAAAAAAAATAAAAAATATGGAGCTAACACATGTGATTTCAAGAACTGTGAATGAGGAAATAAATATAACTGACAAGGAAGTTTTGGGTGCTGAAAATGTTTCCAGCACTAAAAATGTTCTGGACCTTTGAATTATGCATAGCATAAAAAGTTCATCATTAATATGCAGGCTAAAATTATATCTCATTTGTAAACTGATAAATATTAAGTGTTTATATTATCCTAGATATATTATTGTATTCATACTGAACTCCTGCTACATTAATGGTAGTCTTCTTCACATGCATTATTTTATGTCAGAGTGTTTTTTCTAAAACTCCCTATACCATTTAATTTCACTCCTTAATGAATACAATGGACATTCTCATTAGCTTATATTTTCTGCATGCATATTTCATAACATTGTCCCTGAGCATGAATAGCTATCTTGTATTCAAAGAGTGACCATTCAATGACAAGGATAAACTAGTGATAAAATACATTTCAAGTTCAAATGCAAAGAACACATACTTTTGCCAATGGGGATGAGACCATGTTCCATTAAATCCTTTATAAAATTAATCCACCATACATTACAAAGTCTGGAGTTGGAGAGTGAAAAGATGCAGTTGGAACAAAGAAAAAAAGTGCAATGAATGAATGAATGAATGAATGAATTTAAGGTGACAGAAGGGATTGAGGGTGAGTAAGGTGAACTATTAGTAGTAAGACCACACTTTGGGGTGCTCTAGTACTTATGTGTGTGGGGAGGGGGCACAAATATCCTGTATATTTATTATTTTTCTTGTCAATTCTCAGAGGCGGCCCTAGGTAATTTTCAATGGTAAGCAAAGAATATTTTGGCGCCCCCCCCCCCCAACCAATCACTGTGATACACACACACACACACACATATGGGCATGGACAAATTTTGGCCCTCCGGGTATTTTGGACTTCCTACTGGCTGTTTGGATTTGTGGGAGTTGAAGTCCAAAACACATGGAGGGCCAAAGTTGGCCTATGCCATCCATATATATATACACACACACACACACACACTAGCCGTCCCCTGCCACGCGTTGCTGTGATCCAGTCTGGTGATCTTGAAAAGAAAGTAATGAGAAAGTTGGTTTCTAATCTATGTAATGCCTTTCTGCTTGTGGGTAAACAGTATTTCTTCTTTCTTTGTCAGTGTTGATGTGGAGATTGTCTGGTTTGCCTACTCTGGAACATGCAACATATCATTGTCCTTCTTTAGGGATCCCTTTCAAATCTATGATATTATTTCTTCCATATGTGTGTGTGTGTGAGAGAGAGAGAGAATCATATAGATCTATATCTATGGCTGGATAGCTCTTTGTCAGGAGGACTTTATGTTTTCTTGCTCTGGTGAAGGGAGTTGGTCTGGATGGCCATGCAGTACATAAATATCTATTTGAGGCAGAATTTCCAAGCTAACAATCATCTAAGTAAATGCAGCCGGACCACAAATAAGCAGCTCTGTTACATTATCTGACTAACAAGGTTATCCTCTGATCAGATTAAAGTGTTTTAAATTGTTGTTGTTGTGTGCCCTCAAGTCATTTCCAATTTATGGGTACCCTAAGGCAAACATAACAAAGTGCAATTTATCAGGTATCAAAGGGCCCTTCAACACTGCCATGTAACCCAGAATAACAAGGCAGATAATCCACATTATCTTCTTTGAACTGGGTTATCTGAGTTCACACTGCCATATAATCCAGTTCAAAGCAGAGAATGGATTTCAGGAAGGCCTTCGACAAGGTCCCCCATGGCCTTCTGGCAAACAAACTAGTCCAATGTGGGCTAGGCAAAACTACGGTGAGGTGGATCTGTAATTGGTTAAATGGACGAACCCAAAGGGTGCTCACCAATGCTTCCCCTTCATCCTGGAAAGAAGCGACGAGCGGAGTGCCGCAGGGTTCTATCCTGGGCCCGGTCCTGATCAGGATCTTTATTAATGACTCAGATGAAGGGCTAGAAGGCATGATCATCAAGTTTGCAGACGACACCAAATTGGGAGGGAGAGCCAAGACTCCAGAGGACAGGAGCAGGATTCAAAGGGATCTTGACAGATTAGAGAGATGAATGGCCAAAACTAACAAAATGAAGTTTAACAGTAACAAATGCAAGATACTCCACTTAGGCAGGAAAAACGAAATGCAAAGATACAAAATGGGGGACAATGCCTGGCTCGAGAGCAGTACGTGTGAAAAAAATCTTGGAGTCCTCGTGGGGAGGAAGTTAAACTTGAGCCAACAATGTGATGTGGCAGCAAAAAAAGCCAATGGGATTTTGGGCTGCATCAAGAGGAGCATAGTGTCTAGATCTAGGGAAGTCATGGTCCCCATTCTCTATTCTGCTTTGGTGAAACCACACCTGGAATAGTGTGTCCAATTCTGGGCACCACAATTCAAGAGATATTGACTCTAAGCTGGAATGTGTCCAGAGGAGGGCGACTAAAATGATCAGGGATCTGGAGAACAAGCCCTATGAGGAACGGCTTAAGGAGCTGGGCATAGTTAGCCTGAAGAAGAGAAGGCTGAGAGGAGATATGATGAGAGCCATGTATAAATATGTGAGAGGAAGCCACAGGGAGGAGGAGGGAGCAAGCTTGTTTTCTGCTTCCCTGGAGACTAGGACGCAAGGGAACAATGGCTTCAAACTACAAGAGAGGAGATTCCATCTGAACATGAGGAAGAACTTCTTGACTGTGAGAGCCATTCAGCAGTGGAACTCTCTGCCCCGGAGGGAGTGTGGTGCACGCTCCTTCTTTGGAAGCTTTTAAACAGAGGCTGGATGGCCATCTGTCAGGGGTGATTTGAATGCAATATTCCTGCTTCTTGGCAGAATGGAGTTGGACTGGATGATGACCCAGGAGGTCTCTTCCAACTCTTTGATTCTATGATTCTATCTGTATTTTATATGGCAGCATAGATGGGGCTGAAAACCCTTTCTACACTGCCTTATACCCTGGGATCTGAACTGACATTATTTGCTTTAAACTGGTTTAAACACTGCCAGATGATGATGATGATGATGATGATGAGCTTTATTTATTAATGTGGGATAAGAAAATAATCTGGGTTTAGATCCTGGGTTATAGGGCAGTGTAGATCCAAAACCCCTTCTACACAGCTGTATCCAGATTCTCTGCTTTGAACCGAGTTATATGGTACTGTAGACTCAGGGCCCTTCCACATAGCCCCATATCTCAGAATATCAAGGCAGAAAAACCCACATTATCTGAGTGTGGACTCAGATAACCCAGTTCAAAGCAGGTATTGTGGGATTTTCTGCCTTGATATTCTGGGTTATATGTTTGTGTGGAAGGTCCCTGACAGGTCCTATATCCTAGGATCTGATCCCAGATTTTCTGCTTTGAACTGGATTATATGAGTCTGCACTGCCAGATAATCTGGGATAAACTGATAACCTGGGATCAGATCCTGGGATATAAGGTCTGCCTGGAAGGGCCCTGTGACAATCCAGTTCAAAGCAGATAATATGAAAAAAAAATAAGAAAAAGAAAAAAAACCCTCAACTCTGGGGTTTTTTTGTTTTTGTTTGTGCACATCCCCCTGCCATTGATATTCTGGATTATGTCGTTGTGCAGAAGGGCTCTAAACCTCCCTCTACACTGCCGATACTCACAGGGAGTGGGTGGCTGGGAGTGGAGTGAGGAAGTCGGCGGGAGAGGTCGCCCCCGGCTGCTCTTGCCCTGCCCCCATGGATGCTCCTGCTGCCGCTGCCCAGGCACTCCAAGCTTGAGAGGGAGCGGGGGGCGGGGACAGCTCAGCTGGCCACCACCCCACCAGTCTCCCTGATAACGGGGCCTGCCGCTCCTCCTCCTCTTCCTCCCCCTCGCCCTCGGCATCTCCGAGCAGCGCGGCCTGAGGAGGAGGAGGAAGAGAAAGGGACGGAAGATGGGCTGGGAGGGGGAGGAACGGAAGGCCCCATGACCAGGGAGACTGGCGGGGGTGGTGGCCAGCTGAGCTGTCCCTGCCCCTGGCTCCCTCTCAAGCCTGGAGTGACGGGGCGTGCCGGCAGTGGGAGGGGCCATCCACAGGGGCGGGCAAGAGCAGCAGGCTGCGCCGCTCGGCGGGGCCGGGGAGGAAGAGGGACTCTGCTGCTGCTGCTGCTGCTGCTGGTAGTGGAGGCGGAGAAGGAGGAGGATGGGAGGAGGAGGAGCAGCAGGCTTCCATACCACCACCAGCAGGGTCCCTCTGGCCTCTGCTAGCTTCCCGCGTCCCTCGCTCGCGGCGCCCCTGCCAAAATAAAGTGTTCCGCGACGGCTTACTTTGCGTAATGCTTGAGCCGCCCCTGTCAATTCTATTGGTTTAATGTAATTGATCCTCAACTCTGAAGAAATAATTTTATGGAGTTTGAAACTGCAGAAATGGTAAACCAAAATTATCAGGAGATTATTTTCCTTGGAGGAAAGGCGACAAGATATCTGGCTGCTTAACTCAAGAGTAAAAAATAAAAAGGCAAACAAGAAGTTGCACAACAGATGTCTAAAACATATGCATAGCATGGGGAAAATGTAAAAAAGAAAAGCTTATCTTTTATAATACCAGAGCCCATTTGGTTGAAGTTGAATGGCAGGAGATGCAAGAAACCGAAAAGAAGCACTTCCTCATAGAGAGCATAGCAAAACCATGACGTTCACTACATCACAAAAGACAGTGAAAGCTAAAATGGGATTACATAAATCCATGAATGTAAGGATGATCAGTGCCTATGAAAGATGGTAATATATTTCCTGAATTTTTCCTCTGTAGCATTTCAAAGAGTGAGATATTGAAATTGTTCACACCTAGAACACTTCATATGTATTTGCGATGTTTGCATTCCCTTGGTAAATTTGCTTAATGCCTATCCCTTTTCTTTGGTCAACTGAAGTATATTCCTAAATGCTTGACTCAAGTTGCTCCAATGCTAGAAATTTAGTGATTGAAGGAAAATACCCCCAAGGCAAGAAGTAAAATTTCTTATTTGTCCTCATTTCCATAGATTGCCACCTGCTGGAAATCATGACATAGAAGATAATGTTGCACTCATGTCCTGCTAGTGGACTTTCCATATAACTAATTGGCCTTGATACGAACAGGGTGCTGGTCTAGAAAGGATTTCATTCTGATCCAGTGGGATTCATTTTCTGTTCTCATTCAAGTGGGCCCCATGAAGACTAACCAAAGGAAGCTTAAATATAAAGCCATGAAGCATGTTCTATTTGCAGAGAGAGTTACAAATAAAGCCCTCTTTACTAGACTAATGAGAAAAAAATACATCCATACCCACATAAAAACAAAAACAAAAAAGCAAATATGAATGAAAAATATAAAATAAAAGGAAAAACAAACAAATTGGGAATAGTGAGGGAGAGAGAAGGGGAAGACACTCCCATCTCCTGAGATCAGGTTACTGTTGGCATATAAGTTAAATGAAACTATTACATCAAGGTAGATAACAGTAACATTGGGAGTAGGAACTATTGATGGATTTTACCCATTAATAGTTAGGGGGAAAGGCTTTCATGGGGGGAGGGGTGAATCTAAACCATCAATGGATACATATGGCGTTTTGTGAGATGGGCAATCAGCTGCAATGCTGATGATGATTCAGCTACAGTGCCAGTTTGCTTGGAATGCAAATCAGGATTATAAATGTTTTCTTAATAAGACTGCAAATGTTATAAAACTTGACCATGTTTTGCTATTATTACATTGCTATTTGCGTCTTGTAAGCCACATTGGCACACCTTTGTGGGAAAGTGGCATGAAACTTAATGTAAAAATAACACCAACAGTGAGAACTAGGGCACACCTACAGATACTGAAAGTACCAAAAAAAAAAGTTGGCTTTGCTATTCTGGTCTTTATTTCATTTCATAGCTGTGACCTAGGTTATATCAAAAACTTAAATTGAGGCTGAAGTCCTCTTTCTGAACACTTAAATTATTCAAGTAATTGTTTTTATCAAATCAATCAGAAAAAGTCTTTATCTTATGGTTGTCTGGCTTTTTTAAACTTTTATTTATATTTTTTGGGTCAAATGCAAATAACTGACCAGCAGCAAAAGCTGATTACCATACAAGAAAGGGGTTTTAATCTGTGATAAATGCGGAAGAGTACATGACATTCTTTTGCTTTGAACTCAGGATGCTTCCAGACACATAAGTGGGGCAAAAAATTGTGGTACTTCACAGCAATTCCAAATACAAAGCTGTCAGCTCCGATAAATGCTCCCTGCCATCCTGACATGTGCATTTGTAGTGGATTTTAGAAATCCATAAGATGAATGGGGACATCTGAGGGACACCTGGTGGAGGTTTACTTTTACTTTATGTTTTTAATTGACTCTCCAATATGCTCTGGGCCTCAAAACACATTTCTTTGCCCCAATTATTTGTCCTGGATATCTGAATGTGCACTCAAGCAGATTTCTTGTCATTATCTCTCCTCACCCCCCCTCCCCCGCTGCCTTTACCTTTTCCCTTGTGAGCCCCATTTCCCTTTGGGATCACTTGCCTCCCATGCTGGTGCCCACTATCTAAATTAAAGCATAATTTCATAAACATCAGGAAAAAAAGGAATGGTTGCAGAGAGTTCTCATGGGGATTGCTTTCCAACTGTGCTTCCATTTAGCCACCTGTGTGTCCATGACTCCATTTATTTATAGCCTTCATCAGCTATTTTTGGGATTTTAAAATGTGGACATGAGGTTGGAGTCCACACCAACATATAGGAATGAAGTCACATGTCTTCCTTGAAGTCACATATCTTCCTTGTGAATTTTTCAGCCAAAATCAGATTTTAAGCACACATTTTAACATGTGTTTTTTGGCTGTTAATGTGATCCAGCGTACATTTTTGGCAAATGTAATTTAGCCACACACACACCTTTTATCACAGTTCTTTTAGCATTTTAGGGTATGTGTAGAAGAGCACTCAGTGAAAGTGATTCCTTAAAGTGAACAATAAAATTCATATAACCCACAATGAAGATACAAGAAATACATACTCAACAAAGATGAAAATCCAATGTGCATGTGTGTTGTTGCACTCATGGCACAGTTTTGTATGTTGGGATTATACTCTTCAATGGCACTGAAACACTGAGGACTCAGCTTCATTCAAATGATGTAATTTAAACCTGAATTACCCTTCCCACTTTTGAAATGGTCATAATTCATTGTAATTACTAGAAAGCCTCTGATTTACTAATATTTTGCTTGGCTTTGTAAGATTTAGAGCAAGTGCAACATCTTAGTATCACAGGGTTTTTTAATGGCTTGCCCTCATTATGTCAACATGACAAACTAACTTCACTAAAACATGCCAAAATTATATAGGCTATGTATGGATTACACCTAAGGTATTTAGCTTCTGACAGTACTTCTTAGTTATGCAATTATATCAGCCCTTGCTATAGACAGGTACTTTACTAAATTCATAGCAAATCTTCAAAGTTAACCTAATTAAGTTAAATGCTTTAAAGGAACTGTAAAAATGAATCCCCCATTGGCTAGATTGCACTGCAACATTTTGTCTGTAGGTTAGTCACAGTGCAATTTAGATTGTGCCTGAACATTTTGATGCTGGTATGCGAATAATCCTTTTTAGCACCAGTGATGCTGGAAGAGACCAAAGTTTAGTTCAAGAGCAGAACAGGGGTACCTGGCTGCTCATCACTTTCCGCACAATAACAGATAATATACAGAAGCCCATTGCCTCTGATGAGGGAGTTGATAACCAGTGACTATGAATCCAGTCATTCATGGCACCAATAACCGTTAAATTGTGCTATTTGTAGGTCACATGAACAGACAGCCATTACTTTGTTTTTGTGGAGGCAAGAGAATCTGCTGTAGCAGTGAGAAATATCTTCTTAATTGAAGAAATGGAAATATCGTTGTAAGACACCCCTGCTAAGGATTTTTTTCTGTTAAGTCCTGTGACCCATAGGGCCATGCAGCTGCTACTTTCTTTGTCCGTTGTTCAGCATATTGAAACCACATGTGTTTTTATTTCCATGTTGACAACCTTGATTCTCAGCAATGAGCCCCACAGTGATTTGTTCTCTTGCATTCTATGCATTCAGATAATAAAAACCTTCTCATGTTTACAACCTTCTGTTTTCCTCTTCCGCATATTCATTAAAACCAGAGCCGTGCTGTAAAAAAACACTGTGTTATTTTAAAAAATGATATGACAAACCAGTCAGTATTTTTGTAGCTCTTGACCACATCACTCTTTCCTCGTGCCCCCCTTTGTACTGCTTTTCCTCTTGTTGCTCTTGACCACTTCAGGTAGTTGAACTGGTCTCCTCTTAAAGATGATGAGCTGTTATTGACTGTGCTGCCCATATTTTGATCTGTACTCAAATCACATGAAGCAAACATTGCAATTGCTATGTTGAATGGATTTCTACAAATTAGAAACAGTAGATTGATTGTCTGGATCTTTCTCACTAATCAGTACTTCTGTGCTTGATGTGCTTGTGTTCTTTGCTTCACAAGGAAGCACGAAAATGGTTTTGCATAGATACTTTCTGTGTGATTCACAGAAACTTCAGGTTTTAATAAAATTCTGGAAGTATCATAATTTTTTCCAGAAGAGGCAATTTTTTCACCACCATCTGATGTGTACAAGTGATACAAAAATAATACATATTTTTCTATGTATACACAGATTTATAGGCAGGAACCTTCTTTTTCCTTTTTTTTTAAAATTTGCATCTCGTTCATCATCATGTCCCAGACAGAAGGAGAGGGTGATGGAATTAGACATTATAAATCATTGTATATTACTGGAATAGCTGGTGCGGGTGGCAGAAAAAAAAAATCCCCTTCTTCCTCAAGATACGGAAATTTGCAGAAGTAAACAATTTTTATTTAAATTATATAATTTAAATAATTTGATGGTTGCTGATACTTCAAGACAAAAATTAGTCTGGTATTTTAAGGAATCTTCCAGAATCTATGCCCTATCATTCCATTTTAAGTATCGGATACATATATTATGGAGCCTTGGATTTGCAGTTTAAGGGAGGATATTTAGAATTGCCATCCAGAGAACCCCAAATACCTTATCAAACAGCAACCGCTAGGTTTTTATAGGATGCTTCCATAATAATTGAAATCACAATGCTATGTTGTATGAAAACATCTCTGGTAGTAATGATGGATTTTACTACTATTCTTAGTTGAGAATGAGAAATGTTGCACATATTTGAACGTGAAAATACATATGAAATGATTTAATCCCCCTTTAAAGTTAACATGGCAGTCATCACAATCTTCACTATAAAGCGGATAGCGGTAATAATTTCTTGCGACAGCTAATGCCCTAAATGTTTTATGCATTCTGTGAAGAAGTATTTTCTTTTGTATCTCCTGATTTTTTTTGCCAACTAGCGTTAGGAGATGAGCTTGAGATTTGTGTTATGAAGGAGTGAAGAATAACTCCCCCCCCCCTTAGTCTCTTCCAT
The DNA here is from genome assembly GCF_037176765.1 of Anolis sagrei. NCBI lineage: Eukaryota > Metazoa > Chordata > Lepidosauria > Squamata > Anolidae > Anolis > Anolis sagrei. Next base: position 75,490,403 of record NC_090021.1, read on the forward strand.
ATATAATCAGATAAACATCTATGACATCCTATATACACATACTAGGGTGTGATTCCCCACCAAACACAACTGGACTTACCTTTGGTTAAATTAGCACAGATATCTGCTGTAAATCCCCCTTCTCTCTTAAAATATAGCAAACAGTGAACTTAAATAGTAGCAAAAAAATAAGGAAATCTAGAAACACACTTTCAGAATATAAATATTACAAATGCTGTTTCTTCTTAAATCATATTGCCCAAATACTGAAGGACCCTGACAAGCACAATGGATGCAGCTTGCATTTTTCATCCTTGTCTTTTAAGAAAGAAACTGGCAGGTTATTTACATCTGTCATGTTTCATTCTAAATAATTGAAAAAATATATTCTCTGGGAGCTCTTCTCTCCGATGTTGCCTCAAGGGTAGGTGTGGTTCTCTAAGGGGCAGAGATAACAACATAAACATTACATAAACAGTTACTTCAAAGCCTTCACTCAGAGAGAGGAAGGGAGGAAGGGAGTTAGCAACATCTGTAACAGAACTGTGATTCGGTTCACCTTGGAGGAGGTAGGTTGTTATTATAGTTCTCCTATTCAACTTTAGAAGAGTTCTGGGAATCCGATCACACTCTCCCCATTTATTGGACAAGAAACTAAGGGACACCCCCCCCCCCCCCCAGCTAATTCATACCACACAGTGATGTGATCTATAGGGTCACACTTTTAAACATCTCTCATAAAATTCTGCAATTTTATAAACATTACTGTATAGACCTCATATTCACTGGAGATAACATAGAATCACAGAATCATTGAGTTGGAAGAGACCCCATGGGCCACCCAGCCTAATCCCCTTCCAAGAAGCAGGAAAATTGCATTCAAAGCACCCCTGACTGATGACAATCTAGCATCTGTTTAAAATCCTTCAAAGAAGGAATCTCCACCACACTCTAAGACAGAGAGTTCTATTGCTGAACAACTCTCACAGTCAGGATGTTCTTCCTAATGTTCAGGTGGAATGTCCTTTCCTTTAGTTTGAAGCCATTGTTCTGCATCCTAGGGAAGCTTGCTCCTTCTTCCCTAGGACTTCCCCTCACATATTTATACATGGCCATCATATCTTCTCTCAGCCTTCTCTTCTTCAGGCTAAACACGCCCAGCTCTTTAAGCTGCTCCTCATAGGGCTTGTTCTCCAGACCCTTGATCATTTTAGTTGCATTCCTCTGGACACATTCCAACTTGTCAACAACTGCCTTCAATTGTGGTGGCCAGAATTGGACACAGGATTCCAGGTGTGGTCTGACCAAAGCGGAATAGAGGGGTAGCATGATTTTCCTGGATCTAGGCACTATACTCCTATTTATGCAGGCCAAAATCTTATTGGCTTTATTTTTGCCACCACATTACATTGTTGGTTTATCTTTAACTTGTTGTCCACGAGGATTCCAAGATCTTTTTCACATGTACTGTTGTTGAGCCAGGCATCCCCATTAGGTATCTTTGCATTTCATTTTTTCCACCTAAGCGGAATATCTTGCATTTCTCCTTGTTGAACTTCATTTTGTTAGTTTTGGCCCATCTCTCTGTTAAGATCCACAGCATTCCCTGCATCTACCTGTACTTAAATTCCTGAACTTACAATGAACAAAGGAAACATGTGCACAATTATTATTATTATTATTATTATTATTATTATTATTATTCTACTACATTTATACCCCACCCTTCTCACTCAGGGTGGCTTACAATCCATGGCATATAATGCCGCATTACACATATAATAATAAACATAACATATCAATTTAAACAATTAACATATCAATTTAAACATACAATAATGAACATGAGATAATCATTCGATTATAAATACAATAACAAGCTTAGAAGTAATTCAAATAGAAATACAATTAAAAAAGCTTAAAAGTAAACATACAATAATTCAAATATAAATACAAAAAAGAGCTTAAAAGTAAACATTGAATCCCAACCAAAGTGGGCTGATGGAAAAAGTAGTCTGAAGCAACAGGAGAGGCAGGGGAACCCTGAAAACGAGAGCTCGCACAGGTGTTCCAATGTCCAAATGATGGGCAGTGTGGCTATGGAGGTACCTGGCGCAGGTATTCCAGCAGCCAGGCAATGAGTGGTGCAGCCATTAAAGTAGCGGCGAAGTTGTGGGGGTCGTGTTCCCTCCCTGCTGAGTCAGCTGGCTGGAATGAGGGTGTGGCTGCAGGTCTCCTCGTGGGTAAGCCCAGTAGTGAGATCTATTGCAATTAACAACTTCTGTTGGATGATACCATATAATCCCACTGAATGACCTATAAAATTGCTGAATGGGTCCTCCAGGGCAAGTCTGTGGCAATTTCTGGCAGAAACATACCATAGAATTGCCAGGAAGACTCAGTAAATCCCTAGAGAGGTCCTCCAGGGCAATTCTGTGAAAGCATACCATTTTCTGTCCAACAATTTGGTTTCAGACTGTTTGGGTTTTGTAATTACATAGAGACTTCTGCTCAGCTCATACAGGTAGCCAACCATTCTTTTCTATGTCTTGCAAAAATAAAATTCATTGATTTAAATAGGACTAATTCCCAAGGAAGTAAATTTAGGCTTGCAGCTTTACATTTTTTTCCCCACTAAGACCTCTCACTGGAAATTGCTTATACAACAGTACAGTAGAATGCAACCTTTTCCTGCTACATATCTGTATGGACGAAATTGTTATACAGACAAAAATAATGACTAAGTAACACATGCATTATGCATTAATATGAATTAAACATTATGTGCAAATTGTCCCCTCATTATGTGCCCATAGTGGCCTTCATGCCTATTTATAAAATTGCAGTAGTTGTTCTGTAATATAACACATCAGTTTGTTTCCCCTGCAATTGACATTTCAAGGGAGTGGAACTATGTATTCTCCTCCTCCCTCCCCTTGACTGGAGCCAATCCATATAGTACTTGCAAATAGGAGGGCACCTTAGTGTCTTTGTTTTTAGGCCAGTTCTTGGGGTTATTTGTGGTGCTGATTCAGAAAATTGCATTGGATAGACCACATCAGCTCTAGATTATTACATATGGTTTTCTATGGGCGAGCAGATGGTATCTATTGGATGACATATGTTTTGTATCAGAAACTAGAGCTGATTTGGTCTATCCAATGCAATTTTCTGAATCAGAACCCCAAATAGCCAAGCCGAATCTAAAGTTGACCAAAAACTGATTCGTAACCGTTTTAGTACTAATGTTGGAGCGTTGTCCTTGGTAAAAGTGATCCCTGGTCAAAGTGGTCCCTGGTTAAAAAGAAAGGTTTTACTAGATAATCACAAACTCAATGTTTTGGACAATTCATCTAAGGATAAAAAAAAATCACGTGGGTATTGTGATTGGAGATTTGCAACTTCTAATAATCAAACTCAGTGTAATAATGGTTGCACACAGTAATCAGTCCTTTCTCAACTTAAGCAAATGCACATAGGCAAAGCGATATGGACATAAATATCTCATTAGTTTTTTCTAAGGGAGAAATATCTGTTGCTCATTTCTGAAGCTGTTAGACTGGGAATAATGAGTTACAATATGGATGTGCCTTTACAATCTTAGGAAAGAGTATTGAATTCATAACAATCAGTAGTCTTGCTCTTTTCCTGTACGACCCATATTTATTTCACACTTTTTTCACATGCAAAGGCCTTTCAATTAAGTTACCAATTAAGATACCAATAGCCACATGAACAATAATGGTAACCAACAAAAAACTGATGAGTTATGTTCTTCTTCTATGTCTTCCCAACAGGGGAAAACACAGACCAGGTCATTGGCCTCAGGCCTGATAATGAATCCCTTTGTGCTCTTGAAAGACTGAAGCAAATTATCTCTCCTGGAAGGCAGCCATGCTGAGAGACTCAACATATTCATTATACATGCAGATTAGACTTTACTAACATCTTAGGAGGCATTGCACAGTGCAAACCATGTCTTTCTGATGTTGTCAGCAGGTTTACTGTTCAGTGCTGCAGCAACCCAATTAAAATGGCCATCAAAGCAGAGTTGAATTGCATTAAACAGTGTCTCATTAATGTCATATTCCGTTTAGTAGTGCAATTTGAAGATGTTCATTACTCTCCTCCACTAAATTCTGACCTTGTGGACAAGAGTTAAAATGATATTTACTTCTTATGTAAATAGAAGCGTTGAATTTTGCATTTTCTAATACATGTTCCATGATGTTTCCCATCTCTGTTCCTCCCTGCTCCCTACTCCTCAAGCATATTGAGCTTCAAATGGAGTTCTGTCTTTCTGTATTCATCACCTTTACTGCTGTCAGGAAGCAAGGGAATTCTAATTCTCTCTGTCACACACACACACAAACATACACATTTGTCCTTCAAACTTGTTTTCATTTCATGCAACAGGGTTGGGTCACTCTTAGCCCTTGAGATATTATTTGCCTGCACTTCTCATCAGCTTTACACAGCATAACTAATGCAGTTGCCATTAGCCTCAGGCAACATAGCCAACATTTTTTTAAGCAATTACTGATATTTCTACATATACCAAAAAGGTGTTTAACATTTTAATGTTGTAACTTTTCTTTGCTCCAGTGAATATTGGCAACAGTCATTTCCAACAAAATGTTACATTTTGATCTGTAATGTTCACCATTGTTACAACTTCATTTTCCAGAAATTTGGACTGCCAAACACTCTATCCAAGGTATACATAAATCCATGTCTGTAAACATTTCTTCCAGCTCAATGGAAACATGCTATGTTTACTATTTTACTGGCATATAATGACAACTGTGAAGCAATTTTAGTATGGGAATGGCATCTGGGCTCCTGGAGTGGGCATACTAGCTAGATTTCAGCTTGACTTCATGCCTAGTTACAAAACAAAGCTTTTGTGGATGACCTACACCAGGATCACTTGATAGTTCTGTTGGATCTCTTGGCAATTTTCAGTGCTATTGATAAGATAATTATTTTAGTTATCTTGCTGATAACTACTGGATCTCACAAAAACTTTCAGTGCTACCTCTCTGGAATGACATTTAGAAACACTGATGTGGTTCTTCCTGGAGCAATGGGTTTAGAAAGTGATAGGGGGTATTATCATTTGATGCCCTGAGAAATGAACCATGGAATCTCTCTGAACTTCTTTTCTTGCCTTTATGAAACCAACGAGATTGTCTAGAGCAGTGTTTCTCAAACTGTGTTCCTCTAGGTGCATAGCACTTTTTCTCCCAGAAATCTCAGCTGGTTTACCAGCTGTTAGGAATTGGCAGAGCTAAAGTCCAAAACATCTAGAGGAGCACAGTTTGGGAAACTCTGGTCTAGAGATCTCGTGTTTGATATCACCAGTCTGCTGATTCCATCACTGCCTATTTCTCTTTTATATCTAAATCTGAAACTCAAACTGTTTCAGTCCTAAACTGGCAGTGTGAGGCAGACTCCTCAGGAAGCAGATAAAAAGGAATAGCTTATTGCATTATGTTTCTTGTCCTGTGCCCTGCAACCTAGGCTCCTGCCCTCAGGTGATGGTGGCAGATTTTGCCTTATTACTGATATGGAAATAAAATTATTGCAATCTTCATGAAAGATAGGCAGGCACCACCTTGTTCACTGTCCTACGTACAAGGCCTAAAACCTTCTTAGGCTGGCTGTGCAAACTGCCTATTGGATTTTAGCCCAAGTGTCACTGAAAATAGGTTTTTAAAATATTTTGTTGTGAATACCTGACTACGGCTATCTTTTCAGTTTACCAACATTTTAAGATTGATAAAACAACATTAAAGGTTAAAATCAACACACCAGAGAATGAGAGTACACTGACTCTGTTTCCTCTATTGTCACTCGCTGTGTTTACAAAGTGGTGGCAGTATAAAAAGCCAGTGTAACAGTAGTTTCAGTGTTGGTTTCCAGGAGACCAGAGCAAAATGACTATTCGATCATGCAAACTCATTGGGTGACCTTGGGCAAGTCACACTCAGTCGCAAAGGAAGACAGCAATACATTTTGCCAAGAAAACACTATGATATACATATACATCAGGGTCAACCTCATGGCACACAGCAGCAGCAGCAACAACAACAAATAGAGAACAGTGCCTTCTGTCCAGCAGAGATGTTTCTCTTTAGATGGTCACTTTCTGCAGGAGTTGAGTGATGACAGAGGGAAAGGGGTGGACATAGCACATTCCAATTTGCATGTGTTAGTCTGTATCCTTTTTGTGAACGCCAGAATGGCACTTACATATACGTGTCTGTTTGTCATGAAGGGAGGAAGGATCCAACCATTATGTTTGTGAAATATGGAGAGTTCCTGGAACTGTTGACTTAACATCTTTTTGTGACTCTCCAATTATTCCTTTTCCTCTCTCTGGAATTTTAACTCTTTCTTTTGGCTGCTAGGTGATGCTTCTGTTAGGAAGTTTTTCCTGTTAATGTTTTGACAGCTTATTGCATATCACTTGCTCTGAATGAAACCAATAGGAAGCTGGATCTATTCAGAAAGAAATATATCCAGCATTAGAAAGAGATCCTACAATTGTTGGGGAAAAGCTAACACATCGTTCTGATTAGATTCACTCGGCAACTTAGTGTCTCTTCACACATACAAATTAGCGCTCTCACACCAGAAAACTATACGATTAATGATGAGTCTGATTTCTGCATTTAAATGTTTCTTCATTTCTAATGCATTAAAGAGACTTTTTTTTAACTCACCACAAATTTTAGGGGGGCTAATTTGTCAGCCCCTGGGCCTTTTCAATTACATTTGTTATTTATTGCCTGCACTGTGCCTTCTAATTTACTTTCAGCATCATTAATCTATGAAGCACTCTCATCATGCATAAAGTTTTATGTCTATATATTCCCCCCAAAGTCTCTGGAAATGAGTTGGAGAAAAATCCTATTACATAAATACATGTTAGCAAATTTTCCATTTCCTTATCAAATTGAGATTAAATTGAATGGTTACAGTTAGAAGTAATTATACCACTCGTTATATATCTTCTCTCCTTTCCTTGAAACAATATCATCTCCTGTCCTATTTTTGGTACTTAAGTGTGTCCTGTTATGTCATTCTTGTTTGTGTAGTTACAGAGATTAATCATATCTCAGATCATTACCATTGGCGATCCAAATAGTGGATGATTCAGCTTAGTTGTGATGTTTTGTTTTACTTTGATCTTTAGGGATCAAACATTGCTTCTTTATTTGAAGACTGGATAACATTGTCAGCTTTTGATGAGTCATTTAACTCTCAAAAAACTGCACCCACATCCATCTAATACTATTGACACCTTGGGCAGGTAACTAGGAATATTTATTAATACCTTCCAGACTTTGCGGGCATATTCTTCCAGCAGGCACAGGTTATTCATTTGAATAATTTCCTAGCCTACTGATGGAATGTTTGTAATTCCCACCAACCTACCTAAAACCAGTGGGAAGGAACTGGTCTACTACTTGTTTTTAACAGATGGTTTGTGGCTAGGTTTACATGAAGACAGAGAAGAGAGAGAGAAAGAGAGAGATTTTGAAACTACAGTCTATTCTGGCAGATTCAACCCCAGCATATTTCTCTGCTCAGCTTTTCAGAGAGAGCAACTGGTTCTGCGGGAAATAGAGGAAGGGGCTCCAATATTACATCTCTCATCGATGGAGTGCTGCCATCCTTCCATTTCTCTTCATGCATCCTTAAAAAAGATCCTCTATACCATATGCTTATGAGATGACCTCTCTAGCACTGTATAAGCATGTGGATACATTGTCAGATTGATGTGCACAACAATTCTGGGTTGGATGTAAACCATCCAGGTTCTGGATCCTATTCCTTACAGAGACTCAGAACTGAGAGAATGTGGGGCTACTGTGACAACAGCAATGATAAAACCTAGAGTGGATATTATATCCCATTCTATATCCAATTATTTCAGAGTTATATTGAAGAAAATCAATATAATATTTGTTTAATTTTAAACAATTAATCATGGACCAGAAAGCTTCATGCTTTCTTTAGCTTCAATGAGTGTTCTGAGGGGATCACAGCATAGGAAAAAGGAAAGTTTATCCCCTTCCTCCCCATTATAGCCAATGCAACAGCATCTTCTTCTGTCAGTAACAAAACATTATTTTCTTCCCTGTCAATGGTAGTCAAGGCTTTTCATTATAAGTAGTTGATGAAGTCAAAGATAGTATCTTATGATCCTCTATGAGAACATCTCAATCACACCTGCAGATATTTTAAAAATCAAATTAAATTGAATGTTGTTTGACCTGTGGGTAGCTTTAGAATGGAATTAGGTAAATTCATGGAACATGATGATGGATGGAGGAAACTATAGGATCAGACACCAGTAGCCATGGAATACCAGTAAATTCAAAGTCACCAACATATTTTCATAATCGCTTGAGATCTCCCCAAGGATATGTACTTAGCCACTGCAGGAAATGAGTTGCTTGCAGTAGCTGGAGTACTGCCCTAATTTAATAAGGCTCTTAAATTGTTCTAACCCCTCCTCCCTCAGCCCTACTTCCATTATATGGATTCTGTTTGCAGTATCAGCAAATGTTCTTCCCAGCAGCTACATATATTTGTGCTGAAAAGGAAGAATCACCAGACCTTGGAAAATTTACATTGTGGCTCTTAGTCGCTAGGGGATTCCAGGAACTGTGGGTTTTTTAAAGTATGTACAGTCGTCTGTTCACTTTTGCATTTTTGACTTTTGTGTATTTTATTATTCACTCATTTGATTAAAAACATTCTTTCTGGGAATCTATAGATCCTCCAGTGTGACTCTATGGTCAACTTCCTCCAGTCATGTTGGAGGACATAGGGAGTTCTAGAAAGAATATCTCTTTAGGAATCTCTAGGGCATCCAATATGATTCAATGTTCAGCTTCCAGTAGAAGTTGACCATAGAGTCATGCTAGAAGACCTAGACATTCCTAGTAAGAAAAAACCAATTTCTTTATTTGAGGCTTTTCACAGGGTTTTTGTGTCTTTAACCTCAGCAAACAAGGAGAGTTGACTATAATCCAAGTTCTAGTGCTATACAAATATAGTTGCTCAGAACCCCTTCATCATAGTTATGCTTCTGATGATGTGTTGAAAATAAACTTTGAAGTCCCTGTTTAAAGAGACAACTATTTTTATTATAAGTGGGGAAACACTATCAAATTACCCCACAAAACAAGCCCACAATGACAACAGCTATCACTATTGTACATAACAAAATGAAAAATTTAATGAGCCAAAAATAATCAGTTTTTGATCATCAGAATAAAAAAAAATATTCAAGTTGCAATTCTTGTCATTTCTGCTCTCAACCACAGTTTCACATCCTTTCAGTTGATCTCTAAAGTGTGCTAGATATAAAAGTTCACTATAAAAATTATGGCAATATCAACTCCCTCTTGCAATCACTAACACTCATGTTTCCTGATGTTAACTATGTTGAAATAAGTAATTATAATGTATATGAGCCATAGACTGGATATCAGAAATGAAATGAGAGTATATAGTTCAAGGCATATAATTTCCCTTAGCAAAAGTTATACAAGTCCTATCACAACCATAGGACTCATTAAGTTTTTAAATACACTTTCTTGGTGACATCTTTGTCCTAAAGTCATATTACAGGAATACATGCCTAAAACGGTCTATGTAGTTTCAAATGAAATAGTTGTCTTCTGATTATCCAGCTGGCAAAGGAGACCATGTCCAATTTAACTGCAGGGAAAGCAAAGTATTTGACTATTTAATTATATAGGTTAATTAGTTAGGAAAGGTAAATAAAGAGACATAGAAGAGATTAAATTTGGGAAAGCAAGTCTGGTAATAAAATGCTGACAAATAAAAAGAATTAGGCAGAACAACTCAACACCAATTTTGCTTCAGTTTTCCCTCCCAAAACAACACTGTGTGCTTCCATGCATCTGCATTACAAATCAAGATTGATGAAGACGTAATCAAGAATCCTTTATTTAGCCTAAATGAATGCAAAACTGAAGGACTAGATGAATCTACGGGCCAAACTATTGCGTGTGAGAAGTATCATGCAATGAGTGCTGATCACAAGCTGAACATGACCCATCAAAGAAGGCAAAAAGAATTTTGGCTTGCATTAAAAGAAGCATAGTTTCCAAGTTAACGCAAACAATCCCACTCTATTCTGTGCTGGTCAAGTCTCATCTGGGATAATGTGTTCAGGCTTGTAACATCATTTTAAAAGGGATATATACAAGACAGATCAGGTTCAAAGGAGGATAATAAGTATGATACAAGATAGGGAGAACAAAACATACGTGGCCTTTTTCGGCCCAGTAAAGAGAAGTCCGAAGGGTGCACAGTTATAAATTATAGAAGAGTAGATTTTGACTGAACATTAGAAGATATTTCTTGACAGAGTGGTTTGCCAGTTGAAACCAATTGCCTGTAGAGGTAGTGGGTTCTTCTTCTGGATGTTTTTGGAAATAATCTGGAGATATTCATCAAATCCAAAATACGGTCTTCCACATTATCTGGAGTTAGGAGCACAGTTGTAAAGAAGTGTGACTAAAGAAATTGCTATTATTTCCCCACAGAGAAGACCTCTCTAGAAATTTCTAGGTTTATCAGCATGGTCCTGTGGACAGCTTTCACTGGAAACTGAGGACAGAATCACACTGAAGGACCTAGACATTCCTAGAGAGATGTTACAAGACCCAGACTTCCTCCAGCTATGCTCGAGAAATCTCTCTCTAGAAATCTCTAGGTTCTCCCACATGATTTGGAAGAAATGGACCATAGACTCATTCTGGAAGAACTAGACATATCTAGAGAGAACATTTTAAATCAGATTTATGAACTATCAAATCTGCAAAAGTCAAAACCACAAACATGAAGGGATGACTGTAGAGCATAATTTGCCTTTTGCTGTCCCGATGTTTTCACTTAAAACTCAAAGGTAAGGGACTGGGAGAGATGTAGTTCAGCACATCTGGATGGCAAAAAATCCTCCTTCTTTCCATTGCATAAAATATATAAAGTACTGCTATCATTGTTTTTAAATGCTTAATTTGAACTTGCATATATATATAACTAAAGTCTTAAAATGTTAGTTAATGGTCAGTGAGATTAAAAATTTAATACATTTGCATTGAAGTTGTTTAAGATGTGATTGAAGAATTTAGATGACCCTTTTCACATGCATCATATTTTGTTCTGAGAATATCCAGACACTATTACTTCCAACCATCAGACCAACATGTCCAAAGAGATGATGCTATTTTTTTCCTGTTTCATTCCTGGGTGGGTTTCTTTTTTGCATTTGTTCATGATTTAAAATATACTGTTTAGTTTCTGTTATGCATTAAACCAGCCAATAAAGCAAATACATTATTCAACAGACTAGCACTATTTAACTGCACAGAGATATGAAGATATTTCAAAACTAATGGTTACAGTATGTAGAGGTAATTATATGTGTTGGAAATAGGCATTGAATGTTTCCCATAATGCTACTAAATCCTCATCCCTCTATATTTATGTAGTCTTGGAGGGCTTTATAAAAATATATTTTCTCTCTGGAATAACTTTTCTAACTACTTTCCTGCAGTATAGAGCTAAATGTTTAACAATATGTGTCAGCAATATATATGATTTGATGATCTCAAATAGACCAAACATTGAAATTTTCATCTTCAAGAAATCCTGCATATATAATTTCTTGGTTTCTGCAAGACAAGGAATGAATTGTTTATTATACTAGCCATAGGCCATGATATCACATAATATACAACCTTTAAAAGTACAATACAATAAGTACAATAAGCACTTTCCAATATAAATATTGAAACTTATAAATATATCGGCCCTTTAAAATTATAGTAGCAGTGACATGATAACAATAACAAATGTCTGTATAATCCCAAACTATCTCCATTTCCATTTCTAGCCTCCTAAAATTTATGCAAGTCATTTTAAGTGACCCACTTTGGTGTGAAAGAATGTACAACCTAAATATCATGAAGACACCTGATCGTATTTGATATTGAAAGCCAAGGTGTTATATTTCAGAAGAAAATAAAGGCAAATCTTCTCTGAGTATTCCTTGCCTTTAAAAAACCCCAATAAAGACTACGGTCCTTGCTTACCTAGGAAGCACCCCCATTGACCTCAACTGGACTTACTTCTGAATGAACAAGTACAGATCTGCACTGTTTGAGACTTTGATAAACATAAATAGTAGAAGTTTCAGTACTGAGACTATTCTCTGACTTATGACCGATTGGAAAATATCTTAAGTAAAACCACGGAATATGGTTTGCTTTCAGGTTTTATGAGTCATGTCCATCACTTTGAATTCTGCCTGGAAACACATAGGCAGCTAGCAGCATTGTTTAAAATGGGAGTAATGCACTAGCTGTTATAATGCAGGCATTTAGCTTAAATCTACATGGTAATTCAACAAAAACAAATAATTCACTCTCTTCTACTGTATATGCAATTGAATATATATATAATGATTAATGATATACTAAATGCCTTAAAATTTTTACCAATTTTCCTAGCTAAAAATACTATACAAAATGAGTGACAATCTTTGGAGAAAGCTTGAAGAGAACTGATGAGGAAGGAAAGTGAAGTCATTCCTAAAACTCTCAGTTTGCTTCACAAATGGGGACACGTCAAATAAATAAAAAGAAGAAGACATCCTTCTCAACCTATTATTATTTCTCTCTGCAGTCTTTCTCAATTCTTTGTGTAACATGTATTTGCACTGTTCTCCCTTGGCAAAATGTTTTGTCTTGGCTTGTGATTATGGCATTTTCAGAAAACCTGACTCACGCATGTGTGAAGATTGCTTGAATTCCTATTACTCCGAGAGCTCAAAACTGAATATGTGGTTCAGTATCATTCACTGCTGTCATTCCTCAGATCAAGTGAAGTTGATGATGTTTCATCTATAATTTGTCATCAAGTGCAAGTTGCCATATAATACACACCTTTGTGAAACTATATCAGTCCTTATTTTTAAGCTTTGTCTCCTGCATTCCTGTGATACAGTGAAGTACTGAGGGAAGGGGAAGTGGATTAACACTGAGTGCCATAGGACCATTCCTAGATTCCATATAGAGAGGTAAAAAAAGATATATTTTCAATAATGTTCAGATGACTGAGCTGAATTTCTAAATAGCGAATTAAAGCAGACTTTATGATGTCTGAAATCATGGCTATTATCTAATAACTAGCAAACCTTCTAAAAAGTTATGCAGCATGAAGTTGCACACATTGGTGTCACCAGGTGGTCCTTAGGTGTAAAATGTATCACTTCTAAAGTCAAAAGGGAGCTTCTGGGCAGTTGATGGTTTACTGTACTCAGCTGGAAGTATCTGTTTTCACTGGCCAGGTCCATTTCCCCTGGTCTGGGCTTTAAACAAAAGCAGGAAGACACTGAGTTACAAACATCAGATTTACATACAACTCAGAGTTACAAATAGGGCCAACCAACAGAAAGTGATGGGAAGCCTACCCCTAGAAAGGGAAATTCACTCCTGTAAGAATTATCATGGGAAAACAGGTGCCTCTACTGAATATTTGTCACCAATCTTTGTTTCTACAACAAGCCAAACTTCAGTTCTCACAGGGAGAGAAAGTGAGGTGAAATCATCATCATCATATTTAATTACTTATTAATCGCCCTCTATCCGAGAATGCTCTAGGCGATTAACAGCTAAATTATAAAAGATAAAATACATACATACAGAAATTAAAAATTAACAGAGATCGAATGCTCTAGTAAAAAGCCAGGTCTTAAGTGCTAGAGTACAAGGCCCTAAGTCACGCATGGCTCTCATATAGGGTGGCAAGGAATTCCATAAGGCAGGGGCAGAAATAGAAAAAGCCCTGCGTCTGGTACTTTCCAAGTGCGCTTCTCTAAGACCCGGTATATAGAGTAAGTCACGTTGGGCTGGTCGTTGCGACCTCCGATGATGGGAGAAGGAGAGGCGGTCCCTAAGGTACGATGGACCCTGGCCGTAAAGAATTTTAAAGATCAGAACTAACATCTTATACAGGCCACGGTACTCAATTGAAAGCCAATGTAAATATTGCAGCACTGGTGTTACATGGCATTTCATGGGTGTTCTTGTGAGTAACCTGGCTGCCGCATTCTGAACAATACGGAGCTTTCGGGTCGTAGACATAGGAAGGCCAACATACAGGGCATTGCAATAGTCCAGCCTAGACGTGACCATGGCATGGATGACAGTTGCCAGAGCCTTGTCAGATAGATAGTGTGCCAGTTGCCTTGCTTGTCGTAGATGGAAAAAGGCCTGTTTGCCGGCAGCAGCGACCTGAGCTACCATTGTCAGCTGCGAATCCAGGACGACACCTAAGCTCTTAACAGTGGTCGATGGAGATAGGGCGGAACCATCAAAGGTGGGTAACGGATGAGTCAGACCTGCTGAGCGGCCATGCCAGAGAATCTCAGTCTTCGCCGGGTTCACCTTCAGTCTGCTAGCAATTAGCCAGTTCGACAGAGCCTCCAGACATCGGGTGAAATTGTCTTCTAAACAAGGGCACAGACAGTAAAACAAACATCACAGGATTATTAAAACTTCCCTGTGCTATTCAAAACGTTTTAAAAAATGGGCTGGAGTTACACTTTAAAAATGTATCTGTTTCAACTTGTATACCAACTCAACTTAAGAACAAACCTGCAGAACCAATCTTGTTCATAATCCAAAGACTGACATTAAACAAATGTGGATTCCTTATGTCTCAGAACAATCTTCTGAAGTTTCCAAGTTCTCAGTTTTAACTCTATTATGCAATGTGAAACCTTCTTTTAGGATAAAATTGCTTCGTAGCAGGACATGTATGTGTGATAGAATAGTAGGACTCTTTTTAAAAATAATGTATTTGGGCTTTGTGTATAGCTTTAACACATAGAGAGTGAGCTGTAGCATTGCAAGGTGCTCTGGCTTGCATCTGAATTTTTAAAAAATAAGTACAAGGAAGAAAAAAATAATAGAACAGCAATGATAAAACCAAACAACCAATTTTGGGGGATATATAACACTTATACTGTACAGCAACAATCTACAGTCTATCTACTACTATGGAACAACCACTAAATCCCTATTTAAAATAACAGAACATAAACACACACACTCACACACACACAAACTTACAAAAAAACACAAAAAGACATATTTACAAAGCTCACAACCACTACCTTATTAGTATACTACTTTTGAATAATATTATTGGACATGCTTTTATTTTTGGTAGTACTAATTCATGAGTACTGCATCTGACAAATGCTCCTATTGTTGTCGTGAAAAAGTAATAAATAAATCCAAATCTTTCTTAAAATTGGTCAAAGATTCATTTTTAATTACCATAGTCAATTTGACCATCCCAGCCAGTTTACAAATCTTCATCTGCCAATTTTCTTTTGTTGGAATAACTAATTCCTTCCATTTCTGAGCACCAACAAATCTCACTGCAATTATCATATATTGAAATAATCTTCCAAATTTTCTTGTTAAATTGCCACCCAGCATTCCGTATAAATAAAACTGTAGTCTCATTGTGAGTTTAATCTTAAAACTTTCTTCTAGCATTGAGGCTTTTCATCAGTATTTTAAAGAACCAAACAAGACATGGAACTCGATCACCCCAAAGAGCTTCAGCACCTTGGATAGCTCCTAAAACCTTGCAGATTTATCACTCCACTGGAGCCTCTGGTGGTGCAATGGGTTAAACCCTTGTGCTGGCAGGACTGCCGGCTGAAAGTTCAGCAGTTTGAATCCAGGGAGCAGGGTGAGCACCTGTCTGTCAGCTCCAGCTTCTCATGTGGGGACATGAGAGAAGCCTCCCAGAGGATGGTAAAACATCAGGGCATCCCCTGGGCAGCTTCCTTGTAAACAGCCAATTCTCTCACACCAGAAGCAACTTGCACTTTCTCAAGCTGCTCCTGACATGAAAAAAAGAAATCATTTCACTAATGTGGAAGCCACTCATCTACTACAAGTGGTAACAAGTACAGCTGCTGTTTAGTAAGCATTCTTTGCAAGACTTATAGACAGGACCTGCAATCTGCATAGCTATTCTGTCCTATTTGGCAGCCAGCCTTCTCAACCACCTAGTTTTGGGTGTAATGAAAACTGGGGGAGAGGGTTGCATATCTAGTATATTCTTACTAGATTTTTATTTCTAGAGAGGAGTTCCTGAGGATTTATTTTCTGGTGCAAGTGCCAAAAATTGGCCATTCTTGTAAAAGCGTGTAAAAGAGCAATTAATAATTTTTTATTTTTTATTTTTCTCTATTAGTAATATTTACCTATAGACATTATACTCCAGGGAATACTCTGTGTAATGCATGATAATTAAATAATTTATATTAAAACCAGAGACAAAAACAGTTGTATCCAACTTTTTAAAAGTTCTAATATGCCTTGTGAATGCTTACCTGATCAGAAAAAAAATCTGCCAGCAAAGAGGGGAAGAAGCAAATGTATTTTTGAGAGACAATTCTATAACATGGGTAGTTTTACAGAAAATGCCTTGCCTTGTGCCTTAGCAGATCTCACCATAGAAAATGAATTAGGAGAGAGACTGTCTTAAGGGAGGAGCAGTAGAGCAGATAATGAAAGAAAAACCCACAGAAAAGAACAGACAAGAAAAATGCACAAAAGGAGAAAATGGAAAATAGCACCTCAAGGATCTGTGTGAGAGAAATCAAGAGCCAGACAAGGAGGATTCAACCAGCCAGAGTTTTTATGTCCAGAGGAAAATAGAAATAAGCAAACTGAGAGACATGACAGCTCTCTGATCAGGCAGCAAGAGCACAGAGTTGTCACAGGATTCAAGCACATTGTCATCAAGTCCAAAGAAATGTTCACTTTGTGTCAAAGCTACAGTCTCTGCCTGGAATTGATTGCAAAGACCCAATTATATTAAGGGAGTAGTATTTATTTATACTCGTATAATTAATTTCTACTGGAATGTATTTATTTATTTCATTTATGTATTTAATATTTCTCAAGGAAGTAGACATGCCTGATCATGAAGGATAGGATCGGATACCTACAGCAACATGACTGCGGTGCATCTACACTGTAGAATAAATGCAGTTTGATACCATTTTAACTGCCATGAACCAATGCTGTGGAATCAGGGGAGTTGTAGTTTGGTGAGGCACCAGCCTTCTTTGGCAGAGAAGGTGTAAGACCTTGTAAACCTACAAGTCTCATGATTCCATAGCATTGAGCCATGGGAGTTAAATGGTGTCAAACTTCTTTAATCCTACAGTGTAGATGTACCCTACAAGGCAAATACTGCTGAGGGAGGAGGGGTTAAAAAGAAATGAAATCAGAAGGGGGCTCCTTATAGCATAAACAGACAGAAAAAATGATTTTCAAAATTCTGAATAACATTGGATTTTAACAATATTATTTGACTTCATGGCAGAACATGAACATTTTATGCTCTCTGCACCTTCAATTTGTGGCGCTGGAGATTGCATTCTTTATCCAAAGCTCGGAAATTGAATTTCCACAATAAAAAAGTTATGCAAATATTGAAATGGATAGCTGTCTAGACAAAAGTAGTATTTTTAAAAAACCAAAGACATGCCACTTTTTGCAGCTTGCTATAATAACAAAGCAAAGAGAATCTTTATGCCTATTAAAAAGTCAGTAGGAAAACCTTCCATGAGTGAATTGCCTAGGAATAATGTAATCCATCTAGAAACACATGTAATGATAGTATGGGATGCAATTTCTACAAGCAAAATGCTATACTGGTCTGTTCAGGCATAAGTCTCAATGAATTAAATGTGTTTTATCCCGAGGTAAACGAATTTAGGATTAAAGCCTCAAGTACAGTCAGTGACACTAGAACATCATGTGATTAATCCAATCTGAAAAATACAAGCATTGAACAACATTCCATGTGTCTATCTCAGTTGCTCCATGTTTGCTGAAAATCTCCAGTAGTAGAAAATGTAGGTTTTTCTGGCATGAATTTCTCCAAGACATCCTTTTAGGTCATATCTGGAGATCCACCTATTCCCAAATTTTCTATCAGACGTTTTTAAAAGCTAAGGGATACAAGTTCCATAGTCTAATTCACTTTATTCAGCATGGGGTTCTTTTTGTTGCTTCAGGATATCTCACAATTGAAGACAGTAGATGTAGGTTATGATGGGAGCATTCATTTTAATGACATTTCATGAGCTTCATTTAGGAAATCATATCTTTCACAGCCTTCTGGGGGTAAGCAGATATTAACAGTACCTCAGGCACACAGGTTTCATGATGACTCTAATGTGACAAGACTTCTTACACTTGGCCCAGAGCATCTTGTCTGCAAGCTCTAGAAACCCTTACATAACTTTTGAGATTAAAATATTTCCATAGCCTGACTAAAAAATCTGAGTGGGCTCAAGGCTCTGTCAGATATAACTTTCATGCAACCTTTGCTCAGGAGCAATCAATGGAAAGGGTTAACCAGATCCAAATCCTGTTCTTCTTTCAGACCCTTGAAGCCAGTTCGTACTTTCAGTTTGTGTTATCACTCAGTTGCCTTCAGCTGCTTGAATTAGGGTTTTGATACATAAGACAGAAGATAAACATCTTCATTGTATGCGTGCATATATTAACAAGAAGAAAACAGGATATATACGTTAGTTTTCCTGATATGCCTAGTCCATAGTAGGTCTTGGAGATCCCTTCCACACAGCTGAATAAAATCCCATATTATCTGTTTTGAACTGGATTGCCTGCTAATCCCCGAAATAACGAGACCACACACCAGTATTTGGGTTTAAAATATGGGCAACTTTTATTTATTGTTACCTGTTTAACTTTGACTGTATCTCGATCAATGGATCTTGAACTTGGTGGCAAAGCCGAGGTAGCCTCGCTGTCTGGCCTACCCCTCGGATAGTTAGGGCAAAACACCCGTGTCCCCTGGACACCCACTCTAGGCAACTTCTGAAGGAAATGTGTCAGAGAAGTCTCTCTCAGTGTATCTGAGACCATATTTTCTTTATTTCTAGGCCATTCTAATTCCCCTCCCCTAATCAACTTGAATCTTGGGTGAGTGTTTAGTTAATGGCCTTCGACCCTGAAGGGGGTGCCTTGGGCGTATACCAATTCTTAGTTTTTCCTAACTGATTATCGCCACGGATTGGGGGCAAATGTCCATTTCGCCCCCATCCCCCACCAAGTCCTCCCCACTGCTCTCACACCAGCCGCCATTCACCAAGACATGTTGGTAAAGTCAGAGAGATGGATATCCTCTGTATCAAAAATTGGGTCTTGTAACGGGTCAAAAACACTGTGTAGCCAGCAATCCCCACTTTTCTCTTGGGTCCGCAGAAAAAACACCTGGCTCTCATCTTGATTTAGCCCGCTTTCGGACATCACCACCATCATGCCACCCACGGCAAGGAATCATTGATGACCAGGATATCTGATGGGCTCTAAAAAACCAGCCTCCATTAACCAAACATGTTGGTAAGTCAGAAAGATGGATATCATCTGTTTCAAAATTGCGTCTCGTAACGGGTCAAAAACACTGAGCAGCCAGCGAGCCCCCTTCCGGACATCATCACCATCATGCCACGCATGGCAAGGAATCATTGCTGACCGGGACATCTGATGGGCTCTAAAAACCAGCCTCCATTAACCAAGCATGTTGGTAAGTCAGAAAGATGGATATCATCTGTTTCAAAAATTGCGTCTCGTAAGGGGTCAAAAAACACTGAGCAGCCAGCGAGCCCCCTTTCGGACCTCACCACCATCGTGCCACGCATGGCAAGGAATCATTGATGACCGGGACATCTGATGGGCTCTAAAAACCAGCCTTCAATAACCAACATGTTGGTAAAGTCAGAAAGATGGATACCATCTGTTTTAAAAATTGTGTCTCGTAACGGGTCAAAAAACACTGAGCAGCCAGCGAGCCCCCTTCCGGACATCACCACCATCATGCCACGCATGGCAAGGAATCATTGATGACCGGGACATCTGATGGGTTCTAAAAACCAGCCTCCAATAACCAAACATGTTGGCAAAGTTAGAAAGATGGATACCATCTGTTTTAAAAAATTGCGTCTCGTAACGGGTCAAAAACACTGAGCAGCCAGCGAGCCCCCTTTGTCTTGGGTCCGCACAAAAAACACCTGGCTCTCCTCATGATTTAGCCAGCTTCCGGACATCAGGTCCGCACAAAACACCTGGCTCTCCTCTTGATTTAGCCAGCTTCCGGACATCAGGTCCGCACAAAAACACCTGGCTCTCCTCTTGATTTAGCCAGCTTCCGGACATCAGGTCCGCACAAAACACCTGGCTCTCCTCCTGAGTTAGCCAGCTTCCGGACATCAGGTCCGCACAAAACACCTGGCTCTCCTCCTGAGTTAGCCAGCTTCCGGACATCAACGCCATCATGACACCCACGGCAAGAAATCATTGATGACCGGGAACGGGGCCAGAAATGGTCATCATGGGTATTGAACTGTGATCATCCCTGTGGGCATAGCATTGGAACTATACCAAAAGTGAGGGGGCTTCCATCAATGACCAACGCAACTGTTTCTGAAACAAGGTAGTTGTAAAGAAAATGACATGAATATTGATCTTTGAATGAATTTTTAGTCGTGGCTCTCTCAGGGTCGCCTCACCTTCTGCCTGGTCAAATAACTTTTGAGGCACCCCCACTGAATATAAATATAACTCAAGTTATGTGTATGAAGCCCGTAGAAAAGGGGGGGGGCCTTAATGACCACAATCCAAACCTTAGTTGTTAGCTGGCCAATATCTTGGGTTAGAAAGCTGTCACAAAGAAAATACCTCCAAATGTAGATTGGGTGATGGCCCCAACTGTGTAGGTGCTTGCGTCGCATCCCAGCTAACCGTCCGCACGCGTAAGCTGAACATGAGATCTTTTTATCAACTGTCCAGCCCCTGGCTTGAAATGCCAAACACAGGTGCTTTCTTTTTAAACAATGCGGTACACCTTGTCCCGTGTCCTTCTTATCATGTGAACTCAAGTATATATGATTATTGATGACTATATCTGTAGCCAAATTATCGACTGAATTGTAGCTGCGTTAGCCAATCTTTGGCACGTAGCCTCATAGCTTCCCGAGTGGACGAACATAAGAGTTAATTATATCTAATAAGTCGCTTACATCTCTAGAGCGGCCAGCTCTTAGTTCCCATCGGCCCTTGAAATAAACTCTAGTCGTAATGGCTCGGGAGCATCACGGACCGACTAGTATATTTGGCCTCTCATCCTGTTTCAAATTAGGAGACTGTTAATTTAGGTAAGCCTAGGCATCTAGGCATCGAGCAGGTCAGCTCTATCAGAGGCGTCAACCTGCCATAATGATGGGGTGACCCTGCGTGTGGAATGAGATCGCCAACTATATATAGCAAACCGATCTGGCACAAGAATTTTATAAACCAGCTTGATAGCCGGTTAATTTGTGGAATTCCCTCGGGCGGCATTTTATCTAAATCGAGCCTTTAAGTTCACTGACTTTAGTGAGGCAACTCAAACCAGTTGAATAGAGAGACAAACATGCAGAACTCTAAAATATGAGGACAATAAATATGAGCCATTAATAAATAACTGGCTGCAGCCGCCCAGTGTAGCCTTGAATTCGTCTCTCATTATAATTATATTATTATAATATACTGCCATATATTATATTGTTGGATGCATTATAGCATCCCTGGTTATGATGAATTGGCCGTAGCTGTACATTGTCAACCGAATCCATTCAGACATATAATTATCTAGTCCTAGGTAACCACACGATAGTCACCAGCTGGTGTAGGCTTTATAGCTGACATGCTTTAACGTGACTGTTTGAGCGCTTATAAGTATGTATGTGTGTGTATAATAAGTCTCACGTAAGTCCTGTAAGAAAAGGGGGGGGGGGGAACCAAATAATATTAAATTTTGTAAATCAGCCTTTATCTGAACTGTGGAAAATAATAAAAACCGTTAACAATTTAGTGGCTGGGCTGCATCGTGTAGCCTTACAACATTTTAAATTGTATCAGCCCCCATGGCTGGGGCCCTTCAAACGGGAAGAAGGGGCAAGGCTCTCTATTTGTAGTATAATGCCTCCAGGGTTGATTAGTAAGTCCCACCCTCCCCAACAAAGTCGAATTACTGATAAATCTTAGTGAGAAATCACGACTTCTGGGGGCCCAGCTTCACTAACTGAGTATTCGCCGACCAGTTGTTTAGGCACAAAAGCTGACGGTGGGAAAGCAATTATGTAGAGAGTCATCACCGCAATAATTTATATTGTGCCTATCGATTTTATTTAATTATTCATTCCGGCCATGCCTCGCTGACTCGGGCTTCTGTTCTCAAATATGTGACTAGACTTTGGGCCCATGTGTTTTCTTGGGCCAAAACCTGTATGAATAAAACAACAAGGGTAGGCACGTTAATTGTTAGCGTCATAGTACTTATGTGACATACATTTTAAAACTCACAAACGCCGTTGTAGCCAGCTCCATGACGCACTCTCACCATCGAGCTTCTTTTATGTCAGAGTGAAAAAACCTTTGGTGAAAAAACAATGTTTAGTTATAATAATGGGTAATCCAACACTGTCTGGGTGAACCTTGAGATTTAATGATGAGCACCAATTATATCTGAGGCCATATCCTGGTTAGGATGGGGCCTGGCTCCTTATTTTAGGAATTGGGCCACATCCTATTCGATTTTCATATCGGTTAAGTAAGCTTAACTGTATTTTGTTAATATTTATCTATCGAGCTATGTGCTCATAGAAACATAGAGTTGGAAGAGAAACCATGACAAACCAGTCAAACCTCCAAGAGTTGACAAGAAGCCAGAAGCATGCATTGAAAAAACCTCGCCGGCCTATGGCCATCCAGCCTCTGCCTAAAAACTCCTCTAATAAGGAAACTCACCACACGCCGGGGCAGAGAGTTCCACTGTTAAACAGCCCTTGACATTAAGGAGCTCTTCTTGCCATCAAGATGGGATCTTTTATAGTTTGAATGCCATATGATTGGCTTCGGCGACCATAAGATAATTTGTTTTATAATATTGTGTATGTTTGCTAGCCCTTCTTGTTGACCTTGTAATTTGTCCACTTGTTCACAAGCTTTTGTGTTTTAAGCTTTGTAGAGATAGTTGAACTAGATAATAAAACCAATCATTAATTTTTAATGGTAATGTTGGTAGTTAAATATGACATCATATAATCAAAGAGTTGGAAGAGACCCCATGGGACATCCAGTCCCACCGTGATGTCAACAAACCTGAAAGTTGCATCGAAACGAACGCCAACCTATGGCCATCCAGCCTCTGCTCAAATTCACCCAAAGGCAACCTCCTTCACACGCCCAGGCGGAGAGTTCCTCCATTAAACTGTTCACAACCTCAGGTAATTGTGATTGTTGTTTTAGATGTGTGTGCGTATGTGTATGTGTATATATATATATATAAAAGGTTTTCCCCTGACATGAAGTCAGTCCTGTAGGCCCCGGATCACGGCACCCATCCCCTGCCTTCTTCCTCATTCAAGAACCGAACATAGAGGAGGAACCTAATATCCTTTGGTCAGCTAGTTGAGCTGCTCTGTCCTTTTAACCACTGTGCCCCTGAGGGCTGTCAACAGTGGGCAGTTCTTATTATTGGTCAAGTGTATTTTTATATATATACACACACACATATATATAAGCCCATCGTATAATGGCTTTAATATCAACAATCATGTGTTGGCCTTATGAAAGTCACATAATTGGGTGACGTATTATGAGCCTGATCAAAATGGTTGATGGCCTCTATAAAATGGCTGCCGACCATGAGGTCACTGTGGCTGGCCTGGCTTAAATGGCAGTCTGGGATAAGGAGAAAATGGCGGCCAACCCGGGAGCTGCAATGGTCGCTGCCACGTGGCCAATATGGCCGCCGTGCCATGGGAGCGAGCAAGGCCCAGAGCCCCCTTCAGGCAATGCAAAAAAGGGAGAGGGAGGTGGTGCATGCACGCGCCAGCGGTGCTGCACCTTGAGGGCCAGCACAGGCCCTGCAGCGTGCTCTGGCACGAGGCCGCTAGCGCCGGCTGGAAAAAACCGCTGGCAGGGCCTCACAGCGCCATAGCGCTGTGAAGAGCCAGCCGGCCTGTGCCCCGCGACCCTCAGTGACCCACCAGAGGGACGAGCAAAGGGTGCGACGCCCACACACACAAGCGGCACCGCACCGCAATTCTAGTGAAGTTCGGAGGCTTAAAGTGCCGGCCGAAAAATTCCCCGCTGGCCAGGCTGCGCAGCGCCGCGGCGCCGCAAGGGAACCCAGCCACCCAAGCAAAGCAAGAGAGGGGGTGGTGCGCGTACGCAAGCGGCACCGCACCCAAAACTCCGGAATAGGCCCGATGCCAGCAACAGCCGGCCAAGAAAACGCGCCGACGGGGCCTTAGGGCGCCGCGGCAATGCAAGAACCCAGCCGGCCAGAGCAAGAGGGAGAGAGGGAACGGCATGCGTGCGCCCAGCTGTGGCGCGCCTTTAAAGCCGGCGCAGGCCTGAGGCCGGCTCAACAGACTGCGGGCTCTCAGGTAAAAAGCCGCCCGGCGCTATGGCCAGGCGGCGGGAAGGAAGTAAGGGATCCCCGGGGGAAGAGGGGCCCATCCCTGAAGGCACCATCTGTCCCCTTGATGCCATCCCCCGGTGGGGAGAAAGTAAGGGATCCCAGGAGGAAGAGGAGCCCATACCCGAGGGCACCACCTGCCCTCCCGGTGCCTCCCCCGGTGTAAAGCCCAGGCCCGCTGTTTTCCAGGGTGACGATGGGGGGGGGAGGGGAGGGCCAAAGGCCTCACTGCCCCGCCAGCCCCGAGACCGACCTGGCCTTCTTCCCTCCTCAAGCGACCTTCCTCCTCGATGCTCAGCTTCAGAATGAGGAAAGGGGGCCGGCCAGATCAAGGAGCCTAGCTCCGCCCCCTTTTCAGATCATTCTATCCAGAACCGGAAGTCTCTCTTCGTTGATAGAGGCAATCCTCTTTCCCTCCACAGCTTCGCGGTGGAGGTAAAGCTCTATATATGGCAATGTGGAGTCAGATAACCCAGTTCAAAGCAGATATTGTGGGATTTTCTCTCTTGATATCCTGGGTAATGTGGCTGCATGGAAGGGCCCTGAATCTGGGATGCATTTTTATATTCTGGCAGCCTTGTGTGGCATGGTAATTCCATATGCTAATGGATGGCTTTTTACTTAAAGTAACTTGTGCCATAAGGGCAAGATATAATACTTTAAAATGCTTTTTTAAAGAGTTACTTCTCCTTGAAATGGAGAGCCCTTCCACACAGCTCTATATCCCAGAATATCAAGGCAGAAAATCCCACAATATCTGCTTTGAACTGGATTATCTGAGTCCACACTGCCATATAACCCAGTTCAAAGCAGATAATGTGGGATTTTATACAGCTGTGTGGCAGAGGCTTGTGTATTCCCATTAATAGTGCATCTACACTGTAGAATCAATGCAGTTTGACCCTAGTTTCATTGCTAAGGCTCAATGCTATAGAATCCTAGGGGCTGAACCTGAGTGAGATACAAGCATTCTTTGGAAAAGAAGACTGAAGACCTTATAAAATTGCACATCTCATGGCTCCATCACACTGAGGCATGGCAAAAAGGTCGCGTTAATTCTACACTGAAGATGCTCCCCAAATATCATACCTAACGTGACATGTATGTTCAAGTCATTTGCATCCTACTCCCTAACATCTTGGCTAAGCTTTATGTTCTTCCTTGATCCTAAAAACTTATTCAAATCTGACAGTACAATAGTCCCCAGGCCATTCGTGTGAGAAACAACATTTGTCTGAGCAATAAAAGCCTACAGCAATGTTTATGAATTAAGTTCAGTTTTTCTGCTTATAAATGATCTAATATTCAGAAATGTTGTCCTTAATTTGGAGTTTAAAATATTCAACAAGCATTTTCTTCCAAGAAAAAAGAAAAAAAAAGCATGCATGGACTAGAGCCATATGTAATAAAATATTTTGCATGCACTACTTGAAACAGGTGCTTTCTGCATAGGCATTTGTAGGCATGAGATACCTTATCCCAAAGAACAGTATAGAAGGCCTTCACAAAATATTGGGGCACAATAATGAAATCAAAGGGACATACACACACACAACGGAATTATATTAGTTTGACATCATATTGACTGTCATGGATCCATGGGATTTGTATTTTTTATTTACCCTTTTCTTTGAAAAAAGCTGTATTGTAACAACAAAATTCATATGCCAGCATTCCACAGGATAAAGCTGTGACAATTAAAGTGGTATCTAAGCAAAAGCTCCTTCCTTAGAAGCTTTTAAGCAGAGGCTGGATGTCCATCTGTCAGGGGTACTTTAATTGTGCTTTTCCTGTATGGCAGGAAGTTGGACTAGATGGCCCATGTGGTTATCCTCCAACTCTATTATTCTATGATTCTAAGTGATAAAATTCTGCAGTATGGATGGTCAGTCTGTTAGGGATGTTTCTCTCTAGTCTGATCCTTTGGATTTTTATTCAGAAGTAAGCTCTATGGACGCAATGAGAGTTGCTCTAGATCAAGCTTGTGCAACTTGGACCTTTACACAACTTGACATACCTCCCTCCCTGCCCCTTCCCGGCCTGAGCTTCTCCCTCAGCGCTTGGCCCTTGGTATGTCTGAAATGCCAAGGGCTGAGCACCATGGGAATGGTGCAAAGCTGTGGAAGGGTCTGAGCACTTGGCCCTTTGCATTCTTGCCTGATCAGGGAGGCAGGCATGCAAAAGACCAAGCAGGAATCCTCTCCTTTTCTCAGCTTCTCGTAATTCCCATGGGAATGGTGCAAAGCAGGGAGAGGCTTGAACTCACCCGTGAGATGCAGGGAAGGCCTTTGCAAGCCACATCCTGCACATGGAGCACATGTTGTGCAGGCCTGCACTTGACCAAGGATTCTTATCCTTTTTTGTTTTATGGATCCCTTTGCAAGGCAAGTGAGAACCACAAACTTTTTCTCAGAACGTAAGGGACTCTCCACACCAACACAGTTGGTGGGGAGAGCGATTTGCCCCACCTCCTGAAGGGAGAGAATAGGAGGTTCCTTTAGAACCTCCTGGAAGAGGGGCGGGGGCTGGCTCATCACGTGAGCCAGCCTCCTTACCTCAGTCTTGTTGGACGTTTCAGAAGACAAGACGTGCTCTCCATTGCTCCAGGTCGGTCTGGAGCGCTCCAGCAAGGAAGCAGGCTGGGAAGGAGGGGGTTCCTTCCCTCCTTCCCTTGCGGATCCTGGGCAGAGCGGCAGCGCGAAGGAAGGAGCCGGCCCGGGTGGTCGATCGGGTGGCCCGCGCTCGTGGCGTTACGAGCGGCGGCCGCCATTACCTCGCCGTGGGTGGGGCTAGGGAAGGCTTTTTCTCGCCTTCTTTGGCCGCCCGTCCAGTGCATTTTGGCTTGGCTCTGGCTCGCAGCTAAATTGGCGGGCTTTTGTTGAGTCCCGGGCCTGAGTTTCGCGCGTCTCTCGCGCGCACACGCAGATGGCTCGCGGCTTGGGCTCCTTGTGTTTAGATGCGAGCGCCGCTATGCTAGGCGCCATCTTGAAGGAATTTTTCTGTTGGAGCCCTTGGCTGCCATTTTGTGAGCGGCGCTTCTTGTTGATGGCGCAGCTACATTTCTTTTGCTGTTGGGCAGTGCAGCCATGGAGAAGGTGGAGGCCTCGATCCGGCCGCGCTCCAGAGGAGGCAGTGGCCCTGATCCGGCCACGCTAGTGGCGGCGGCGGTTTTCGCCAGCCGCGTTATGGGAAGGGATGAGGGTTTTCATTCCCTTGAGTAGCGGCCGCCATTTTGTGAGCTGCGCTGCCGCCATCTTGGTAATAGATTGGCCTGTTTACTGGCATACTGAAGTCAACGTGCGCAAGTTGGCAGAGGGAATGTCCTGTACTATGCAGACTCCCATTGGCTTTGGGTCCACATTAGGAAGTTGTGTTAGGTTATAATATTTAATAATAATAATAATAATAATAAAAATAAAATAAAAAATATATAATAATAATAATAATAATAATAATAAAACGTTAGAATGTTGTCAAAACACGTATAAAGCCACATCCGCATAGTTAAGGTGGGATGGTTATATCAACGTTCTGCTATACGTTGATGTTGTGCGGAGGAATGTTAACTGTGGCTGCAGGTTATATACTCCCAGTGGGCATAGAACCATGGAACATGACTTGAAGACTAGTGTTCTAATGGAGCAGATTGGGAAATAGGCACGTGGTATCTCTTCCAGGTCTTTTATTTTATTGCCCAGTGGGTAGGAGATGGTGATGGCGCATGGGGTCTCTTCCAACTCTTTGATTCTATGATTCTATGACGCCAGGGGCAGGGGTTGGCGGATGCCACAGGGGGTTCTTCCAACTCTTTGATTCTATGATTCTATGACGCCAGGGGCAGGGGTTGGCGGATGTCACATGGGGTTTCTTCCAACTCTTTGATTCTATGATTCTATGGTGCTAGGGGCACTCTCCACCCGCCATTCAGGGATGTTTGTACACACCTTTAGCATTAGCGTGGCTAATAGAAGCTGGGAGGCAGGTAGCTACATGCATAGATATGGGGGTATTGGTGGACCTGTGTTGGTTTATTCGACTCTTTGATTCTATGGTTGGGAACGGTTAGGAGGGTGCTATCGGAGCAACATTGCATGGTGTGTGTAGCTTGCTCTCACTGGTGTCTTCTACTCCCCTTCATTTCTTTAGGATGCCGTCAAAGAAGAATAAGGGGGGCCCTAAGGGAAAGGGTCCAGCAGAGAAGATGGGTCACAAGCGCCCTCTACGTCAGGATGGGTCATCGTCGGATGAAGACGGAGTGTCTATGGAAGATTTAGAGGCCCTTCTGCAGCGTGTTAACCAAGTTGAAAAGAATAGGGGGGTGGGGATTGGCGGGGCGGGTCCGCGCCCCACTCGCCGGGCAAGCAAGAAGCAATTGTTTAAATCCTTGTTGTCCCAGGTTTCTATTTTAGAGTCGGCTTCGACCGCGGGGGCTGAAAAGGCCGTGCGGCTTCCTGACCAACCGGCAGCTCCGGGGCCTGTGGAGGGCTCTTCTTTGGTGTCTTCGGCTGTGCAGACCATCACCAGCTCCGAAGCATCTCCATCTTGGCAGACTTCGTCCGGATCCATGGCGGCTGCTGTGGCCGGACCCAGTCAGTCCGTGGCATTGGCCTCCACGTCCAGTGCCGTGGCCGGGTCCACTCAGTCGGTGGGGTCGACTGCTGCTTCCACAGATGTAGCAGGGCGCGAGCAGTTGGTGACGGCTGTCCCAGCAGGTACTTCCACCACACTCACATCAGCTAGTACTTCCACCTCACTCACATGGCCCTGGGACCAGGGGCGGGCTCAACCTGTGATGGGGGTTCAGTCACAAGCTGCAGTTGGGATTCAGTCTGCTGGTGGGTTGGAACCCAGTATAGGAGGTAATAGGGATGATTCCAACACTCAATCGGCCAAACCGGCTACTGTCACCTTGGAATCGGCCCGAACTGGGGAAGCCAGCAAATTTTGGGGCACAGCAAAATGGCCACCGCAGGCGACTCCTACTGTCAGCCTTTCAGGTTTAGGTTCCCATTTGGCAACCAAAACTATGGAAAAGATATTGAGAAATGAATATATTGATATCTTTTCTCTATACTTTAGGGATCTTGATAAGAAGGAGAAGGAGGAGTTAGATGAGGACAGTAAGGAGAAAATTAAGAAACGCAAGGTTGAGCAGAATTGGGAGAACTGGCTCCCTTGTTTCACAATGTACGCGAACCTGCTTTCTGATGCTGCCCTGGAAAGGGCTACGGCCTTGTGGCAGTACCAGAATATCATTAACAAGGCTTATGTTAGCGGCCCTCCCAACGCTTGGCTAGAATATGATAGGTGCTTTAGAGCCGAAGCGGCTTGCCACCCGGATAAGCGTTGGGACTTGATTGATGACCAAATTTGGATTGAAGTTATGAATCCATCTAGGGCTTCCTCTGCCTTGAAGGGGGACAGTGGGCACACTATTCAGAACACAGCGGGACAGCCCTCTCGGCAGGGGGCTCCCCAGCTGCAGTCCCAGCGCCAAAAGCCTTTATGCTGGGAATTTGTGGCTCAGGGAGCCTGTTCACAGAAGGACTGTCGATACGCGCACTCGTGCTCTATTTGTTATGGGACCCACCCATCCCGAAATTGCCCCAAGGGGAGAGCCGCGAGAGGTAATACTAGGGACACCCAATTCGTTAAGAAACCTTCAGGACAGGCCACAGTTTCACAAGGGCCCCAGCCCAATTAAGTTAAATCAGTTGAAGGTTTGGCTGGATCAGTACCCAGATAGGGGGGCAGTTAAGTACCTATGGGAAGGTTTTTTCAGAGGGTTTTCATATTCCTGTGTTGGGTCCCCGGTTTCCCACATTATCCTCTAATTTGAGATCCATGAAATAACCGCTGCTCATACTCGGACCGACACTCTTTGGCCCATGTTCCCTTCAATCCCTTCAAAATTGTGGGTGACAGGGGTTCCCCCTTATCCTGCAATGGACCTCGATGACGGGTCCTTCCTGCAATAATTTTATGTAGGCGGAAATCGTTCGTGGGGGTCTAAAAGGCCCTGTGCTTTTGACCAGTAGGCCAACGCCGACAGCGGAGACTTAATAGTGTGCGGCGCTAGGCCCCTTCGGTCGAATTGGCAAAGGCCTCAACCCATAATTTAACTGCAACTAGTATAGGAATAATTCCAAAAATGTTAAGTCTGATGTGATCCCCTGCGTGTGCTGGCTGCATTAGCTAGATACAGGGACCCCGAGCTAGGGTTGAGTCGAGGGGATATTTGTTTTGCCTTCAGGATTCCACCCCCTCACAAAATATCAGTTTGGGCCATCACAGATAGGGCGCCGAAGATGCTGGGGTTAAGGTGCCCATAAATTTGGCACTCATTCTTTTTGTATAGGGGCGGCATCTTTGGCAGCTCACTTGGGTTATAATGATGTGGCCATTAAATCAATGGGCAGGGGGAAATAGGACGCTTACAGGCGATAGGTTCGCTCGGCGCTTGTTGTTTGTTGTTTATTTTGCAGGGACTGCCAGGCTGGTGCATAGATGGAGAATCCTTGTTTGTGGGCATAATTATGTCCACTGGGCGGAGAGATACGCCAGGAACTCATCCTTTGGCCAGCATCTGGGTTGCGCTTCCACTGCATTGGTCGAGTGGAAGGGTGTTCGGGGCCTTCGTTGGGCCGGTGCTCCATATCGGAGGTAATGATCTGGGCCTTCTTAACGGCAGGGCCCTGTATCTACAAGCCCGTGCTGACATTCTTAAGATCTGGCAGGCATGGCCCCGTTACATAGGATCATAGAGTTGGAAGAGACCACATGGGCCACCCAGTCCAACCCCTTGTCATGCAGTAAAAGCACAAAGTACTCCCAACATATGCATAGTCGATGAAAGATGGCATATAAATATACCAGAAAAAAATACATGGTAATCCAAATTGCCAACATTGGCTGAGATCCTGAATCAGAGACGGTAATGTGTAGATGTATGATGATGGAGCTATGTTGCTGAGTCAATATGCGGCCATGCTAGCAAATTGCAACAATGTATAATAGAGAACTACATACAATGTCCTGTTAAGTAATAGGAGCTCCCATTGTACAAAGGGATGCTGTACATCAGGACACATTGTGTAATGCAACACCTTCTACTTCAGTAGGTAATTTTTCACATTGGGATTGTAGCAATTGGCTACACCTTCTGCAATTATCCTGATGGCATAGCAACATCTTTCATCCCTTCCTGAGAATACAAACTCTGTGCAATAATACAAGTTATGTCATCATATATCTGTTTATAATAATGTAATTTCCCAACAAGATGCCAGCTATTACCTTTTTAGTCTACAGTGCCATGAGTTCATGTAGTTTTTGGAACACTTTAGAGGTGCAAACAATTTTTATCTGAATTTATAAGTGTACATTCTAACAGAGGTACAATAGTACAATTGAATTTATTATTCCAGTTCATTTGCTACCATCCCACTGTGTATATTACTCCTGGTCCTAATAGCACCAGTAGCCCCAGTGCTGAAAAATGAGAAAGTCTGTTTTTGACAATCTCAAAACAGTCTAAAGATAGGAATCAATTATATGCATTCAATGTTACTAAGAATTTCACATTTCACTTGTTTTCATCTATTTATTTCTATACAGTTTACAGAAAAATATGCCTGGGACTAGTGATAATCTTTTATTGCATTAAGATCTAGAGTTTATCCAGAATGCACATTTATGGCAATGTGATCCCATTCTAATTGCCATGGCCCCATCCTATGGAAACCTAGATTTATCGTTTGGCCAGGTACTGCAGGCAGAATTCCAAATCCTTCTCCAAATTATAGGCCCCAGTATTCTCTAAGATACTGACATGGATGCCATGAGTGTTAAAGTGGGATTCAAATGTTTAAGTTGTGAAGTGTAGTTATATACCAACAAAGAAAATTAGGAAAACAAGGGCTATATCCATGTTTTCACAGTGCCACCAAGTGTGGCTGGAGATATTTCCTAATGCATTTTCTTGTTCAGTTGTCCTTTCCAACTCCTTCAAGAGTTTGTTAGGATTGTAAGAATTATTGCACAGTCTGAACTTGCCACCAAGAGTGCTTCTAACAATGTGTGCCTCTGTGCCACTTCCACCAGTCACTACTTCCTGTTCTGTGTGTCATGGTTATTGCACATATTTGCGAAGACATTGGTTGCATTCATGCCTTACATATTTAATGTGTATACTTTGCCTTTTGATTTATGTGTGAAACAGCTCTAATTGTTTTAGCCAGGAACATTTTCCTTCAGCATTGATTCAATGTTGGAAAGGGTACAACTTCATCCACCCTGAAAGCTCCTCTGTCACCTGCAAAGAAAATGTTTGTAGTTCTCCTCCCTTTTCTCTTTCATTATCAGAAAATCTTATTTCTCTCAGTAAATCCTGATAAATCAAGGATCCCGGCTTATCTTCAAAAACCTGTTTCACTTTCTGGGGATTGGAAGTGAAATTCCAGCACTCTTCAATATATCTAAAATGTGTTCATTTCCTATAGACAGTTTTTGCTATGATAAGAATGTTTTCCTCTGGAGAGGAGATGAGGACCAGGCAGCTTAGAAAGATGACTGAACAAATTCACAGTGGTCTATGTCCCAAGGCTTTGTAAAGCAGCAAGGGGGATATCATTTTAGCTGGTAAGTAAATTGGTTGACATTTATTCTGAAAACTAAATTTTCATGCTATATGAAAGTCAACCTTAGCTCAATTTGTGAAGAAACTCATGAGGTATTTGATATATTTTTAGAACTAGTGTAATGTATTCATGTTGATGTGGATTTACCTATTGCAATGCTAGTAATTTACAAAAAAAGTATTGACTAGCATCAGTACCTGATCTGGATCAGAAGACTTACTTTTGCACCTGCATATGAACAATGGACCTTTTCCTTCTTCTATATCTGTATTTTCACATTATCCAGAGATAATTGTATGTGGTTTGAACATGCATTCAGTGTGTCCCTTCTCCAAAGGAATGATCTGGTTTCTTACATAGATTCTTTTTTCTAGTTTTAACCATTTATAAACTTTCACAGGCCCTAAAGGACAACTTGGAGGATTTGAGAGAAACAGACTCACATCACCAGCTCCCCCATTTGCCATTGCTCACCTCTACTTTAATAATTGAATTATAGTAAAAAACCTCTACTTAAGAGCATTCCAACTTAAAAGTGTTGGCCCGGGTTTCATTTTGACATAAGTACAGTGTTTTGATGTATTGTCGAAGGCTTTCATGGCTGGAATCACTAGGTTCTTGTGGGTTTTTTCGGGCTATAGGGCCATGTTCTAGAGGCATTTCTCCTGACGTTTCACCTGCATCTATGGCAAGCATCTCAGAGGTAGTGGGGTCTGTTGGAATTAGGCCAATGGGTTTATATATCTGTGGAATGGCTGGGGTGGGGCAAAGAGCTCTTCTCTGCTGGAGCTAGGTGTGAATGTTTCAACTGACCACCTTTATTAGCATTTGAAGGCCTGGCTGAGCCTGGGAAAATCTTTTGTTGAGAGGTGTTAAGATGTGCCTGGTTGTTTCCTCTCTGCTGTTTTGCTGTTGTAATTTTAGAGTTTTTTAATACTGCTAGCCAGATTTTGTTCATTTTCATGGTCTCTTCCTTTCTGTTGAAATTGTCCACATGCTTGTGGATTTCAATGGCTTCTCTGTGTAGTCTGACATGGTGGTTGTGAGAGTGGTCCAGCACTTCTGTGTTCTCAAATAATATGCTGTGTCCAGGCTGGTTCATCAGGTGCTCTGCTATGGCTGACTTCTCTGGTTGAAGTAATCTGCAGTGCCTTTCATGTTCCTTGATTCGTGTTTGGGCGCTGCGTTTGGTGGTCCCTATGTAGACTTGTCCACAGCTGCATGGTATACAGTGTTCTGAGTTAAGAGCTAGCACCAGAGGAAATGCTAGAGGGAGTGGTAGCGCCAGAGTACAGGGCTTCAAGGCTTCAAGGAAGCAGCCTCCATGCATTGTGCCTCCATGCCTTGTGCTTCATGCTAATGTCAGCTTTGAGAGATTGCTGTCTGCTTCACTATTGTCCACTCGGAAGAATTTTGGGTTAGTTGATTTTGTGTGGTTTTTATTGCTGGTATGTTTGGCTTCATGCAGAGGGTAGAGAGATCAAGAAAGGGAAGGGGTCTGGAATGAGTACAGTATGAAGAAACTGATGTTTCTGCCTCTTAAGTTTATGCTTTGTGCTTCCTTGCCACAACTTTGTGTTTCTACCACACAACTTTCTGCCATTTTAAAGTTGATCTTTCTTTTTCATTGTTCCATGTAAATATGCATTTATACATTATTTGTTATTTATAAAGTACATTTTCTTATATTAAAACATGTAATAAAAGAAATGGGGTGAGTGGGGAAAAATTAATAGCATTTCAATGGCAAAATTAAGGAGTCCCTGGTGGCGCAATGGATTAAACTCTTGTGTTGGCAGAACTGAAGGTCGGAAGTTCAAATCCAGGAAGAACGCAGATGAGCTCCCTCTATCAGCTCCAGCGCCCCATGTGGGGACATGAGATAAGCCTCCTACAAGAATGGTAAAACATCAGAAAAACATTAGGGCGCCCCCTGAGCAATTTCCTTGCAGATGGACAATTCTCTCACACCAGAAGCAACTTGCAGTTTTTCAAGTCGCTCCTGACATGAAAAAAGGCAAAATTTGCTGTGAGATAAGAGTGTTTTGAGTTAAGAGCTCAGTCACCAAACAAATCACACTCTTAAGTCAAGGTATCACTGTATCTGCATCAGTGTTTGCATAGGGATTCCTGGTCCATGGATAATCTAGACCAGGACCAGATTTTTGCTTGTTATATATTATTGATGCGACGAAAGCAACAAATACCGGGTTCTATAGCCTATTTTTTTAGAGGGAGGGTAAGAGTAAATAGTAGTACAAAATCATAGCATCTCTAAGTGCTATGTGAGCCACCAGAAATTGGTCAATGAGCTCTAATGGGCAGTCAGCTATCTTCTGCTCACAATTTATATAGATGTATGGGATTATTTCTGGTGCAAGATGTGTAGAACTCAACAGTAATGAACTTCTACAGTTTAATGATGGCTTGCTCATTTAAACTTTTCACATGTACCTACTTCAATGTCCATGTCCCATCTTCTAAGACATGTCACACAGGATCCTTCTTATCTTCTTTAGATATGTTTGAAGCCACAAAGGATGAAAGGGGAAGATTTAAATGACTGAAGAAATTAAAGAGGGAACTTCAAGGTTCCTATACCTTTGTGATCAGCATCCTCATTCATTAATCATTACTGTACATTTGCTACTGTCCCCTGATCCTCCTCCAGTATTTGATCACCTCCCTCATACATCTTGATTCTGCTTAGATCATAAACTTGGCAGATATATATGAAATGTTATTGGGTATGCATTAAATATGAAACTCTCCTTGGAGGCAGAGAATTGGTCTTTTATGCATCTTTAAAATGCCACGAGCATTAATGGCACTATCAAAATAAGAAAGTAAAATTTGCAGTTGTATTATGAACACTCATTATCACACTTGAGATATGAAATGGTCATTTCTAGAGGAAATTTCTCATTCTGGTTATAAGGTCCACTCAGGGCACAATGGGTCATAAATTACCAGTGAAGTTTTAAAAACATCATCTAAAATGTATGCAAATTATCTAAAATGTATGCAAATATTCTTGAATATAACCTTCACACATATATAATGCTGACTTTTTATCTCTTTTTCTTCCTTACAGCTTGCTGGCCAGGATTCTGAGCCAGCTGTAAGGATGGAAAATATTCTCTACAAGATATTAGAAACCAATTATAATGTGCCTACACTGACTACTTAAGAAGTTTGATACTACTTTAATTATCTTAGTTTTACCTAATGGAAATCTGGGATTTGTAGTTTGGTGACATATTGAACATTTTAGAGTGTTCCCTGAACAAGAACACTCAAGGTATTCTAAAATGGATTGAAACAGCTTAATTAATGTTCCAACGTATCTCCTCCTATGAACCACCTCAGAGATTAAGATCATCTGGAGAGGCCCTGCTCTTGGTTCCGCCTTTGCAGGTGTGACTGGTGGGGATGAGAGGCAAGGCCTTCTCAATGGTGGCCCCTCAGCTGTGGAACTCCCTTTATGAACCACTGTGGAAACTAAGGTATTTTGGGGAGGCCCTGCTCTTGGTCCTGCCACCATCACAGGCGTGTTTGGCGGGGATGAGAGACAGGGACTTTCAGTGATTGCCCCCCGTTATGGAACTCCCTTCCTGGCAATGTGTTAGATCAGCCTCCTCTCTCCTGTCCTTCAGAAAGATGGTGAAGACCTGGCTGTGGGACTAAGCCTTTGGGGCAGTGCAATGAGGCAAAATGGTGTCCTGAGATGGTTTTTAAGCAACTTTTAACATGGATATAAATGATTTTAATGTTTGTATATATTTATGGTTTTGTGTCCCGGCACTGAATGTTTGCCATATATATGTTGTGCTCCACCCAGAGTCCCCTTTCATCCATGTTAAAAGTTGCTTAAAAACTTTTTAGTCAGAGGGATTAATATTTAGTATACAGTTTCTGAAGGGTCAGTTTAGACAGCCTCTTTGCATTTGAAGCCTCTGTCGCCCTGCCCCTTTAAGGATCCCCCCTGGGGTGGAGGGGGGCACTTCTGGTTTTTGGAAGAGGCACTTCTGGTTTTTGGAAGAGTCAGCCTTTTTCATGACTGGAAGGTGGAGAGAGAGAAGGGCTGGAGGGTCTACAAAATAGCATGTCCAGTTGTAGCTGTATTCAAGTTTAGTCAGAGTTAAATATTGAGACCATTTTAGTTGAACACCATACAAGAAAAAAACAATAAGAAGAAATAAAGATCAAGAGCTTCAGTTTGGCCAGAACTGTGTCCACCTCTCAAAGATCTTATCTATCCTCATAAATACTTTGTAGTGAGACTCAGGGGGAGAGAAAGTATAAAATTCTTATCAGTTAATAAATCCTTTTTTGATTCAACTATACAGTCTCCAATATGTTCCCTACCAGTTCACCTTCCAAGTAGTTAAGATGGCATGGGGGCAGAACGTGCATCAAAATATCCAAACTGTTTTTGATACAGATTTAGAAAGATAAAATTCCATCTGCCTTGGACAGCGAAGAGGAGAAGGAAAATATCTAAACATCAAAATATTTTTCACTGAAGTCAAATTAATGTGCGTTCAAAGTAAATACTTTCCAGACCAGCATTTGGAACATTTTTTTAAAGGAAGTAATTATTTTACTCATTACTCTGATCACCAAATAGATCATTACTTTTTACTGCTACTGCAGTCCAGAAAGGTCACCTGTTGTGCTGCTCATTATTGTGTTCCAACTAGTGTTACTGTTATGCCACTGAAAAATAAAGATAAATGTTTCTTGATTCTTCCAAGTGGCCCCTATTGCACTTTAAAGAATCTGAGGAAAAAAATTAAAGCATTTTTTAAACTGAAGACAATCCTCATTGTTAGACTGATTCAACACATTCCACCCAGTAATAAGCGGTAGGCTGGCTTCCTGTTCCTTTGCAAAGTAGAGAAATGCAGCCACAGCTATCAACAAGAAAAAAGGTAATTATGTCCCAGCTCCTTTTGGCAAAATGAACTAGTTACCGAAGTAGCATGTTACTTCATAACACTGCACCTAGATCTTTCAAGTCTGTTAGCATTGTTGAAACAAGTTCATTGCTAAAGTCATGGAGTAAGTAGCTTTTGGTTCTATAATAGCAAAGCAAAATCTA
Organism: Anolis sagrei; assembly: GCF_037176765.1. Lineage (NCBI taxonomy): Eukaryota > Metazoa > Chordata > Lepidosauria > Squamata > Anolidae > Anolis > Anolis sagrei. Next base: position 75,528,770 of record NC_090021.1, read on the forward strand.
CAACATACAAATCCAGATAATTCTTTATGCTCTTTGTGAAAAGAAAAGCAAGAATAAAGAAGTAGCTGAGTGACAAGCAGTGATTAAGTATTCCTTTTCTGAGTTTCCTAACTGTGAAATAAGTCACCTGGTGATTTTCAGTATTATCAATCAATGTAACACATTTTATACTATAAAATACATTTTTGTTATAACTGGTTAACATAGATGCCATTCTAGTTTTCAAATAATACAGATTTGGGTTTTTTTTTTAAAAAAAAAAATCTGGCTTTCAGAATACATTTCAACTAATTGCCTGCCTCTGTAAAGTGACAAAAATCAAGTCAACCCTTTGAATAAAAGCTGATACATTGTGGGCTGCTGCTGTTAAGAGATGGACACAAGCAGGATGCTTTTGTTTCCTTTCTTTTCCTGTTGTTTGTCCCAGGATTTGTAGGGATTGTACTGTAAGAAACATTGGATCCTAAGCTCCTTTCAGGCCAAGAAAGTGTGCGGCATTCCAGATATCACTGGATTATGACTCCTGAACCACTGGCTTTACTAGCTACGGATGACAGAAGTTGCAGTCTCCCGTCTTCTTTTTTGAATGGTTTTAAAATTGTGGATTTAAAGAATTGAATTTCTGTTTGTATTTTAGACACTTTCTGACTTATGCTGTTGTATTACAGTTTATGCTCTTGTTTGGTTTGCAGTGCATTATATTTTATATTTTATCATTTAAAAATAATAGGTTTTTAAATCACCTCAAGAAGCCATTATCTCAAAAGGCAGAAGAAGAGAAAGAGGAGGGAGGAGGAGAAGTAGGAAATGTCCTTTTCATGCATTCTTTCCTTTGATGTCCCTCTTAAAAATGAGAACAATTTCTACTGACAATTCTATTCTGTCTCATCTTCCCAACAATCTGTTATGACCACAGGGATGTTTCCTATTATCATGCTTTCATATTTTCTAACAAAATTATGACTGTTTTAGTAATTACATTTGCTAGGTTTTACAGTAGGTTCTCCAAACAGGGAAAACCTTTCGTTTAAGAAAATGTTGTGGGTGATGCTATACCGAATAGACAGATAAATTCATACAACAGATTAACACCTTTATTCAAAATATAGGTCATTGGTGGTCCCTCTTGTGTTTTAACATTCATTTCAAATAAATACCACAGCATAACATGAGTTACTCCACCCTCCAAATAATGCATCACTAGTACTGTGGATGATAGAATGAAATACAATATTTAGGACATCCCATGCGCCCCATCCCATTTTGAAACACTTCAAAAAAAGTTGCAAAACAAAGTTAAATTGAGTCTATCACACAACACAGGGAGAGTTCCCCCTTGCATCCCTCATGAAATGAAATGTTTAGAAAGTATGACATGGGGGAATGGGTGTTCCTATGGGCGATGTCCTGCGAAGCAGTGATGACCCAGTAATCTCCCAAAATCCAGCCACCTGATCCTTGCCTTGCACACTTTTTTTAAAAAAAGTATTCATTGGGAGAGGTCTACTTTGCTTTCGCATGATTCTGACCTTTCGAAATTACACTTTCCCTGCATTTTCTTTTGTGATTTTGAATTTCACATTTTCTTTTGTGATTTTGAATTTCACATTTTTTTACATATATATAAAAAGGGAATGGGTGGGAACTGTACTCACTCATGTGATAAATTCCCTCCCCGCCCCTTTCATGGGATGAAGTCCTTAGTATACCAGCACTGACAAACAGCAATATTGCAGAGTCATTCTGTGTATAATCCTAGATAATTCCAAACCAACCCCCTATTTCTGGGAAGGAAATCTATCTTTAATGGAATTAGACCCAAATTAGCCAAATATATAGAATTCCATTTCTCAACACATTTGGTGACAGGATTGCATCCTTAGAGGTCTGCTCTGTTTTAGTTAATCATAATTATTCCAAATTTGTTCTAAAGTGTGCACGCACACACAAAACCAAAACCAAAATGGAGTTCTATGATATGTGAAGCAATCTTCTACTATTACACTTTGAAACATCTCAATATAACAGATAAATAATCCTATTTCCTCCAGTTCTGAACCAATGATAGCTGTTTAATTATGAGTTCTGTTTGTCTACAATATCAGAAACTGGCTGAGATTGTATTTCAAGTGGAAACAGAGGGTGATTGTGATTATGTTTAAAATCTGCTTATACAGATAGTCTGAAACATCTTTATTTTGGTGAGGTACAGCCTCCAATGTTATCTCTGGCTTTTCCCTTCCTCTAAAGAGAACCGAATTTGGGAATAGACTGTTAACATTGACATGAAATATAAATTAAGGCTATTAAGAGTGGTGATTCCTGGACTGTTGCCAGTCCCTAAACCATCTACTGGCCAACCCTGGCACATTTCCAAAAAGGAAGAAGAAATAAATGTAGCCAAAAGACACAAATATGGTCTATGGCTTACTGGAAAGTAAAAAATTGCCAACATGTCCCCCATGTGGACAGTGTGTCAAGGTACAATAAGTGTCCATCAGTGTGCCCACATTTTAAGTATACTTTAATCTAATTCTAGGGAGAGGGCCAATTAATATATAGTCTGAATTCCCCAGATTTGTGAACCAGAGTTCAAGCAAAAGACAGGAAAGGACAAAATGCATGCTATAAAATCAAACATCTAAATATGATCACCTTAGGATCACCATAAGTGAGAAACAACATGAAGACACACAACAAAATGTATTCAAAAAAATTAAAAATTAAAATACTAACAATATACATCAGGATAAATAAACAAACACAATAATATCAATATAGGCAAGTAAAATGCACACAGATCGTGTTATATAAAGGATAGTATCATGAAGAAGCAGACTGTTCAATACATTACTCAATAGGCTGTGTTGTAACCTCAATTAGTGCATCAAAAGAAGTGCTGATATATTTCCACCCAATTTAAGTTTTGTTTTGGAGTCTCAAGCAGCTATTCCATTTGGCAGCTATTGATCTGCTGTGGTATTGTTTTGTACAAGAGAAATAAAAGCTATTAAAAGAAATGATGCTGGAATCCTGCAGCATCCCAGAGAATTTTGGAATTTGTAGTTTGGGGAGGCACTAGAGCTCTCTAGCTGACAAATATCTTTCTCTAAACTGCTAATCCCAGAATAACACAGGTTAGAACTGTGGCAGTTAAAATGGAATCATAGCACCATAGTCCTGTAGTGTGAATGGGCTCCAGAAATGCTAATTACTGCTGGATCCAATATTTCCAGGAAAAACATTGTTTAGACTGTAGTTCTAAAGATCTCTTCATGGATAGAAAGTGGTGTCATAACTTGGAAAGGGAAACCTGAATTTTCACATCATTTCCATTAAAAGATGCAGCCATGTTGTCGGCTGAGAAGAAGCAGCCTTGAGGATGCTGCATGTAGTTTAGAGAAATCATGCTGTTTCAGAATCCAATGGAAAATATTTTGGACTACAGATTTGAGAATCCCCTAAAAGCATGGCCAATTGAGAATTTGGAGATTTATAGACTTTTCATTTCAAAAGGGAACATTTACATATTCCAGTTAGCTTGTCTGTTTGGATGTCCCTATCCTTTACCCAATCGTAAATAAATAGACATGACCCACCAAAAGATAACAGTTCCTTCTCACCAGAAAAGTGTTCCTGTAAAAGCCTGACCTTGGAAAAGTCTCCTTCTTGGAGAAGTGGCAAACATACAGTACCGAATGTGACTATATTATTATACTGATGACCTCAGTTGTATTAAGTTTCAGTTGATGTTTTTATATGTGTATGTGTTTTATTTTATTCTATTTTATATTGTGCTTCATTTTTATGTTTGTTTTTGGGAACTTTGTGCCACCTGTAAGCTTTCCCGGGTCCCTTTGGGGAGATGGTGGTGGGATATAAGAATAAAGTTGTTGTTGTTGTTGCTATTATTATTATTGTTATTATTGTTGTTATTATTATTATATTAAACATTTTACAACATCTTCTCATTTTCCATGAAAGTCATGGCTGATTCCCTTGAACTCGGTGCAGTGTAAAGAATGTAAATCAAAAGAGCACAATGTCTTTTATTCCCTTGGAATTATTTAGTTCAAGCACCCAGAGGAAATGTTGAGAGGCATTTCACACATAACAGGCCAGTTATTAACTACCAACCCATAAGCTGTTAATATCTTGATGAAATACTTTTGACTGTTTATATCGGCAAGCACTACTTTGTTTCCAAAGAACAAAATACGCTTTCACTTCAGAAAATTTATTGAGTTATTTTTGAATTCTACTTGAATGCAATTACAAAATAGCCCTAATGGAAAAATCTTCCTAGAGGTAAAATAGGAAACTAAGTAATGACCTATTTAAAGCCACTAATCAGAATGAAAAATAACATTGTGGAAAAGAGTAAAATGCAGGTATTCATTGCACTGCTACTATTGTGGCTTGGCTTATGAACTGAATGTGTATATCTACCATTTTTATATATAATTCGCAATGAATCTCATTACGGCTCAGCTCAGTTGGATTGCTCTCCACCCACACAGGAGAATAAATATTTAATTCAAGTATCCATTCCTGATGTACTCATAGCAGCTTTACACTAAACTTTTTTAGGAGAGTTCTACTTCCATTAGCTGAAGAAGTCAAGTATTTAATACACCTACCAGGAAAATAACTGCCTTTCAAAATCAGAGAATGACATGTCACATTTATACATTTAACATTTACACGGGGAATGAAGTGGTTTCTCAGCCACCACAAAGCCTTTCTGTGTTGCTCTGATATAAAATGAAAATAATACTTGCTGGAAAAGTGCTTAGTCTTCACATATTTGCTGAGGATGATACCAATTTTGCTGAGGTAGTTCCACAACTGATTGAAAGTCACAGTTTCTAACATGTTTCATCCAAGACAGTTCAATATTAGAAAAGTGGGTGGGCCATTTTAAACCTTTCTCACTTGAAATCCACAAAGTAAAATGTCTATGCAGACACTAATATAACATGTAAGTCTCAAAGCACTATACATTTATAGCACTAGGATTGCACTTTAACTGTTGTTGTTCTAAACTTTTATATTCTACGGATAGTAGTTTAGGATGGTGTATTTATAATTCTCGACCAGAGAGTTCTGGTGCATACCAAACCATAAACCCCAGGAATCCACAGGAAGGCAGCATGACAATTAAAGTGAAAATTTAATGTTATAATTGAGTAGCATAAAAGAGCTGAAGAAAAGCAGAAGAGATAAGTGTGCTGTATCCACCCACACCTCAGCCACTCTTCCTCAGCACTCTCACATCCAGTACAAATTTCTAAAGCAAATCCACAGAATATCTTAATTAAAAAGCTGCTTTTCTTGACTTCTACATCATAAGGAGAGTCTCACATATAGAGCCATACAGGAGCCCTAAAAACATAAAGGGCAATGAGAATAATGATGGATGGGTGCGAGTTAGCATATCCACTCTTGAAATCCTTTATTGCGTGTTAGAGTAAATATGACTAAGGACCTCATCACATGGAGGTCCAGAAGCCTAGGGGCAGTGGGGGACATTGGGGGAAATTGAGGGACAATGCCCAACTTCGTCCCCTTACCATGGTTGGCCATGGACTGCCATCCCATGATGTGTCCTGGCTGTCCCAGGCTTCCTCCCATGCTGTCTCTGGCTTCTTCAAGGAGGAGACGAGTAGGCACCTGTATCCTCAGGGCTCCCTCTTAGCATGCTGCCAGCACAGAACCCAATGGAACCGCACCGAAAGTAGCCCTGTGTCAGTAGCAATGTGCTCGGACAAGGGGAAACAATCCATTGGGTGATGTGGAAAGCCAGAAGCCTGCCTTATGTCTAACAGAAGACAAGGCATGAATTTGTAGTCATTCCTTTCTGCATACCTTACCCGGAATGTTAGGAGACACAGTAATTTCTAAAGGTATTTAGGCAGCATTCATCTTTGTGTAAGGCAGAGAAATGTTAAAAATAAAAACCCACAATCTCCCACTTCATTTAGACATGTTATGTTATTGCTGGCAAAATCTTTTAGGTTAACTGTTTACAGTGTTTATATGGTACCAAGAATATATCAAGAGCATAATATATCAAGAGCATAATTTGATGAATGCTATGTTAAAAGGCATGTGTAATGACTCTTACCTAATTGGCCAGATTAGAAGCCTGGAAAGACAGTGGGGCAAACCTCCATTTTGAGAGGGTCTGCCAGTAAAGCAGCCATCTTGAGAGTGGATAGTTAGAAGATGGGAGGAGTTGGAGATCTCTTGGGATTGGCTAGAGCAGAGGAGGAGGAGCCAAGTCTTGGGAGGGAAAAGAGTTTCAGCTTCTGAGAGAGAAGTGAGTGAGGGGATTTGGAAATGGAAGGGAGCAGAAGTGGTTTTGAGACTGGGGTATTTCTGAGAGAGTATGTGTGTATGTCAGGGAGGGCTGATTAGCTGACAGGAAGTGTCAGCTTCAGTGCTATTTCACTGAAGTAGAGTGAGGGATTTTGTTTGTAACCAAGTCAAGAAACTCTTTTTAAGCAATCATTAAGATATTGTGCTATAGTAACAAGTCAAGCGTTTGTGCCTCTCAAAAAAAGAAGTCAGTTGTCTGTTTGTTTTTATAAATACATTTTTTCTCTGTTTGACTTTGAAGAAGCCTCTATCGTTACTCATTCCATTGGTAATTCTGGAGTAGAATTTCCAGTCAGATTAACATCCTAATGCCACAGAAAGGTCCCTTACCCAAAGTCATTTTAGGAGCTAAGGGGAGAGCTGTGTTGGCAGAGAAGGAAAAAGGTTACATAAGAATTTTGTTTTTAAAATTCCTAAAACAGCTTGGGTGGTGGCAGCAATAAACCAATAGAAGACTGAAGCAGTGTTCACTCTACTAATACACACATCTAACATCATATCACTACCGCAATATAGATCAGCTGGGGCCTGATTCCTCCACACTATTGTCCAGTAGTGTGAGATCACATAGGATCCTGTATATTGGTGTGTCCAGCTGCGTGATATACATTGATATCTGGTGTTAGATCATAAGGGGAATTATCTTGTTACATTATACTTGTGGCAAGTGGGGAGATTCATAATAAGGTAGTCCTATAATCCTTTTTACAGCATGGCACCTATAAAGAGTGAGTAAGCTACAAATAAAAGGATTCATAAACAGAAACAAATGTGTGAGCTTTACAAAAATATTAATGATTGAATAGAAAAAAATCTATATCATTAGACCCACCCAGAATCTGGCTTTTGACACATAGGAGAGATTCAAGATGCAAAGACCTCAGTTGGGAGTGTTTGACAATGGAGTATAGTTGTATACCCAACATAGACAGCTGAATAAACATGAATGAAGTCAAAGATAATGTTAACATTCATTTACTATGAAGCATTAAAATGGACATATGAATTACATTTCAAGGAGTTAAGTATGATGATGAATTTTAAAATTATGACTGAGATCCTACTCATATAATTATATCTTGCAGCACACCCCCCCCCCCCCAAAGAAAACAAAAACACTGTACATCATGGCTGGATCTACACTGCCATATACCCCAGTTTCAGAATGCATATCAACTCCATTGAAGTTGATTATATAGCAATGTAGACGTATATAGTGCAGTTCAAAGCAGTTAATTTGAATTCTGAAACAAGGTTATATGGCAGTGTAGATCTAGCCTATATGTGACAGACGTCTCCAGGAATCTCCAGGGTTCTTTGGCAATAACTAAGTATGATGTTATTGATGTGCATCAAGCTAGAGGAAATTAGGGGGTATGTCTTTGCTGCCCTCTAGCTCTATCCCATCATGGAAATGGGCATCTTGGGAATGCTGCCACATTGGAATGGTGCATTGGGAAGATTTTGGTATTTGCATAAAAGGGCTTGAAAAACAATGGATTACCCCTAAAAGAAACAGATGTGCCACAACATTTAGTTGTCCTGATGTGTAATCTGTACTCAGGACAATAGGCTACCACCAGAATACAGCTAATTTACAGATATTTAAAGCAGACAATGAAGACATTAAAATAATTCAAGATTGTCGTCAGATTAATTCAGCTAAAATCCTGGCTTTGGAGGCAGGCATTTGCAGATTGACGTATGATTTGATATAGACTAAGAGTTATTTTGGCCATAGCATTTTGGACTGAGTTGAATGTTGTTTTTAATGCGGTGAATGTATTTTAGAACTTATTTATTGTGTGTTGTTTTATGACATTATTTATTGTATAGCATTGAATTTTGCTGTTAGTCATTCTGAGTCCTTCCATGGAGGTAGAGAAGAATGGGATACAAAAGTTCTAAATGAAATAAATAAAAATAAATTCAGTAATTAATAAAAAAATAATGAAGATTTTAGTAATGAAATCAGAAATCAGGGCTTGTAAATACAGTTATAAAGAAACTGTGCAACATCATGAAGTGTTAGCATATACCATTGAATACTAAAAGTATAATGGTCATGTCATCATATTTCAAATTTATATGTAAGGGTATGAAAGCTGGACAGTAAAGAAGTCTGATAGGAAGAAAATCAGCTCAAGTAAGTGGGTCCAAGAGCAAATGAAACTTTTTCTAGAAACCAAGATTAATAATCTGAAACTGTTTCCCTTGAAGATATCATGAGAAGACCTAGCTCATTAAAAAAGACAATCCCAGCAGTAGAAAAAAGAAAGAACCCTATGCCAGATGGGTAGAATTAATCAAGGAAGACATGACCTAAACTGAGGTGACTTGGAGGTCTCTCATTTATTGGGATGCCATGAGTCAAAGTCAACTTGATGACTGTTAGCAACAGCAATGATAGGACAGAATACTGACCTCAATGACCAAAAAGTGGGTCATGATGACATGCATTGGATTTATGCCATCATAATTCACTAGCAGAATACATGTCAACATATGGCTCTTTTAATTGTATTTCTGAATTCAAAGAGAACCTCCAAAATCTGTTCCAAGAACATGCCTTATGGAGTGTGTGTGTTGGTGGCAAGCAGAAGAGGGTGAATGAAAATTGAGGACATAACAGACAATTGTGAAAATTGACTCATTACTTGCTTGAGCAATATGTCAGTGCTTTATATTTGGAATTTAAAAATATGCCACTATCCATGGTTAATTGGTAACATTTTATTTTTTGCTTCTGTGAAACATATCTAGTTTAAATCTAAATATGTCCTCTAGAGTACCTGAGAAAAAGTTCTACAGAAAATTTAAAAGCACATAGAAACTAAACAATTGCAATAGACAAGAGTCTTCTGTATGTTAGGCATTTGCTGGGGAAATCACTATTACACATCAGTAGTTGGTACAGTTTGGCCAAAAGTCCCTATAGCTGATTTGGAAATGGTTTAAAGGGTTGCTTGTGTCAATATTATTATAAACTAATCCTTGAGTACCTGGCCTGTACTAATTACTAACTTGCCTGATGTATGCTGTTTATATTGTGAATTGTTTATGTGGGTGTTCAGATTAATTTCAAAAACATTCTACAATGAAATAATAAGCTCACACCTATAAATATTATGGGTATACAGCATACATGCATTTTTTTAAAAAAATACATACATGTACTTTTATTTATTAGAAAGGGAAACAAAGGGTCGGTCTCCAACAAAAAGAATCACATTTTTCCAGATACTTAAACTTCAACATGACTGAATTCATCTCTGGTTGAATCCATCAAGCCATGATATTCAGTGTGGCAGGTTTGTATTTGTGTCACTTCTGCAGTTGTCTCCATTCCTTTAATTGTTTTCGTTGGACTTCAAAACGTTATTCAGAAGGCACTCTGAGGGGAGAAGGAAAATGGGAGAAGATCTTATAATATTAAACAGATCTTGTCATGTGTCAATATATACAAAGTGAGTACATACATTAATTTTGCTAATGTTGGGTCAATCAATAGGAAGTGTAATCCCAAGCATTTCACTGACTAGTGCCGAGTGATACTCAGCACATTTGCATGGGCGTAGCTCTGTTTATGTGTATTTCAGCAAACTGAACCAATCTGACATAACCAGGACATGTTTGATTAAATTCACATCCAGCAAAAGCGAAACATTAAGGGCTCCATCAGTGGGTTCAGAATTATTATTAGGCACTGATAGAAAATGCTGAGAGGAACATCTTGTTGGAAGCCACCATAAATTTATAGTCCTTTTATTTTTTTCCTTCTTCTCTCTTTAGATGCAGAAATTGAAAGAGGTTTTTCTTAGACCACTTCATTATTCTGTCAGAATTTGTTTGGAGGTCTGTGCATTTAAGAGCTCTGAGTGTTAGGACAGATCTATGGAGAGGGATTTTATGGCTGCCAAGTAGAAGAAAAAGCAGGAACGGAGGAAATGCAAAGCATCAAACATTCAAAACATTGTAATAATAATATGTGGAATGCTATCTCAAATATTTCATTCTACATTTTATTAAAGAAATTGGGTTAGAGATTTGTTATTGATAAAATAATGGGGAAAACAAAAGAAAGGGAAATTTTGCAGTTTTCCTGGAGTTGAGGCTACCCGCATTTCCCAAATAGTGACCAAAAAGATAGCACAACATTTGTCATGGGGTTTTGGAGCAGTAAATTGTTATCGGTTTCCTAATGTGCTTTTGGGCTGAAAAACTGCAATACATAAAATATGTGATGTACAAAATGTGAATAATGCAGTTCTAATTATAATATAGTTCTGGTTCCATTGAGCCCATAGACAAACTATGGTTCACTTCTCTGAAGTGTCCTTTATATTTCATATTCCTCAAAACAGTTTCAATGCAAGCCCAGAACAACTAGTCCCAGGACCAAGGAAGTTGCTTTTAAAAATATTTCCTCACCATTAAAAATAATTCCTTACTGACAGCATTAAAATATAATTACTTTTGAAAACAATTAGTTATAGTTTTTGGCTTACTCACCCAGCTGTTTCCAGTAATAATTAAAATTAAAATCCAGCATATATACTGTGATAACTTACTTGGGCCACCTAAATGATGCAAAATTAATCACATATGCCTTGAAATCTGCTGGCTTCTTTGTCGTGTAAAGATGGTAGAAAGTAATGGGAGGGAAAAAGGAGACAGGGTTGGAGTTCTGCATTATGCTTCAGGTTTTGGAGAAAGGGGGCCCATGTAGAAAGAAATAGGCCATATTTCTATGTCCATGAAATGATCACAATAAAGGAAAAGTGTTACAATTTCCATTTTCATTTGCAGCCAAACAAAGTCTGCCTTTGTTCCTTCTAAGAAAGATCTTAGTCTGCCTTTGATCTTGGGGCATATCTATACTGTAGAATTAATGCAGTTTGATACCACTTTCACTACCATGGCTCAATGCTATAGTCACAGGAGTTGTCATCTCACAACTTCATTAACCTACTTTGCCAAATACTGCTGATGCCCCAACAAACTACAACTAGACCTTGAAAAAAGATAACTCCCATGATTCTATAGCATGTAACCATGGCAGTAAAAGTGGTGCCAAACTGCATTAATTCTACAGTGTAGATGAATCCTTTGACCCCTATGTCAGCAGAATATAAAGGTTTTTCTACTGTCAGATTTAATAAAGTTAGTTACGGTCAGTGGAAGTGCTGATTTTTTTTTCAAAGGAAATACTCTTAACATTGGAGATAAGATTCAGTAACTTTAAAAAATGCTTCAAAGTTCAGATGTATACCAGGAGCAGATGATATACTGGCATCAGAGGGTCCTTCTACACAGGCTTTATAACCCAGGTTAAATCGGGTTAAAAGATGGGGTGGCTAAACAATGTTTAGTCAAAATGTGGGAGGAATCAGGAAGAATCAAGTTAAAGTTTGAAAAAAAAAACATTTTTAAAAGTTCCCCTCTAATCCCGATTCCTCTGAAGAAGCACACACTTTTCAATACTGGTGTAATCCTGCAGGCATGGAATACATGTGTTTTCCTTCCCTCCTCCTGTCTGGACTCTCTCTTGCCCCCCATTTCCCTCTCAGCTTGCCAGGGGAAGCCTTCTATGCAGGCTTGAAGCCTTTGCCTCTTTTCCTCTAACAGGGGCCTTTGAAGAGAAATCCCCCCTCCTCGACCCAAAGCCCTCCTTCTGCTCTTCCAAGGGAGGGGGAGGGATGGAGGTTTCAGGCCTTGTCCAGTATTCTCCCAGTAAGTGTGGAGGTGGTGGTGGGGGTGGGTGGGATAGAGAGCAGGGAGAAGGAGGCTGGCAGTGCCAATGTCCATCCCTGCTGATCTTGGATCATCGGGGTGAGTATCTGGACACCACCCCACAAAAGAACTGGGTTTAGGCCAGCTGTGTGGTTTCCATCCTAAGAGGAAGTAAGTATGTAAGTCAGTAATTAAGTAAGTAAGTAAAACTTTATTTCTATCCCGCCCTATCTCCCCATGGGGACTCAGGACAGTTCACAACATTAAAGGCAAACATTCAATGCCGTAAATTACAATAGACTAAAACAATTCAAAATAAACATCACAGAGCATTCGACAATAAAGAAAATCACATAAAAACAACAATAATAAATTACACAATGTTAATAAAAATTTTTAAAAGCCATGCCTAAATTCCATTCCTTATTTCATAGTGCTGGATCTTTAAACATTCACATCTCCACATGCCTGAGTGCATAGGAAAGTTTTTATTTGCTTCCTAAAGGAGGACAGTGATGGGGTCATTCCGACCACCTTAGGGAGAGAGTTCCAGAGGCGGGGGGCAACTACAGAGAATCCCAGTTCCTCTTGGAGTTTTGGCGTGTCTGGAAGGGCCCAAAGTAATAAGCACCTATTTGTTACTGTTATATCCAAGGCTTTAAAAAAACTTCCACATTTCTGAGAATTAATTTTTAAAATCTATTTTTGTTGATATAGTCACCATTGCATCATAGTCACCCAGTCCTCTTTGGGGTTCCAGTTGTGGGATTTATGTGTTCCTTACATAATAGTCACACACCCACCTTGACCCTCGGTGCAGCCCTCATACCTCTGAAGGGCAGGTGTGCAGGTGTGTGAAAGAATGAGAGCTTGGAGGCTTTCCTTGTCTGTGCCCTACAAATCTATTTTATCCCTAAAATAAGATGAGTCCTCATCTAAAGACTGAATATGATTGACTCAGGGTGGGATTGAAGGGGGTAGGAAGAAAGGCAGGACAGTGTGTCTTAGAAAAAGGCACAATTGACTGCTTGAAAACAGGAACATTTACATTGTACCATATCATTCCAGGTCTTTATTTCCGATATCGTAGAAGAATTTTGTTGACACATATATAATATAAGGGGCTTTGGGAGACTGTTTTTACTATATAGCAAAATCTGACTCCCTCACACAGAGGCACCACACACCCAACTGTACCTTAAGGACATACAATCTGTTCCTGAATTATGAACTTCTTGTCTGGATGCTCCAAGAAGGTTAGATTAGGTAACCATATCTTGTCAGCTCTCACTCTCAATACTGGGATGCCACTGGGCTGTGTGTTGAGTCTTCTTTTACACTTTGTACACACATGATTGCCCCTCATCCATCATAGCAATATCATAACCAATTTTGCAGATGATACAACCATGGTGGGGCTTATTTCTGAAGGGGATGAGTCTGCCTATCAGGATGAGGTGGATAGGCTGATTTTGTGGTGCAGGGACAATAATCTGGTTCTTAACATCAATAAAACCAAGGACCTTATAGTGGACTACAGAAAGAACAGACCAGAAATTCAGCTCTTGCTCATAAATGAAGACCAAGCACACAGGTGGCCCTGTTAAGGAGGATCTGACCTGGGGCACCTATGTGGCAGCATTGGTTAAGAGGGCCCAGCAGAAATTGTTCTGAGACACCTAAGGAACCAACAAGTGAATGGAAAACCACTGGTGACTTTCTACCGCTGTGCTATAGAGAGCTTCCTGACCTACTGCATATGTGCATGGTTTGATAACTGCAGTGTTAGATAAGAAGGCACTCCAAAGGGTCACTACTAATGCACAGAAAATCATTGGTTGCCCTTTCCCCTCTTTGGAAGAACTGTATAAGTCCCAAAGCCTTCAGAAACCTCAGAGCATTCTTGGGGATCCATCTCACCAAGCATATTATTTTTTAAAATTATTGCCATATGGCAGACAATACAGGGTGACAAAGATAAAGACAAACAGACTGAGAGATAACTTTTATCCTAGAGCTGTGGCTATGTTGAACTCCATGGTTTTGCATTGATGTGGCACTGGGGGCTATGTGGTGGTAGTTGGAGTGTGTGAGGAATGGGTGTGTTGTTTTGCGGTGTGTGCTGGAGAAGGCATTTAATTTCATTGTGCAATAGTACAATAACAATAAAGCTATTCTATTCTACTCATCTCAGAACAAGAAAAGAAAATGCCAAAATACATCACATAAACTTGAACATGCAGAGAACAATACACAGCGAAACTGTAGCAAACATTGAAAAAAGACTTTTTAAATACAAGAGACCACTTATTTTAGTAGCTAAACTACTAGTGGTTATAAATAAAAACCACCAAGCATCTCAGCCTCTTTCCTTAACAAGACATTTATGGTTACTATGGTGACTTATCTGCAGAACAGGGTGAAGGCGAGAATATCTCCTCTTTCATAGTGATGGTTTCTTGTTAGTGTTTTAGATTCCCTGCTTAGTGGACAGTGTGTGTTTCTTTACCATGAGTAAGAATATTGTTTATATTACTTGATAATGTGAATCTTTGATTCTTTCAGCCCTGTAAGTAATCACAAAGTCTTTCACATCATGGAACAAGAGACCAAACGTGCATCTGAAAGCTCTGGAGGAGGCAAACCTGCCCTGGGAGATGATTTCTGAAACTGAAACAACAGGTAGAATATGAAGTTTGAGGGTCTCCAGCTCACCGGTTTGTTTTTTCTCCCATTCTTATTCCTGAATTGACTTTTGAAGTACGAATCCTTATAAACAGAACTACCTGAATATTCCTATAGAAAGCAAAGGTGAAATTGTTTTCGTAGATTCTTCATTCACCCTGTGGTACCTCGAGCTCTCCCAAAAACTGCTCTCCCAAAATCTCCCAAGCTACATACAGGGGAAGGGCAAACTAAATTTCACAACTTCCGTTATTGAAATATTTTTACATATTTGTTACAAGAAAAAAGCAAATATAGGTTTATAACTGAACATGAAGTAAAATAATAATCACAGAAGATTTCTCTAATTTTAAAGTAGACAATGAAGACATTGAAATAATTCAAGATTTTATATCTTGTCTCAGTAATTAATTGAAGTAGAGACTGCAGTCAAGAAATCAGTGGACAGCAATGAAGGGCCGCTATAAAGTAACTAGACAAGATTCTGAAGTGTAAAGATGCATCATTAAAATATTGGACTCAAATACATACAATGATAGAAAAATTGTCAACGTTGAAATCATGATTAACCCAGAGTTTCATTTGTTGGGGATGCTGGACGATCAAGAAGAAAGAAAACATGGAAGATTACTACTACAGGCAGTCCCCGACTTACAAACAAGTCATAGTTAAGAACGAGAGTGAGATAACAGAAAGTTCGATAAATCTACCCCTAGGAAGAGAAATACACTCCTGAGTTATCATTGAGAAAAGGTGTCTTCACTGGAGCTTTCTCACCAATCCTTGTTTCCACAAGCCAAACTTCAAAATCGAATTATCACAGGGACAGAAAGTGAGGTGAATTCCTCTGAACAGGGGCACAGACAGCAAAACAAACACTACAGAGGTATTATGCTATGTAAAACACACACACACACACACACACACACGTGTGTGTGTGTGTGTGTGTGTGTGTGTGGCTGGAGATTATGTGGTACATCCCTGGTAAGCATGCATAGGATAAATTACAGTCAGCCTTTATTATACAACTTCCAGCATTCTTCCGTGAGTTGGGAGAACTGTATTCCAAAACATAACTTTCCTAAATTTAGAATTCACTTAGACTTTATTCACTCTTCACAATCATGTTTTGAAATCAGTTAAGCAATGAAAAGGATCTCTCTTCATGATCCATGACTCACAAGATATAATTAGTATTCCAAGAATAGCATTCAATTAGCGTGGCCAGCAAAATGAGACTTTTATCTCAGTAGCTCCCTATTTTTTCTAGACTGGAACTGGTAGTTGCCTCCAACCTTCTCCCATCATTGATAATGTAATCCCTTTATTCAAAAGAAACAGGCTCTTCCTCTTCGCTTACTAAACTGAATCCTAACATGAAGTTTAAATATATTAAAGTATGCATAAAAGGAACCATGAATCAGACTATATTCAGTGCTCCCTTCTTACTGAAAACTTGAATCACATGCCTCATTTTTATACAGGGAAGTTAACCCCTATAACTACTCCCTTCCAAGTAGAAAATTGTGCATCTCAAATCTCCAATACTTCCCTTGTAAAGGTGACTCTTCCCCCCTGGAAGTGGAAGGAATTAATCTTTTCCTGTGACAGCTCATTCAGTGAATAGTTAATCCCTGTGAATGAACAATTTCTCTAGTCACAACCTAATTGCAAATGATGTCCTTTTGATGTCAGGGAGAAACATGAGAATTAAATCTTATTCTGTGTTCAGAGGCACATGAAGTGAACTATCTTATGCATTTTTAAAGCTAGGTACTGTCCACACCTTATTGCCTACAAAGTGCAAAACAAAGCATGGAGTGACTGGCATTTATATAAAAGGTTCTGATTTTAAAAGGCAAAAACATCTTAGGACTATAACAAACAACTTTAATAGGAATCGGTACACAATAGAATCATATCAATAGGTATGAAGACAAAAACAGTATGAAGTTAGTGGGATTGCTATAAGCCTGTGTTCTCCAAGTCAACACTTTTGAAGTTGCTTCCTATGAGAGACTGAATGGAAAAGTAAATAAACCAGTCTTAAACAAAAATAATATATATATAAAAATACAAAATAATATATAAAAAGGGATTTCTCAACTTTCAGAACAAAGTTGAGAAATCATGTTTTTAGAATCATGATTCTGTAAAATCATGTTTTTAGCATTCTTTCTTAATAGAAAAAATTATGCAATTATATGAAAGGAGAAATATTACTGAAGCCTACTTGTGTGATTTTTTGCCTCTGTTCAGTTATAATTTTACAATATAATTTTATTTTTTTTATTATTGGACAATGTGATATAAAACACAATAATATGACACTGTAATATGTTGCTATGACAATGACAAAGATATCATAAATTAAACCACTGCCATCAGGCAAAGACTAAGGAAACAATAATGTTATTTCAAAGTTATATTTTAAAAAACAGGATCAAATATTATATCTGATAATATTTCCTTTGCACTGGATGTAATTCTTGACCTGAGGGGAAAAACAAGCTTAGTATATAGATGTAGAGTGACTTATTCAAATATAAGCACAAAAAGAAAGAAAAAATAATATACCATTGACATCTTTAAATTCCCTTTCTGGATTTCTTTCTTCTTCTTTTTCTGCATGCAAGTGAAAAAAGCTTCAAGAATAACTGTTGCTTTAATAATTCATAAATTATACCACCCAGTCTATTTTTTTAAAAAAATATCCCTGTACCTCCAAGCACATGTGCTATGATCAATTACTTTCTTCATTTATCCTGATTGAGAAGTCTGATACTTACAACACAACGACTAAACTCCATTGACATTAACTAAGGCCACTTCCAGACAGGCTCAAAATGAGGCGCGTGCCAAGCGTTTGCCTGAGGAATCCAAATGATGCCTCAGATAAACCTGAAATAATATGGAGTAAACTGGAATTTCCCAGTTTACTTTGGGTTGATTAAACACCTTTTTTTCTAATTAGCTTTGTTGTTTTGTTTTTTTACCAAAACAACTGGAGAAACTCCTAGGTTAATATGGTGGGATTTATCAGATGAGAAAAAGTTTAGGACCCCCTTTCCTACTCCACCTTTCTTCCACTTATATTTTTGGCTAAGACAGTGGGGTTTCTATTTAGTACCAAATAATTCTTAGTTTATTCCAAACTGAAGCTGATTCTTAAGGTAAACTGCCAACTTTTGAACATGTGGCATCATCACTTGAGCATTTCACACATACACAGCCTGGAGTATTTAAATCAAATCATAATCTAATCCAATGCCACTTTGAGTTTTGCTGGATTTGCAGCTGGGAAATACTTCACAAATTCTGAAAATCTTCTTCTTAAGGGATTTCTAACAGGTCACAGAGAAATTATTTATTTATTATTTATTTATTTACCATATTTATATACTGCCTTTCTCAGCCCGAAGGCAACTCAAGGCGGTTTACAGTCGGCACAATTCGATGTCCGCATCAATATAAAATATAATTTAAAACGTTAGCATATAAAATATAAAACCATACAAACCAATAAAAATATAAATCCTCAGTGTCTCCTTACTAAAATCATTTTCCAGTTGCATCGTTGCGAAATGTTAAGCGGGAGGGGGCCAATCTAATATCCCTAGGAAGGGCATTCCACAGCCAAGGGGCCACCACTGAGAAGGCCCTGTCTCTCGTCCCCGCCAAACACATTTGCGAAAAAGGCAGGACTGAGAGCAGGGCCTCGCCAGACAATCTTAAAGTCCTAGATGGTTCATAAGGAGATATATGTTAGGACAGGTAAATTAAAGGTGCACATCTCCATCTGGTTGCTCCAGCTTTTATGTGGTCTAAGTATATAAGCCAGGGAGCTCAGTTACTTGCCCAAATGGAAAGGATGGGACAACATGCAGTGGCTCAACCAAACTATAGTGTTTGAGGCTGGATCTACACTGCCCTATATTCCAGGATCCAATCCCAGATTATCTGCTTTTCCTAGATTATCTGGCAGGTCTGTAGCTGGGCACAGGGTGGTGGTAAGGGTTCAAATCCTGCCCCCCCCCCCGTCCCCCAATGTTGAGGTTTCAAATAACCTGGTTTACTCGTGAATTGGTTAGCCAGTAAAAATTAATAAGTAAACCAGTTTTTTAAAAAATAAAAATAAAATCAGAAACTTTTTGGGAGGGGAGGGGGTGAACCCTTAAGTCCCCTTAAGTCCCCTCTTTGGCTACAGGCCTGGTAGACCCATATAATTAAGTTCAAAGCAGATACTCTGAGATCAGATCCTGGGATATAAGGCAGTGTAGATCCAACCTGAATTAAAAGAGACAATAGTAACACTCAGAGTTTAGAGTGTTACTTTTTTAAAAAGTATTACTTTAATAATCCAAAATTCAATTACTATTCCTTGTTGCTAAAATCTAGAAATTATGTTTCTGTGTTCTTGAAAAATACAGAAAAATTGTTTTTGCCTTCCACATCTGAATGAAGTACTGTATATTTAGCTGTGCCAAATTCTTAAATGACATAACCACGAAAAAGGATCCAAGATGGGGCTAGGCAGATGGACACAGATTTCACCTGCATTCACTGGGGTTAACAGGGAGCACATCTAGCCATTACCCTGATGGCTTCCCAAGTGCACTTTGTCCTTTACTTTTGTAAAAATTGTAGCTTGCTTTTTGATCCTGTGGTAAAAGTAAAAGATTACACTTGGAAACAATTGTTGTTGAGAAGCTAAACATATATTTTATATTAGCATCTACAGACAAAAATACTCCCATGGGAACTAAATAGCTTGTGCAAAGATGTAGAACTTTCCTTAATATATAAGAAAGGATTGTTACTTAACGGAACAGACAATGATTAGAGTCAGGAGAAGGCAATATTCAAATACATATTGCTTTTTAATTGTATTTCTGATAACTTCACAAAGGAAAAAAGGGTTTAATTTGGGGGCTAAAGCCCCCTTTCCAGCATAGACATTGGGGGATTCTAGTGGTTGCAGTCCAATACAGAACTTTCCCAAAGCCATATGGAATGCAAATTAGGTTTACGGCGATATATTAAGACTTGTCACATGGAGCTAGAGAAAGTGAGAGAAAGCAGGAGAAAGGGTGGAGTTTCATGAGGTTCTGTCTGTAAAAAATATGAAGAATTTACTCACTCCCATCACACTAATCACCTCCTCCAGCTTCTAACTTAACCATCTGGGCGTACAGTGAGTCCTCCCATCTAAGAGACTGTTAAGCTGGAGGAAGAGGCTGAGCATCGTCCTCTCACCTCTTTGGGAAAAAATGGGCTACTCTTTCCCTTACTAATCTGCTTCAGCTAAGAGTCAATGATTCAATCAATCAGCTCTTGGTGAAGACATCTGAAGAACATATCAATTGTCTGGGAAAGATCTGGGAAAGGCAGACCAGGATGCTACTATCACTAGTCAAAGACTGGAGGCAGGGGGGTTGGTTGGCTGGCTGGCTAATGCAGAGCTCCTGATTTCCAGCCATTTACTCCTTACCCTGACTCTACTTCTCCTTCTTCTGCTGCTGTTTCTTCCTCTTCTTGGAGACGGTTCAGGCTGCTATAAAATATGACCAGCAGAGATCAATAATTACTATTCAGTTCAGTCTGTAGTGTGGATCCAGGCATTTGCATTAACTTGAAAAGGAAATGACGGAGGTTGCAACCCCCTCCTCCCTTTAGTCGTGCCAATTGAGATTTTTGTGGAAAAGCCATGAGGTCTGAAGAGCCCCTTAAAGAGCTATCTGCTAGCCGTTTAAAACCCACAAACAGAGGCCTTGGTCTCCCCCGTTCTTTTCTACCCTGGCCTTCTAGACTAAAAAAGGGGGAGAGGGGGTCATAGTGCTGTTTTGAGCCATGATCTTGAATACACCCCTCCCCCCCTTTTTTTTAAAAGAGACATCTTCTGACAGAACCTATCTTGAATGACCAAGATGGTGCCAGAGGAGAAAGGGGACCTCCAAAATGGCTCCAGAGTAAACTCTTAATCCGAACTAGCCCTCCCCCCCCCCCATACCTCCCACCTTGACACCTCTAATTGGAGACCCAGGGCTTAGAAAGGCACCCTGGGAAGCAGCAGTCACAGTCCAAGCAGTGCCCAGTACTTTATTGTGTGTGTGTGTGTGTATACACACACATAACAAAGGGGAGAAGGGGGAGTGTTGACACCAAACTTCATGCAGAACCTTTTCTTTCCCCTTTTCTGTGTCCCAATCACACCAATCGGTTTCTCCTCCTTCTCTTCACAACAGAAATTTCTTCTTTCAGAGCTAAGATTTTAAACTTTTGGTGGTCAGAAGGTGGAGTGAAGGGCAATTGAGAGACTGAGAGAAACACAGAGAGCTAGATCCTCCCTGTAAGCAGCAACAACTCCCTTTCAAACCCACATCTTCCACAGAGCTTTTGCATTGGAAGTGGTCTTAAATTAACCCTTTCCCCAAGCCTCTGCATTGGCCATCTGGGGAAATGGGAATTTTGGCTCCTCCCACATACAGCATTGTTGTCTTCTTTACAAGTGGACAACGGGGGATCACAATCACATGCCAAAATTGGCCATTTTGCCCATCACTGTGCAAGGAAATTATAAACAAGTAAGTTGCAACCAGCTCAGAAATGGTCAGAAAAAAACAACACTTTAGAAAAAAACAACACTTTAGAAAAAAACAACACTTTAGAAACATCAAGATACCCTACATTTGAAGCTTATGTCTGGTGATGGACACCATAGTTTGCTGTTTCTTAAGTGTGCATAACAGTAGAATTTAATGCATTTGATGAATCCTTTAGTATTTTAAAGTGGAGGCTCCAGCTTTCCTGTTGTGTGGCTGCCTCCTGCAGAATTCTCTGGCTGAGAATTCCAAAGGAGCTGCCCTAAACCACAAGCTCCATGGCTAGCATGGCTGACTTGTCAAAAAGTTGGAAAACGTCTACCTAGACTGGGAAATTTCAGCTGAGGCAGAGTCTGACAAGACAGAGGGTTTCTTTGCATCAATACATTCTCTGCCCTAGCCTGCAAGGGAAAATGCTGGGCTCCCTCCCTGAGCATCAAGACATTCAGTGTGTCAAAAACCCCTTTTATCTTCGATCAGGGTCTCGGCTCCAATGTGACTCAAATGGGCTCTCTGATCACCAGATATTACTCCTTTCCACACAGATCCTCTTTGTAAGAGAATTTTATTTCTCCATGGAACTCTTTGCAATTCTAGTGCACAGCAAAAATGCTAAATATTTTATGTTCCTTCTTTTGAAAATAAATATATTCTGCATATATCTTTTAAGTGGCTTCTGAAAGGGCTTCCAGTCAACCAGAACCTGGAAACAGCCAGCTCATAGAATGTGACAGTGACATAAAGCATAGTGAGTGTTCTTCTTCCACTTCTATCATAGGTCCTTATTGAGGTAAGCACTGAATTCATTTAAAGCCCCTTGGGGATTCAAAATGTTTTTCTTTGCTTCCTGTGCTACCCATATGCATATACCCACTCCAAACACATGGAATTTTTTATCATTAATGTGGATCTCCAAGTATTGTTAGCACTTTTGTGTTATCATTTAGCAAGATGAATTACCCAAAGGTATGCTCATTATTAGCTTGCATGAAATTTATGTGATCTGTGAAATCTTCAATGAAGGCTTTGGCATAGCAACAAAACAAAAGAATGAAAGAAAAAGGAGCCCAGTGAGCAGTGGAGCATTACATTAGTGCTTATGAGAGTTTTGCAATTTGAGCATTTAAGCTTCTTTCCACAAAACCGAACTTTAAAAGCGTTCCGAAACACAATGGCCAACAGCATTAGCTCCTAATGTGTTAGATCAATTGTCTTGGTTAATATTGCAATTACTTTATTCTGCCAAAGGCAGGCTTATCTAAAATGGAGCACAGCTCCCAAATAGTAGCAAGTGACATACAGTCAAAGCTCACAGCACCCAGAAGGAGAAATGACATTAGTATCACATGGGATTCATAGAACACTGAGCCACTTAGAAACTGTAGGTAGGCACAGTGAGCTGCAAGAATTGTGCATGGAAGTATTTCCCATTGTTGTTGTCATTATGTGTATCTCCATTTTATTTTCAAAGGAATTGCCTTTTTACTCCTAGGGTGTGTATCTATATATAGTTGTTGTTATTGTTGTCCCTTAATACTCTAAAGCAAGAGTAGGAAAAGCTGTTATGTGGGGCCGCACATTTATCCAAAGCCGGTTTGCTTTGTTTTTGTTTTTAGCAGCTTCTAACCTTCACCCAGCTCTACCAGCCCATCATAAAGGGTGAATTGCCTTTCCAAAAAGCTTTATATATAAAAACAACACCCCCCCCCCAAACCCAGGAATGATTTCTGTGGCTTATGTAGATGGAAACCCAAGTTGCGTCAGGAGACATACTTGTAAACATCTTCTGCATGATGATATCCAGATTCTTCCAGAAGTTGCACAATATGTTAATCTATGCCAACATCAATCTCCTGCCTGGCAGGATCTTCAGGAGAGATGTGAGGCCCCCTCTACATTGTCCTTATATCCCAGGACCTAATCCCAGGTTATCTGCTATGAACTGGATTAAATGAGTCTCTACAGCCATATGATCTGG
Source organism: Anolis sagrei (assembly GCF_037176765.1). Classification (NCBI taxonomy): domain Eukaryota; kingdom Metazoa; phylum Chordata; class Lepidosauria; order Squamata; family Anolidae; genus Anolis; species Anolis sagrei. Next base: position 75,552,149 of record NC_090021.1, read on the forward strand.
GATAAGCAGATAATCTGGGATCAGATCCTGGGATATAAGGACAGTGTAGAAGGGGCCTGAAAGTGTCACTTGGAGCAATCCTTGGTACTGGTTACCTATTAAGGAATTAATGTTTTAAGGGGGGGGGGGCATGAGAACTGCATTACTCCCCTAGAAGACTGAGGCTCCATCTACACTGCCATATAATCCAGTTTCTGATCCCATATTATCTGCTTTGAACTGAACTCCTCCAGTTCAAAACAGATAATCTGGGAATCAATTCTGGAATATAGGGCAGTATATATCCAGTCTCAGATGTCATACACACCACAGCCAAAAAAGATTTAAAATGCCCCCAAATATTCCTGAGCGCTTTCTTTGGGCTGTGGGGGGCATTTTTTATGTTTTAAAGAAACCAAATCATTTTAGGTCAAAACTGGAGATAAGCATCATCTAGCAAACTGCTTTATGCCAGCAATTGTGATTGTTCAGGAAGTTTCTCAGGAACACATTACCCAACTATTGATGGTCACTAATCGACAAATCTTGTAAGAACAATTCCATTTAAATAAAAGACTACTGTATTGTTGACAAACAAAGCAGTATTAGGTTCTTGTAGGTTTTTTCAGGCTATATGGCCATGTTCTAGAGGCATTTTTCCTGACGTTTCGCCTGCATCTATGGCAAGCATCCTCAGAGGTAGTGAGGTCTGTTGGAAGTAGGAAAATGGGTTAAACAGACCTCACTACCTCTGAGGGTGCTTGCCATAGATGCAGGCGAAATGTCAGGAAAAATGCCTCTAGAACATGGCCATATAGCCCGAAAAAACCCACAAGAACCTAGTGATTCCAGCCATGAAAGCCTGCGACAATACATTAAACCAGTATTACCTGAAACCTTTTCATGTATCATTTATTTCTTGTCTAAATAGAATCAATCTAGATGTAGCCTTGATATCTTGGCAAATATTTATTTAATTAGTAGTGTACTGACCATGTCTGAAATGAGAAATACTTTAGAGCTCAATTATACACAGGGTCCATATTAAATTAAGTGGGTAGATAATGAAATTAAAGCTACATACATCAAATGAGGGATCATTTCAAGGGGATTAAAAAGAGATAAGGTTCCATCAACAAGAAACAGCATGTTTGGCAGTAGTTAAAAACTGTGTAAAGCTTCTTAAAAGAAGATAACTTTTTAGATCACCCAGGGTGCATCTACACTGAAGAGTTAATGCAGTGACACAACTTTAACTGCTATAAAATTATGGGAGTTATAGTTTGGTGAGACACCAGCACTTTTGGAAAGAGAAGGCTAAGTACTACAACTCTAAGAATTCCTTAATATTGAGCATTAAATCTCAGAGTTGAGCTGGTCTAGCCAAGCATGGTCCAGACCTCACCGAAAGGTGGCAGCAAAGATATTCTTTTCTGCCACAATGTTGTGTGCACAATGTCATCCAGAACAGCTGTTTTGAGTGGTCAGGAACTTTTATGGCCTGATGCACAAGAGGAGAATTTAGACCACTTAGCAGCCCACTATGCAACACACTGCAGATAAAGTCCTTCTATTCTGACCTGGATGCTGGATGCGATAGATTGACTTGTATCTATTGGTACAAGTCAATAGAAAAATCTTGGCTCTTCCTTACCTTTTGTTGCTGGATACATCCAATTTGTGTAAAGTGCAGAGGTGGACAGGACCCTTGGAGAGGTGAAAGAATGCTTCATCATATCTCTTCTTGCTATTAAATGTGTGTGTGTGTGTGGGGGGGGGGGGGCTGGCTGAGTTGATAATAACCCAGTGCAATAAGGCATTTTTTGCCCTTACTGAAATAAAAAACCTTCTCCCAAACTACACTGGATTGTTATCAGCCAGTCTCCAAAATCTTTAGGCAAGATTCTGGGGCTTTCTTTCAGATCCAGGAATTCCTGAGTAAAATGGATTACCCAGGTCAATCTCAATCTGATTTCAGACTTGATTATGGGAGGAAAATATTTTTTTTGCTTACCTTGGTGGATGACCTATACCAGCAAATGGTTAGAAAGATTTTTTTTTCCCAATTGGTTATACTGGATTTTTTGGTAACTTTTAAAACCATTGATCTTCAGGGAAGTGATTTCTGTCAGTCCTACTATCATCACAGATACAATTGATGAGGAGATTGGAGACAGCCTTTTCAGTGGCTCCCCCCAAGGTATAATTTCTTCTTTTGGGATATTAGATTGGCTTCTCCCTCTGCAAAAGCTCTAGAAACAATTTAAAAGGCAACTATGAGAGACAGTGAAACAATATAATATTGACTTCAAATAGAGAAGCTCCCCAAACAATGAACAGTCATTGCCAGAAGAAACCCAGAGAAATGAGTACATCAATGAGAATTTTAGTTAGTATTATACATGTAATGAAAACCTCACATGTTACGGAACATTATAGCTTGACTCCCTTGTCAAGAACAAGTTCTCTCTAGAGGGGAAAAGCTAATCATCAAGATGTTTTCAGAAACAGCAAACAACAAATGTTTCAAAGGAGGATCAGACAGAACAATCCACAGTAGGCACTACTAAAGCATCTACCAAAACAATTTCTAAAGTAAATACAGATTCTCCATCTAATGGAGCCTTCAAAGAAAGACAAAATGTATTTCTAGAGATACCTATGCATAACAGAAAATATTGGACCTGTTTTAACAGTTACCACAAGTAATCAGACAGCTATTTAACAATGTTTTAATGCATGTTAGATTCAGTAAATATATTCATGTATTAGTTTAATGTGTGGGAAAACCTAAAACCTGCAAACAACTTTTATTTGTGCTCAATATAAGCTGACCTTATTGAAGTTTTGGAAATAAATTTCAAGGTGATTGCTACTAACACTGATGCAAATCTGTGAAGTGTACTTTTCCTGCAACACCATTTTTGTAGTGCATGCATTCATTCAAACTGTAAGCCAAAAATATGTTGGATGAAGGGAGACATAACTACAAGTAAATTTTATGGTATAGCATGCAGATATAAAGCTCTAGACTTAAATAGAGAAGGACAGAATGGGAAAAATGTGTGTCAGAAATTTTATTGCAGTAAAATTTTTGATGGAATTGTTTAAATCACAGCCTGTACTGAGAACAACACAATATATTTTAAATCCTTTAAAAAACATATAAGTTCTTTGAAACATCTGAGAAAAACCACACAGAAATATGTGTTTTCTGAGATATCTGTGGAGGATTACTGTCCTGAGATAACACTGCTCTCTTACCTTGTTTCACTCTCTGATCTATTTATACCATCAAGGGGAATGATAGGATGGAAAAAGCACAAAATGAGTCTGTAGAATAAGAAGATGCTGTGAACTGACCTAAGTTTCATCTCCAATGAACTGACAGACTATTCAAACAATCATGTTCCTGGGTACATAAAGACAGGAGGAAAATTCAGAATGCCCTCCAGATAACAGCAAACGTGTGTACTCTAAAACAGCACGTAGCTCTCTTGGAACTCACATAGTGCTAATAGCCAAAATAATTTAAAACAAAAATGTACATACATAACTAAGAAACAAGATTTTTCCTCTTAGGAAGAACTTGTAAGGAAGGTTTTAACTGATAGATAAGGATCAGCTATTTGAATAACTAACCAGAAGCCAGTAAAAAGAATCCTATTGTTAACTTCAGTGAGCTTAGGTTTATGCATACATTCATTTGGGAGATAGTGTTTAAATAGTCCTTGTGTCTTGTTCATGGACTTCATGGAGAATATCCTATTTCTCAGGGCACTTCCAAGTGGCTTTAAAAAAACATAACTTTCACACCTTTTGAGTCTTCCTCACTAAACAGAATTATATTTCTTTCATTGTATCTCAAGGAGTGCTTGGATTACTGGTTCTGTAAGAATAATAGTAGCTAGCCAACATGATGGACTGTGACTCCAGGAGACCAGGTTCCATGCTATGGAAACCCTACAAATACAGGTACAAACCATATTCTCAGTTTGAAAGGAAGGAAAACATCCTCTGAAAAACTCTCGCTAGCAAAACCCTAGTAAACCTGATAATGACACATGACAACAATAATGTAGGCATAAAGATAAAATCTGAATAAAGTAAGTCTGGGTTTTTATGACAATCTTCTACTTTATAGGAGAGTCAGTGTGGTGTAGTGGTTTGAGCACTTACAGAGAAATCGGACCCCCCAAAATAGGCTGCTTCCTCTGGCTCACCTTTTTCTTTGTTCATCAGGACTCACCCTGAGAAGTAGACTACACACTAAAGGATTTGTATAACCTGTTTACTAAATGTATCTCCTTGGGGAAGTCAGCCTAAATGGAAATGGCTAAGCATGCCCAATCTCCTTGATACTATCAGAGACAAGCCAAGCTCATTCATACATTTCCCACATTCATGAACTTCCAGAGTCTGTCTTACTCCCCAGCACTAATTCATAAATTCCAGGGGTTCATTTATACATTTCTATTTATTTATTTTTTCTCACAATCTCGCAATTCCAGCAGATTGCCTTTCCACACCCCACAACCACAAAGAGACCAAACAAGCTATGCCACCCTTTTCTTTCTAAAGTTGTAGACTGGAATGTCTGCCTAGCCACACCTGGATGTGTGTGCCCAATTTGCATAATCTCGTCAAAATAGGACAGGGGATGAGAGGAAGAGGTGCTTAATGTATACTCTCAAAAGTATTCTCTGTTGCCATAGATGAGATTCATACCAACTCCATTGACTGAAGCTTTTCCCATTGACAAATTCCCATTTCATGGGCCCCTTCTACACAGCCGTATAAAATCCCACATTATCAGCTTTCAACTGGGTTATACGGCAGTGTGGACTCAGATAACCCAGTTCAAAGCAGGTATTGTGGGATTTTCAGCCTTGATATTCTGGGTTATATAGCTGTATGGAAGAGACCTGGAGCAGGTGGCTGCTGCAAGTCTTCCTTGGTCCACCTCCTGCAAGCCAACGGGCATTTGGGCTGCCAATCAGCCAGTTTTGAATCTCCCACCACAGTATTCCCTGTAGGTCCATTTCATCGTTGATACTTATATATTGATTCCACTCAAAGAACTCTCTACATTGGAAAATTGGCTATTCTATGATTTCTGTACCTTCACAAACTATCACCTCAGGAAGACTACACAGTCTAAACCGGTCGTTGTTTATAAACTTTGGATTTAAAAAGGACTTACAAACTTTGATTCATTGGATTGGATTTACAATATTTGATTTACATAGTCCTCCATGTGGAACATGAACTTTGTATGATATTGGACTCACAAACCTTGATTATTAGAGAGATGTCTTCTTAGAGTACTGTATGTTTGTTTGCAATACATTGATCATATTCCTTTGATTCTGCTTTAGGAATCATCTGACTTTCCCATATAAGGAAAAATTTGGTTAAGAAACTTGTATTTTGAGTCATTGTTGAGTATAGTTTGAACTTTGACAAGCTTTATTAGTACATTGAATGTTCTATGACAATAGCATATATATTCCAAAACATTCTTATGGTTTATATTATTGTATTATATTTTTGTTGATAGTGGTCTCTTGCCCTTGAAGGTAGAACAGAGACAGAAAATTTACTTTTTGGACCCCATTTACCAAACACCCCTGCCAACATGACCTTTGGCACTGCTGTCTGCTGGACTGTGGAGCTTGTAGTCGAAATTGTAATTTCCTTAAGCTCTGATCCGGCTGCGCCCGTACCTTGGGAAGCCTGACTTGGCCATGGTAGTCCACGCTCTTGTCACATCCTGCCTAGACTACTGCAATGCTCTCTACATGGGGCTGCCCTTGAAGACGGCCCGGAAGCTTCAATTAGTCCAACGTGCGGCAGCCATGATTCTAACAGGAGCAGAGCGCAGGGAGCACACAACCCCCCTGTTGCACCAGCTCCATTGGCTGCCGATTTGCTACCGGGCTCAATTCAAGGTGTTGGCATTGGCCTATAAAGCCCTAAATGGTTCCGGCCCAAGATACCTTTTCGACCGCATCTCGGCCTATGAACCCACCAGGACTTTGAGATCTTCCGGGGAGGACCTGCTCTTGATCCCGCCGGCTTCTCAAGCACGGTTGGCGGGGATGAGAGATAGGGCCTTCTCAGTGGTGGCTCCTCAGCTGTGGAACGCCCTTCCTACAGACATTAGGCTGGCGCCATCTCTCATGGCATTCCGAAGAAAGTTGAAGACCTGGATGTTTGTGCAGGCGTTTGAGTAATTTAGTGCAATCTGGTAATGGAACATAGGAATGGAACAATGGACGACGATCCTGGACTACGCTTGGATGATGAGAAGATTGGGTACGGTTGTTTTTTGTAATAATTGTGCATTGTAATTGCTTATTGATAATTTATGGATAATGTGTTGTTATATGTTGTATGGAACCACTGCTGTTTCTACTGTTTTTACTGTTTGTGAACCACTGTGAGTCGCCTTCGGGCTTGAGATACAGTGGTATATAAGCAAAGTAAATAAATAAATAAATAAATAGTCTTCTAAGCTTAAATCAATAGAAAACTTGAGTGCTGTTGGACTTGCCCGCTAAATGAACTCATGGAGCATTGAGTTTGCCTTGCTGAAAAGATTACCATTGAATTCAACCCAAATTTAATAGATGATGGATATAGAAGAAAGACAGGTCTAATGGCAGAGTTCCATGAAACTCAGTTTGGAAAGATCATCCTTAAATTGAATCAGTTTGGTCTCAGTTGACTAAAAATGGAGATCCCATTGGACTCAATAGGCTTCTATTTTAGTAAGTATGGTTACTACTGAAACCAGAAAGGATAACAGAATTTAGCGTACCAGAAAACTGACAATAGGGGTATGCATAATGAAGTGGAGATTACTTTGGCCAGTGAAAGGAACAGTTTTCGTAAGTATCTTCTACATTTTCTCATTGTGAATAAAATGCCCACAGCTTCTTCAGCTCATTTTCTCATCTTAAAGTCTTAAACTTTCAGGGTGTTTTAAAAGAAAGAGGACAGGTCACGGCATACAGGTTTTAGGCTGATATTTATTTGTTGACAGAGACCGTTGGCTCCAAATTTATTTTTCTGGCTTAGATTCAGTTCTTTTATTCTGCTAACATGGAGGTTTTATCCAGCTGAAGCTTTCCACTAGCAGAATTAGGATGGTCCCTGTTGTGTCATGGACTTTGGGAATAAAATACTGTTTATCTTATTAGCATTAATTCTATTGGCTAGTTCTAATTAGAGTAGAGCCCTTCATTTCTCTGTTAAATGGGAAGTCAACACTTACATCAATCTCATCATTTAAAGTGGGCGTGTTCATTGAGATTAATAACAGGATTCAGGTCTGTGCAAAAATAAGATAAATCTGGTAATGCTTATGAATATTCAAAATTGTTTGAAATGAAATGGCCTCACATAATACCACTGTAAGGAAAGGTAGATAATTTACTAGAAAGTATAACGCAAAACTGATGTCAAACCTTAACAGCAAGATTTAATCATCTATATAAATAAAAATGTAATGTTCGTTTGTGGGATTAAAAGAACTCAAAAACCAGTGGACGAATTGACACCAAATTTGGCAGCAAAAAACATTCTGATATGATCTATGTCTTTCAAACAAACAAAAAACAAAAAAAGGGGGGGGGAATAACTTAAAACTCCCCAAAAAGAAAAATGACTTACATAGCATGCGCAAAAGCCCCTCTCCCCATTGTGTGAGAAGAATGAAGCACCAACCGTTATGAGGGAAGAGAAACCTCGCCATGGAGTCCCTTTCCATGCAGGAAGGCAGAGTCTTTTTTTTCTTTTGGGGAGGAGAGGGATTGAGGAAAGGAAAGAGGGAGGGAAGGAAGGAAGGAAGGAGAAGGCCTGGCCCAACTGAGTGGTGGGGGCTGGGTGAGGCAAACCCTGGCAGCAGCTGGAGCCACCGCAACAGCTCCATGAGGCCCACGTGGCTACCAGGCAACTCTTCCCCCAAGACCAGAGGATTGCAAGGCAAGCCTGGCTGCAGGAGTGGCTGCACACCCCCCCCCCCCCCGGTGGGTGAAGGGAGGATGCGAACCATGAGAAGGCCAGCAACTCTCCCACTTGGGCTCCACATCCCCCCTTTCACCCCCCCCCCCCAAAAAAAACCTTTAAAACCCTTACAAACTGTCCCGGAGGAAGGAGGGAAAGAAAGGGAAAGGAGAGAAGAAAGGAAGAAAATGATTGGTGAAGAGAAGAGAAGATTATGAATGGAAGGAAAGGTAGAAGGAAAGAAAGAGGAATGAAGGGAAATGAGGAAAGGATAGGAGAGGAAAGGAAGAGAAGAGGCAGGGAAGGAATCAAGAAAGGGGGAAACTGGTGAAGGGAAGAGAAGAATATAGAATCAGAGAGTCCTAGAGTTGGGAGACACCTGGTGGACCATCCAGGCCAACCCCATTCTGTGAAGAAGCAGGAAAATCATATTCAAAGCACCCCCAACAGATGGCCACCCAGCCTCTGTTTCAAAGAGGCTTTTTTGAGTGTTTTGGCCAGCATGAATATAACTGAGAAGTCTTGCAGCTTCAGTGGCTGCTTCTCATTACTTTATTTTCCATACCACCTTGCACCTTAACAGCCTGGCCTCTACTAGCCAGCAGGAAACCTTTGGTGGAAGGAGTTCCCTGGCCCAGATTGCTTCATGTCTGCATATCCTCTGTTTTCTGAAAGCCACAGCAACACATGGCCCAGTACAGCTAGTATGTTACATATTTTAGCTTCCCTCAGTCTTATGCATTTAACTAAATAAAAAATGGTGACTTAGAAGAGAGTACTATCTAAGGGCCTTTCTACACTGACAGAAATCTCAGGATGAACTGAGTTATTTTAACCCAGATTCTCCTGAGATTTTATCCCGACCTCCTACAACAACCCCAGGCTTTCCCTCAGGAGGTTGCTGTATTCCACCTAAGACAGTGGTTCTCAACCAGTGGATCCCCATGTGTTTTGGCCTACAACTCCTAGAAGACTTACTTGAGGGGCCTGCCAGCAGCTGTAGAGATTGACTCCCGGGATAGCAGAAGCAGTCCCAGTAGTCAATCCCCACAGACCTAGCACCTGGAAAGATCCAGACCTTATCTTAAGCTTCAGATTATTACAGGTGTTTTATTAATCCAGATCAAATGGAAATTCCAATTTTCTCCAAATTATTTTGTTTTTATCTTAAACATTTTGGACCTGTCTGGAAGAGCCCTAATAGAGCTTTTCCATAGCTCTTCCTGACCAGATATACAACTAGCATACAAAATTGAACAAAATGTTGACAAGCTGAACACTGTTATGTGCAATTCTGTGTGTCCTGACAACACGCACACACAATCACGAATTATACACCAAATCATGTATTGTTTTCACATGGCAGAGCTACAAGGCAACAGCTGTAACTGCCAAAAAAGGAAACTGCAGCCCCAAGCTGCGATTGCATAGAATTTATGCTCCAATAGTCTGAGAAGCCATTGCAGCATTTCACTTCTTACAGACAACGAAAATAGCTCAGGTACATAAAGCATGTCAGAGTAGTTATTCTTTAAAGATGTACCAGATGTATTTGGTAATAGTCAAACACATTTTGAAATCACAAACCACTGTTACTTTTCTGAGATACATTATTAGAAGTGATATCTTAACAAAAAGTTATGAAACAGATCAACAATTGTCTTAAAGAGAAATGTGTAGAATCTCAAATGGTGATTCATCATTCTGCTGTTTTCTGCATTCATTCACAGTCCCAGCTGTTTCAAGTCTACTTGAAATGCATCCTATTTCCTTCTCATCCCACTTGCATCCAATGACCTCAATATCCAATGGCATGGCCCAGATCCTCCCTGTTTTGTCTTTACCACAATTCTGAGATAGTTCAGTGGAAGAGAAGGGCTGGCTCAGGGTCAACCACTGAGTTGCATGCCTCTTTGATGATTTAAATCCAGATCTCTCTAATCCAAGTCCAACCATTACTCCAAATCTGCTGTCACTGGATTCAGTGGGACTATTTCCCTAAGTACTAGAGTATCCCAGCCTTAGACTTCACCTTGCTGGAACTATAGAGGCATCAACACTTGCATAAAGTGATTAGTGAGAGCATGTCTGCCCTTTTGTTTAATCTCTCAATTTCTTACTTTGAGCTACACACTGAAAACTCTTTTTAGCTGCAGAGGTCACTTTCTCAATTCTTCCAAAAACTCAGCTACAGTTGGCCCTTTGTACCCATGGATTTTGCATCCCCAGGTTCAACCATCTATGGTTTGCATTTTAAAAAAGAAATTTTAAAGCAAGTCTTGATTTTGCCATTTTTTGAAATAAATCCAAAAAGCATGTCTTGATTTTGCCTTTTTACATAAGGAACATCATTTAAACATTCTATTATGGGTCTTGAGCATGTATGGCTTTTGGTATCCACAAGGGAGTATTGGAACCAAACTGCAGTGGATACCAAGAGCTCACTGCATATGGGAGCAGCTTCAAAGCAGTGGGGAAAGAAAGATGGGAGAGAAAATTTTCAAGATGAGGTGAGTTCAGATAGACAATTTTTGCAGCTTCCTCTCTTCATCCTGAGGAACAGAGTAGTCAGGCCCGTAACCTCAAAACCCTAGCCTCACTTCTTCTTGCATGATTAAGCTCTCAGATTCATGTGAATGCTTGGACAGATATCCAGTGTGGTTATTTTCTTTTAAAAAATAGCACTTTCAAGTAAGAAAGACCTGATTGATTTAATGCCTGTAGGGTGATCCTTCTTTTCTGGTTCATTCCTGATATTCCTACACCGAGAATGATATTTGTCCCCAAAGATGCCATTAAAATAAAACAGGAATACAAGAAACAATCTTGCTTTAACATATTACTTATTTAAGGTCTGGCATGTTCTAGGGGAGTATTTTTAAAGTTAGATGATGTGTCACGCTGACAGGGGTTTTGCTGCCTATGTGTCAAGGACCAGTAAATTTTTGTGTCTATTGACCAACTCATTCTTTCTTTCTTGAAAACTTGACATGAATTGGCAGCCAAAAACTCCACTTTGAGTAGCAGTGTCCTAAGGGAAATGCTGTATAATGGTAATGGTTTTGGGGGTGAAAGAATAATGGAAAAATGATGCCGTGAGCTACTATTGTACCAAAGGAACCTCTGTTCAGAAGAGAATGTATCAATTAAATGTTCGAGGAGAAGAAACATTATGCATAACACCTTTCTCAGGCAGGCTGAGTACTTCCCCCATTGTTTTCTAGATGACAGGAAGACAAACACACATGCATTTGTGAGCAGCTTTGCTATTGGAAGTCTGTCTAGACAATTTTCTCTCTCTCCCTTAATGGAATCAGTATGGCAAGCAGCCCAAAACCTAGAAAACAAGGCTAGAGTGCATTGTATTAGTGACAGCAGCACTTCTTGGTATTACTTCTGAAGAATAAAAAGTAACCATAACAAATTCTGCTGCCATGGAGATCGCTTAGAGGTCAGATAGGGCTCTCCTTTGAAGACAATAGGGAAAAGCTGGTTCAGAGTGATCTGCACTGTAGACACTACTTTAAATGCTATGGCTCAGTGCTATGGAATCTTGGGTCTGTAGTTTGGTGAGGTACACTCTCTGGCAGGGATGGCTAAAGATCTTGTAAAGCTACAGCTCTCATGACTACATGGCATTGAGCCATGGTAGTTAAAGTGGTGTTAACCCAAATTTATTCTACAGTGTAGATGCACTGTCAGAGATAGGATTGGTTTGTCACAGAGAGAAGGTTTAAATTTGAGAAGAGACAGAGAAATAGGGAGGCCTATAACAGAGAAAGAAAGAATTATAGCACAGAGAATGCTCCTCTATGTGCTACAAATGCCAGCACCATATAGGACAGAACTATTACAGTTAAACTGGAATTATAGTATTATAAATCTTCAGTCTGGATGGATCCAAAGAATGGCAAATATAATTTCTACTCCTTATCAGGACAATGACGTTTCAGAAGGATATAAAGTTTTGCGCCAGAGAAGCCTTTCTAGGTTGGAAATATCTATGTGTGGTGTGTATGTTATTTCCATGTCCATCAACAAAAGCAATGGGATTGCAGAGCTCCAGTAAAACCAGGTACTGTTTTTACAAATCAGCAGTGATAAATTCACCTCCAACCCTCCACCCACAACAGCCTAGCAATAAAAAATACATTTTAAAAAAAAAAAAAAAGCCTGCATCCTTCCATGCACAAATTGGTAGTGAATCTTTAGATGACTTCAAATCATTCACTTTGGTAGATTCCCACTTCAATTGGGACAATCTCTCTTAATCATCTGTGAAGCCACAGTATGGTGAATATTGGGATGTCTCAAGGCATTGTTTGAGACAGAGAACAAAATGCCATGTAGAATAACTAACAGTACTGGCAACTGATTTTTAATTCACCACTGATGGCTGGATACATTCTCCATTGCCATGAAAATAGCAAGCCCTACTGACATTTCTAGCTTCATCCGATCCCGCAAAGCCTACTTACTGAGAAGTGCCTCATTCTGCCTAGCTATAGGACTGTGCTTCTTTATTCAGATACATCCAGATTCTGCAACTGATAACCAGGTTGCATAAAAGCAGTACATCCCAAATAATAGAAAGGAACCAATTACAGGGATTCTGTGCTAAAAAGAGATTGGCTGGAACTGTTAACACACAATGACTGTAATTGAAATTTGATTGGTTATCAGCTATTGAATGGGGAGTCAAATCCCATTTATCTATTTTAAGTGGGACTAGCAGCAATACAGATGGGGATTGTGTGGTTCTATAGAAGTTGTTGAACTGGAACTCCCAGCATTTCTCACCACTGGCTGTGCTGGTTAGGGCTGAATTGCAGTCCATAATCATCTGGTCCCTTGATTCCCATGCCTAAGCAATTGGATTCTGGTCATTTTATATATACCTGTTTGATAGGGCATTGTGAACACAGTGCTACATTTAGCATTGACTCTAGGTGCCCCCAGTGGCACAATGGGCTAAAGCTGGGACTGTGAATGAATGCAGAAAACAGCAGGACTGGTTGACTGACAGGCTGGCGGTCCAAATCTGGGGAGTGGATTAAGCTCCCATCTGTCAAGCGCTAGCTTCTCATGTGGGGACATGAGAGAAGCCTCCCACAGGATGGTAAAGCATCAAACATCCAGCTGTCCCCTGGGCAACGTCCTTGCAGATGGCCAATTCTCTCACACCAAAAGTGACTTGGAGTTTCTCAAGTTGCTTCTGACATAAAAAAAAGCATTGACTCTGAAGAGATGAGGCAAAAATAAAGAAATTAAATAGAATTCATCAGGTGATGTTGCCTTCACTGAAATATATGGCCCCTATTCTGAGGTGCAGATGTGGCTATTTCTGGTGCATTTGTGATTTGTCCAACTAAACTAGTGTCATCTTTACTTTACACTAAAAACAAGTCCTGGGGCACCTTAAGGATTAACAATATGTATGACAGAATCAGCTTTTGTCGACTAGAGTCCACGGCATCAGATGGCTGGTGCGTTAACCTCACTTGGCAGGTATAGCTCTCTACAAGGGCAAAAGGGGAGGAAGTTTGTAAAACAGCAGAGCCAAAAGGCCACAAAATGCAAAGCGTAGCAGTAGTTCTGTCACATTTTGCCTCTGTACTCATGTACAATTAACCTTCCAGCAGAAGAGAACATGTCATCACTCTGACAAAATAGACTTTTGCCCACGAATGTTAATGCTAACGTATTTGTTAGCCTTTAAATCACGACAGGTTTCTTGGCAAAAATTTTTTGCTACAGTGTGCTTGTACAACTGCTCCTGAAGAATTCATTTTATAGAAAGTGTCACATTTGCAGAAAGTGGGCTGATTTATTGAACTGACAACACATTCTAAATGTGCTTCACAGCCAAATTGCATATCTTAATAAAAAGAAAAATTTGGCATGCCTCATGTGCAATTCTGCACACTGAATTTGCAAACTTTAGTCCTTTGCAGAGACATTTTCTACTTGACATGTACATTTCTCTTACATGCATGGAAAGTCTTTATCATTTAAGATGCCTGCTTATGTGGAAGCTGAGTCAAAAGACAGCCAAATGAGTTGTTCAAGGTCACAATAATAGGTTTCAAATTTGAATTCAGGACCCATGACTTTTGGTTCACTGCAATGCAATTGCTTTTTACAGAAGAAGAAATTTAGATAACTCAGGACTCATCATAGAGCCTCGAAGCACCATAAAATCATAGAATTGGAAGGAACTTCAAGGACCATCCAGTCCAACCCCATTCTGCCATGTAAGAAAACACAATCAAAGCACTCCCAACAGACGGTCATCCAGTCTCTGTTTAAAAACCTCCAGAAAATGAGACTCTGCCACCCTGCAAGGCAGCATATTCCATTGCTGAACAGCTCTTACTTTCAGGAACTTCTTCCTATTATTCAGATGGAATCTCTTTTCCTACATTGCTCCATATCTTAGTCCAAAGAGAAGCAGAAAACAGGCATGTACCATCTTCAATATGACAGCATTTGAAATATTTAAACATGATCCTCAGCCTCTCCTCATAGGGAGAGGCTTTGATCATTTTTGTCACCCTTCTCTGAACACATTCCAGCTTGTTAATGTTTTTTTCTGAAATTTGGTGCCAGAACCAGGCACAATATGCAAAGGTGAGGTCTGACCAAAGCAGAACAGAGTGGGACTATTACTTCTCTCAATCTAGACACTCTACTCCTACTGATGAAGCCAAAATTAACATTGGCTGGATTAATATTTGTGATCTACTAAGACTCCTAGATCCCTTTCACATGTACTATTTTCAAGCCAGGTGTCACCAATTCTATATTTGTCTAAGTGTTACTGTACATTTTTCCCTGCTGAAGTTCCTTTTCATAGAATCATAGAATCATAGAATCAAAGAGTTGGAAGAGAGCTCATGGGCCATCCAGTCCAACCCCCTGCCAAGAAGCAGGAAAATCACATTCAAAGCACCCCTGACAGATGGCCATCCAGCCTCTGTTTAAAAGCTTCCAAAGAAGGAGCCTCCACCACATTCTGGGGCAGAGAGTTCCACTGCTGAACAGCTCTCACAGTCAGGAAGTTCTTCCTCGTGTTCAGATGGAATCTCCTCTCTTGTAGTTTGAAGCCATTGTTCCGCGTCCTAGTCTCCAAGGAAGCAGAAAACAAGCTTGCTCCCTCCTCCCTGTGGCTTCCTCTCACATATTTATACATGGCTATCATATCTCCTCTCAGCCTTCTCTTCTTCAGGCTAAACATGCCCAGCTCCTTAAACCACTCTTCATAGGGCTTGTTCTCCAGACCCTTGATCATTTTAGTCGCCCTCCTCTGGACACATTCCAGCTTGTCAATATCTCTCTTGAATTGTGGTGCCCAGAATTGGACACAATATTCCAGGTGTGGTCTAACCAAAGCGGAATAGAGGGGTAGCATTACTTCCCTAGATCTAGACACTATGCTCCTATTGATGCAGGCCAAAATCCCATTGGCTTTTTTTGCCACCACATCACATTGTTCGCTCATGTTTAACTTGTTGTCCACGAGGACTCCAAGATCTTTTTCACACGTACTGCTCTCGAGCCAGGCGTCCCCCATTTTGTATCTTTGCATTTCGTTTTTCCTGCCAAAGTGGAGTATCTTGCATTTGTCACTGTTGAACTTCATTTTGTTAGTTTCGGCCCATCTCTCTAATCTGTCAAGATCGTTTTGAATCCTGCTCCTGTCCTCTGGACTATTGGCTATCCCTCCCAATTTGGTGTCGTCTGTAAACTTGATGATCATGCCTTCTAACCCTTCATCTAAGTCATTAATAAAAATGTTGAGCAGGACCGGGCCCAGGACGGAACCCTGCGGCACTCCACTTGTCACTTCTTTCCAAGATGAAGAGGAAGCATTAGTGAGCAACCTCTGGGTTCGTCCATTTAACCAATTACAGATCCACCTCACCATAGTTTTGCCTAGACCACATTGGACTAGTTTGTTTGCCAGAAGGTCATGGGGGACCTTGTCGAAGGCCTTACTGAAATCCAGGTACCCCACATCCACGGCATTCTTGGAGGATAATAGTATGCCTGGGTAGCACCAGGTACATGTCAATTACTTTATAAATGTAAAAGAATACTAGTAATTTTGTGATACAAATATGCAATCAATAAGCACCTTCAGAATCAGAACCTCAGAATAATTCATTTTTAGCTCATTTTTACAAGAAGCATGAAAGTTGGAAGTGTTAGCGCTATTTTAAAAGAGTAGCAGAGACTGGCAATACAGTCTCTTCTATCCTAGTGGTCAAAGTGATCAATTTGGGGGATTCTGAGCATGTAATTAAAACTTCTGTATTAATATGTTAGTGTTGAATAGCTCTAACATTTTGATGCAACATTTTATTTTTAAAATTCTAATTATTTTGTGAACTATATCAAGCACAGCCCATGAAATGAAGCATGCATTTTGAAACAAAAATTCTGCTATATTACATCTGCAAAGAGAGAGAGAGAGAGAGAGAGAGAGAGAGAGAGAAATGTTCAAGTTGTGCTCTTGGTGAAAGTGAAAGGTCCATAATTCTCAATTTTGTAACTTGTGCTTCATCAGTGCTAGAATCAGTGACCTGTATAAGACCTGAGCCAGCCATTTGCAAGTGTTTGCCATATCCAGAAAGGTCTTGCCATCATTAAACGTAGTAATTTCTCACAAAAAAAAGAAAAAGAAAAAAAGAACAGAACCTAGCATTTGAACAATTCACTCAAGGTCAGAGTATATTATAGAATATGTTAGTTCTCCAGCTTGATTATATTTGCTTGGTCCACAATACATTTTACCTCACACTTGATCTTCCCATATAGATGTTGTTATGCAGTGACAAACATTAGAAATTCTAGGCTCAAAAGCCACAAAGCTCTGTGAAAAAGCCATGCTGAATCTAGTTTATCTTACTTGGAAGGCTTTATAAGAACTGCTATCTAATTGCCAGAAATATTGGCCATCAACCCATGAAGAAAGGAACACTGAGTTGGAACATTATAAAGGAAAGAACACTTAAGGTTTCCTGCAGTTAGATGTCCTATACTTTTGGTACATCCTTACTGCATTTGTATTGTCCTTCAATGCTTAGGAAATTTATTACTTTTGAACTGACTCTTTTCTACGTTAAAAGTCTAATGATAATGCAATGACCTTCTCTAACCCAGATGCTCATTGCAAATGCTCTTTTTTGGTTTTCTCACAATCAAAGTGGTCTGAAGCTAATGCAGAATGTCTAATAAAAGTCTCCATAATCCATAATCCACGTGCTCTCCAAAACCTCCTGCTAATGAACATAACACAGCTATCCTAAGGATTTCAGATACATATATTTCTTATTCGCAAACAGCAGGTAGAAAACTTTTGTTCTTCCCACATATGTTTGTAGCATTCCTTCAGAGAAAAAGAGAGCCGAGAGAGAGAGAGAACCACTCCATCCCAATATGGTGTTTGGGTTTATTGCCATGGGCATTACTCATTCTGAGCACTGAATAATCATGACTTTAATAAAGGTCGGAGAGTGACACTGCACAGGAATGGGGAAGTTTTAAATCATATTTCTTATTTTTTGCTTTCAAGTACACTTCAAATAATATCAAATGCAAAGATATTCCTCCTTTAAAAATAATAATACAGGTACGTCCTGCATTTTTGAAACTGTATTAAGGAGTACAGCATGTTTCTTCTCATGCAAAAATATTTGTTTGCTAGAATTTCAGTTGAACAGCCAAACAAACTGAAATCTGCAAGCACCACCCCACATCAATATTATAAAAATAGACTGCTTCAGTCTAATAAATTATTGATTTCCCAGAGTATTTTTAAATATACATTGATATCCTATCATGAACCCCTCACACTGGGAACTGAAGCGCATATTGAGGAGAATGAAAATATTTTCCTTTTAAAAATTAAAGGTAATGGCTGAAACATTAAATATGAAACATGTTTCTAATTGCTTTGATATACCTTTTCAGGATTGTTTGTGTGAGGAAAAATCACAAAAATGTTAACAGTACAATAAGTAGAACCAATTGTTGAGAAATGAGAAAGAGAGCAACTCAGTCCAGGCCCCATCTACATTTATTTATTTACTTACTGTATTTGTATACCTCCCTTCTCAGCCCTCGAGCGACTCAGGGCGGTTTACAGTGGCAATGATTCGATGCCCCCAAACACCATAAAACATTTAAAAACATTAACACATAATATAAAACCATAACAAGAATATTAAAACATAGATAATTTGCGTCTCTTAATTTTTAAAAAAAATGTATAATTACATTGCCATATAATACAATTCGAAACTGCATTATATGGTCAGTGTAGACTCATATAATGCAGCTTAATTACATTGAACTTGCAGTTTCAAATGGCATTATATAGCAATGTAGATGGGACCCCAAGGAAATTTATTTCAGATTAAACACTTCTATATCTATACCACTGGAGAAATTATACTGTTTAGGCAGTACTGCACCATCGGGCATCCATCAGGAAGTAGCAGCCAATAATGAAAGGACCAAGGCAGTGACATCTCCGGCCTGTCCTGTGTTCAGATATCAGCCAGCACACCAACACCTTAAATCAAGAAATAGCTTTCTAAGATCTACAGAAATACTCGCAGGAACACCTCAGTAAGCGAAAGTATAAAAGTGGCAGGCTAAAACCTGAAACCTCAATCCATGGCTGATACTGGATGAGAGACTTCCTCCTGGGCACAAAGAAGACTGGGCAACATGGAAGGCGCTGAACAGACGGTGCTCTGGCACCACAAGGTGCAGAGCCAATCTTCAGAAATGGGGCTATGAAGTGGGTACAGTCCACAACATGCGAGTGTGGAGAAGAGCAAATCACAGACTTACTACAATGCAGCATGAGCCTTGCCACATGCACAATGGAGGACCTTCTTACAGCGACACCATAGGCACTCCAAATGGGCAACGTCTGGTCAAAGGACATTTCGTATAATGCCAAGTTTTAAAATTTGTGTTTTTTAAAAACATGATAGCTGTACTCTCAATTCACTTCTGACATGATAAATAAATACTTATATATCTGTTCTTCAACACTGACTAAAAGTTATAAACCACCTTAACAGTCATTTTTGCAACTCATTGACATCAATGTGTGAGTTAGAATTGTGCTAAACTTTGTGCTTATTGAAGCAATCCAGTTCAGGTTCCTAAAGAAGAGAGATATATCTGAAAGACACAATCTAATTGTTCATTGTATCCTACTTTTTCATGGAGATTACTGTATGCCTATTTGTCTTCCCTTTAACCTTGCTGATGTTTTCCCTTTAGCACAAAGGCAGTGGCTGATACCCAATGAATTTGTTGATACCTTTTCCTGATTCAGACTGATAGTAGTAGCCCAACTCATTTGTACTATAATTTTGCTGCTAATGTTTTGCAACAGCTTCATCTCTTGGGTCTTCTGTGCCAATCTTTCTGTATATGCTATTTTCTACCCAACATCTGTCCCTTCTATAATGACAGAATGTTCTCTACTGGTGGTCATCAAAATGATCAAGACTGCTGAGCACTATGCCGTTTAACACTATATCTTTTGGAAATCTGTGGGGTGTACAACCTAAGTGGCACAGGATCAGCAATGCTGCCATGCCAACAGCATGCACAGCAATGTATTACAGTGACCTTTAAGTATACAGTGAGAAAAGAATGAGGGTGGCACCCTTGACAATACTTTTAAGAACTCTGTACATGTCAAGGAGGAGAACACAAGGTACATCAGTGTTTCCACATTGCACTGAAAAGAACTCTTTCTAATGTGAAAGAAAACTTGAACATTTGATTTTAAGGAGACATGAATCTTTACTGAGTAGGTCCTCTCTCTACTATTATTCAATGTGCTTGCTTCATCCCCCCCCCTTTTTTTGTTAAAGCCTTACAAATGTCTTTATATAGTGACATTTTAAATGATGAACCTAACTTATATAATATCCCTTATGAATCCTCAGAACATCAAAAACTCAAAAGGAAGAGAAGAAGAAGAATCCTTTACTTC
Source organism: Anolis sagrei (assembly GCF_037176765.1). Classification (NCBI taxonomy): domain Eukaryota; kingdom Metazoa; phylum Chordata; class Lepidosauria; order Squamata; family Anolidae; genus Anolis; species Anolis sagrei. The sequence goes on from NC_090021.1 coordinate 75,572,166, forward strand.
AGTAAACTATAGTCTTTCCGAAGGGGAGTGAGTGCAGGAACATTGAGGATTTATGACAGATTCCAAAAGATAATTCTTCATATATCAGTAGGCCATTTAATATCAGTAAGCAATTGATTGTGTCTGCCTCAGCTTTGTAAGACCTATTTTAAGACATTGATTGGGGTCATAACTTTCTTAGGGCATTGCTCCAGGTCATATTGGGGTCTCTCTGTGAATTGCATATCTAGTCAATGTTCACAGACTGTTTCAAAAAAGAGCATTAAAAAGTAAGGATGCAGCTGGAACTCTGAAACCAACAAAACCACACAATTCAGTTGTTTCTATCCTTAATTTTTAATCTATACATAGGATCCACGACTGTGAAATGGCCTGCCTGAAGAGATCCGAGAGCAAAATAAGCTGCTTGAATTTAAAATCCAGTAGACCCACCCAGTCAGTTTTAATCATGAATTTTATACTCATGTCTTGTGTATTTTAATAAGTATTTCATAAAAATACATTTTAATATGTGTATTTTATGGAATGTTTAAGATTATTAGGTGTTTTTAGTTATATTGTAACCTGCCTCAACCCACAAAAAGTGAAGGTAAGAAATAAAATTATCACACTATAATAATAATAATAATTGTTGTTATTATACATAATAATAATATAATAACTTTAGTCTTGTATCCTGCCTCCATCTCCCCGAAGGGACCCTAGGTAGCTTACACATGGCACAAGGTGCCTAAAAACAGAACATAAAATAAAACACAAATATAAAATAAAATTGAAAAACAAACAGGTGTATAAAACAACTTAAGACTCAAATTAAAACAGCGCTTATCAACCAATGGTGATAAGCTACTATAAACATGGCCAGGCTGTTAATAATAGGACAAGGGAATGGGATAAGTGCAGAGCTGTAACCATGAAACGAGGGCAAGGGATAAAATGGAAGGATGCATCACTATTGCATAGAAAAACTAGGAACTAGGCGTTCTCAAAAGCTTGTTTGAACAGCCAGTTCTTCAGGTCCCTACAGAAGGAGGACAGCCTGCCTAATCTCCCTGGGGAGGGTGTTCCAAAGCCAGGGGCTACCACCGAGAAAGCCCTCTCCCTCATACCCACCAACTGTGCTTGTGACAGTGGTAGGACCAAGAGGAGGGCCTCCCCAACAGATCTTAGAGCTTGTGCCGGTTCATTGGTGGGGGGAGGGGGGTGCAGTCATTAAGATAGGCAGGACCTGAACTGTTTAGGGCTTAATAGGTAATAGCCTGCACTTTGAATTGGAACTGGAAACTTATTGGCAGCCAGTAAAGCTGCTTCAGTAGGGTTATCGTGTCCTTCATATAGTTAGCTCCAGTTAGTAACCTGGCTGCCAATCTTTGCACCAATTGCAGTTTCTGAGCCGTCTTCAAATGCACACACACTTAACTTTTCTGCTAAAAGCAATCATTTCAACAGATTATGGATGGATTGTGCTCTCCAAACTTTAGTATTTATTTTTCTTTGCATAAAGAACACTGTAGCAGTAAGAAGCCTTACCACATTTTTAAAGTACAGAGTTTGTACTTTAAAAATATTTTGAAAGCCATCAGGAAACACATGTATTTCTTGGTATGTTTATTTTTGCATTATATACGTAGAATTCAAAGATGGCTGTTTTAGCCTGGAATATAAGCATGCAAAGAGAGAACCAAGAGAAAAAGTTGGTAGCCTAAACTATTGTAGTCTGAAAGGGCATACATACTATAGAATGAATGCAGTTTGACACCACTTTAACTACCATGGCTCAATGCTATGGGATCCTGGGAACTGTAGTTTAGCTTTCTCTGCCAAAGAGTACTAGTGCTTCATCAAACTGCAGTTACCATGATTTCATAGCATTGCACCATGACAGTGAAAGTGGTGTCAAACTGCACTAATTCCACAGTGTCCACATATACTGTTAGTCTCATTCTCTCAGCTTCTAAGATTTTACAAGAGCCATTTGCGTTATATATTATTTTAGATACATTTTCTTTTAACTGGTAAGCCACTTTAGCTGATATATTGGGAGAAAAGGTATATAATAAACAAACCATGCTGTGATAGAATTATACAGTTAGTTAGGAAGAGTATCTTTAAACTTGCATTTCATGGTTTAGTAGGTACAAACAAAGCTAAGACAAGAGAATTAGTCAGAAAGACTGGATTTGCATATGATGCCATAATCAATGACAGTCTATCAGATTTTCCCTTTGACATGCGGAGAGGCTCAATTGGTGAATTGTGACAGGCTTACATGTCTATGAAAGCTTGTAACAGCCTGGTAATATTTGGACAGGGACAGTATCAGCATGCCCATGGCAGCATCTATTTTATGCAATACTGATCCAGGATCCATTGTGATTATCCACTTCCTTGTACTCCATGGGATTTCACCATTAATATAAGGACAGTTATTCACTTCCCCATCTTCCATGTATCATGGTTGTGAAATATAAAAGGTATCATCCAGGAAATAAATAGCTATATTCAAGTTTCACTGGATGAAGTGGAAGACACCTATACACATACAGTACCCAAGTTTACCGGGGAAAGCAACAGGATTTGCGCCACAATATTAAGAATGCATACGATCATGGCTGTAAAGAACTTGGCAGTAAATAGATCAAAACTCTGAAGTTGCTTTCTTTGCTTAACAATGAATCAGTGTCAGTAATACCCTGGCTTCCTATGTTCATGCATCAACTACTAGAGAAAATCTCATAGCACAGTATGAAAGATTAAACATGCCTTCAGTGTACACACTGCCTGAGCTCTGCAAACATTCTGTCTAAATTATCTACTTTAGAAAAACGAATAAAGTCACAAACCATCAGTCACAATCATCTTTATTAAAGATTACATATCTTGCAGATTTCCTCCATGACAAACAAAATTTATCATGCTGCTAGGTGTCCATTATCAAATAAAAATTGCCATAATTCTTCATACACTACTTAGTTGCATAACTATATTAGCTGTGCAACTACTAGTACGTAGCATCTCCCAGCCCAACTCACTCAATCCTGACTTACCAGTAAGCAGCTGCTATGAGCAACAGGATCTGCTTTCCTGTTCACTGGGATGGATCAGACTGACATTTGTACACTCTTTTCACAAGCAATTCTTCAGTGCAATCCAAGATCAGTGTCACAATTCCTTCTTGTCCCAGAAATCACTGGAGGACACATGATGGAACCATCAGTCTTCTGTGTCCAGATCAACTAGAGAACAGACTTGGATGCTCGCAATGGCTACTGCCCTGTAAAGCAGGATTGTGGGGCTTTTTGATCATTATGCATATATTATTGAATACTGAGGGATCATGAAAATGAACCAGTTGTGATTATGTAATTCTAGGTAATGATCATAACTGCTATTTTGCATTCAAGTCTATGCAATTCCATAGACTACAGTGAATGGTTCCAAATTGCATCAATTCTCTCTGTTTGAAGAAAATAGGTGCCACATCTCTTTGTTCAGTGCTCCTTAATGAATGAATGATGAATACAGCTTTAATAAAATAAGCAATCTACTGAGGGTCCTTCCAGACATGGCAGCAACCTGGGAGGAAGCAGGTTAAAATAACTCACTTCCTCTCAGGTTTCTGTTCTCACCCCCAAACCAAACTCTGAGCTTTCCCATGAGGGGGGACAAGATGTGATCCTGGGTCAACTGAAGGTTGACCCTTGATGGCATCCAGCTGCCCTCCAACTCCCCATTCCATCCCCCAAAAAACTTAATAGAGGGGCCTGTCGGTACTGCAGGCCCCTCTGCAGAGTACTGCTGATGCACAAAAATGATGTTAGGGGGTGGTGGGAGGAGGCGGGTCCCTTGAGTAAGTTTCTGAGGGGAAAATGAAGAGGCTGGGGGAGGGGGGATGCCATCCCACTCCTTTGAGCTCCGGAAGCCTGAAGAACTGGGATGTCTGTGAGGATTGACCCCAGGAACTGCGGAAGCGGTCTCAGGAATCAATCCCTACATACCCAGCACCTGGAAAGTTCTGGACCTTAACTTACGGTCCAGATCTTTCCAGCTGTTACATTAATGTGGTGAAAACTGGGAAATCCAGTTTTCTCCACATTGATTCATTTTTATCTGAGACATTGTTTGATAAAAGCAAGACAGGTCCCACATATTGGGCCTGTTTGGAAGGGTCCTGATTTTTTCCAAATAAACAGCAATTGAAGATGTACAGTCTAGCCATTAGCGGTGTGCATTTTGGGTAAAGCCAATGCTCCGAAAATGCCATGGTTTTGTGATCCAGAAAAATGCCATGGTTTTGGTTTTTTATCCAGCAGCCCAAAGATTAATTTTCATTCTGAGAAGATCCAGTCTATTGGTGGCAGTGGGGGAACTTCTGAGGCTCCCCTTTCTGTCATTTTTAGGGCAATCAGGACAACAATGGCCATACTTGGAGGACACAGTTATCATTGTTAGCCACCCACTCAAGTTTCGGAATATTTGGCTCATCCACTGATTTTTAGGAAATTCTTAAAATTTTGAGAAATAAAATATTTTTAAAAAACAAAACAAAAAGGTATCCAAGTGGGAAGACCTGATAGAGATTCAGGCCCCCTCCATACAGATGTAAAAACTCCACATTGAATTGGATTATATGGCAGTGTGAACTCAGATAATTCAGTTTAAAGCAGATATTGTGGATTATTTGCCTTGATTTTCTGGGTTATGTGGCTGTGAGGAAGGGCCCTCAGTAGAAGCTCTCCTTCTCTTTCTCCCTCTAGCTTTCACTCCCCTGAAAGCCTGGACACTTGACCCAGCATCACCCACACCACGGCCACACTATATATATAATCTTTATATAGGGTGGGATAGTAAGGCGCACATACATACAAGTAAAATATGAAAAATATGAGAGCAACAAACAACTTACAGGGGCTTTTCAATATTAGTTTTTAAATAATTGTTTTTGGGGATGAAGGCTAGACTGGTGCAGGAGTACACATGCCAGCAGGCACACATGCACAAAAAAGCCATGTGAACTGGAGCAGGAGTACATGGGCCTGAAGGCAGGGCAGGGGAGGAAAATAAATAAGGGAGTCAGTCAAATCAGTTAGCTAGAAGATGAAAGGGCTTTTTTGTAATTTTAAAAAAAGGATGGGGGGGGGGAGGAAAGTGTAGGACAGAGAGAAGCAAGAAGATAGGGCTGGGGAAGAATTAATTCTCCCCATGGGGAGTCAGGCTGTCCCCTCCCAATCAGTAAATCAATCCAATATCTAAACAAACACCCCCAAAATACCCTTTCACAGCTCCCCAAATGCACACCCACCCTCACTTCCATAGTGAAATAGTATTTAAAAAGAAGGATTGAAAGAAAAGTAAATTAAATTGCCAAAGAAAAGGATTGGAATTGAGTCCAAAAACAAGCAAAATGCTCTTAAGATGGCACTGAGATAGAACATAGTAGGGCTGGGCGGTTTCGTTCGTTAATTTCGTAATTCGTTATTAATTCGTTATTTTTTTTGATAACAAAGCGATATTGAACCATTCAGGAGCAACTAAAAAACGAAACGAATTTTTCCAATTCGTTTCGTAATTGTTTCGTAATTGTTTCGAAATTGTTTCGTAATTGTTTCGTTATTATTTCCGTATGTCTGGTGCAAGTTTTATAGTCATTGTTTGTTTTATCAGTGATAAAAAAATAAATTAGCACACCAACAGTCAACAACAGAGGGAGAGGGAAGCTTCATAAATTCCCCCTGTCCCATTTGGAGGGTTTTTTAGCGTATTGCGCAATCGCGTCCGCCATTAACGAATCGATTCGTTATTATTTCGAAATTGTTTCGTAATTTCCGAAATTTCGTAAATATCGAACTTTTTAAAAGAAAAATTTCAGAATTCTTTTAAATAACGAAACGCAAAAACCCCCTAAAAACGAATAGAATTTAGAAACAAATTTTTCCGTGGTTGGACAGCCCTAGAACATAGAGCATTGGCTTAGGCAGACAGCTGGACTCACAGCCTTACAGGGAAAGCCTAGTACATAAAGGGGTGGCTCTCTGCACTCCACATGTAGCTGAAAGAAACCTCCCCACTGATACCCTGGTAACCATATGTTTTGTTGCAGCCAGGAAAAAAAAACCCATGGTTGTGTCACTCATGTTGTTACAAGCAATCCAGCAGCCAAAAATGCTGAATCATCCAGAGACCATTTTGAAAAATGGATCTGTGCACAGCCCTACTAGACATTGACAACCATCTTCAGTTTCTCAAAATGTTTTTTTATATATTGAAAGGTTAAAATTTAGATCATAGAATAATGTTTTTTTTTTCAATCAAACAGCATGCCCAACTTAGCATCCAGTAGTTCAACATCAATTGAACTAATGGATGCTAAGCACCTGCATCTTCTGGGGCACGAAAGACCAAGTCATAACTATTACCCAAAGTTAAGAAAATTCAAATACATTTTCTCTCTAAATTTCTTATTAATCCCAAGTGCATTTTAATTTCACCAGACATTGCATAATTTATGTCATTCCATGTTTCTGATTTGCAGAGTTTTTATTCACACACTATTACTCCCTCTTGTTAACATGATTGACTGACAACATGAGAAAATTCAGACTATGATCTATCTGCAGAACAGAAAAAATATAATTAGGTGGAGCTGTTATTAGGCTGAATCTATCAATACTGTAAATGTTTGATTTCTCCCACCAATCTCTTATGAAGCTAAGATTCTTCTGTTTAAAAAAGAATGGGGGCAATGAAAAAGTCATGAAGAATGTAATAAGCAACATGTTAGGTTATTTTCTAGAGTAATGCAAAATGATAACTTTTTAAACACAATACTGAGTATTGGGAATTAATTGCCTTTTTTAAAATAAAAATTCCAAGATCCATAGGTATGTGTAAAGAAAAGAAAATACAACATAGGTTTCTAGCTATAGTATTTTTTTTAAAAAATGAACTTAACTTGTAATGAATGAATTATTTTCTTGTAATAGGTCCTAGTATTTTCTGGGATTTGGTTCCAAGACATTGTATGAATACTAAAATCCGTGGATGCTCTAGTTTTATAATATACAATGGCAGAATAAAATGATGTAAAAGGCAAAATCAAGATTTGCTTTTTGGATTTTTTTAAAATTCTAACCAGGGGTACAGAATCCATGGATACAGAGGACTGAGTATGTATACATCACATGTGTTAAACTCAATTTCTGTGGGTCAAATCTAGCCCACCATGCCATTATATCTGGTCCTCCAGATCAAGCTCGATGTAATGAATCCCTTACCTTGGCAAACTAGCTTAGGCCTAGGAGAGTGGGCCTGGCAAAGCCACGGCATCCATCTTGGAGAAGGGAGGCAGGGAGACGCCATCTTAGGTTAGGTTTGCCTTACCTAAGATACAAGGCTTGTAGATATGACTATCTGACTTTAAAATGTCCTCAGAGACACAAGTTCTGACGGGTTGAAATTCCCACTATCCCCTGTCTACATGGCGAATAATCAAAAGTGATTGAAGGCACCCCTTTGCATAGTGTACCAGAGCTCTTCCACACAGCCCTATATCCCAGAATATCAAGGCAGGAAATTCCACATTATCTGAGGGCTCATCCAGACAACACCTTTATTTCAGTATCTACCGCAAGAAAGGAAGGGCTGTCTAGACAAAGTTCTGGACAGTCCTGAATTAAGTCGCTAAAAACCAGGAAAACCCTATTTGTAGCAAATTAATTTGATAGTGGATTAATTCCATGGCTTCTTGTGTCTGGACTCCAGTCCAGACACCATTCCCACAGTTTACTGGGCTAAATAAGCCCGGTAATCTGTGGGAATACCCACCCCCTCCCCCCAAGCCTCCAGACCCTTTAGAAAAGTAATAAAAACTTACCTGTCCTCTATTACAAGCCTCAGCTGGCTCTCCTGGTGCATAGAAATGATGCACCAAGAGAGCGGGGGAGGGAGAAGGGAGGAAAATCTTTTCTACATGCCAGGAAAGCCAGACAAGTCTTGCAATGGAGGACGGGTAAGTTTTTATTACTTTTCTAAGGTGTCTGGGGGCTTGGGGAGAGGGGGGTAGGGCCTCCAGACGTTATCTCGGGTGGGTGTGGACAGGCCCCCAGAAACATCCACTTTTTTTTAATACAGATGCTTCTGGGATAAAGGCCTATCTGGATCCAGCCTGAGTGTGGACTCAGATAACCCAGTTCAAAGCAGATATTCTGGGATTTTCCGCCTTGATAGTCTGAGATACAGGAAAAGATATCTCACCTTAGATAGAAACCTCTTTGTAACTTAATGTATGACTATGTATGACTCGTGTTCAGATAAGAACATTCTTTGGAAGTTGCACAAGGAGAGATTGAGTATCTCCATATGCAATTTTCCCCCTGCTGTTGAATGACAGTTGGCAAGCACCACGTTCACTTCCATCGCATATCCAAATGGCCACTGGTGGGCTTTGTGGGTGATGCACAGCAAGGGAATGGAGCAGGCCTGCTGTCCAGGATCCCTGATCCATGAAGCTCCACCAGCATCCAAAAGAATCTCAGATGAAAATTAGAACATACTCTACTGGCAATTTCAAGAGACCTTCATGCTGAGTTACCCGATAGCAAGTCCAATAGTTTAAGTTGTAATGTTTTCTTGTTACTGTTTTTGATTTTATTTAGATTCTGCCTTATCCCTCAAAACTCAAGACTAAAACATACAAAAGATATATATTAAAATGCAATTTAAATATAAAGTTCATCTAAAAACAATTGTGAACATACAGTTAAAATTATAAAAAGCAGTTTAAAAGCAGTACAGTGAGAACAGGGAAGTACTCTAATAAAAGCCTGTTCTTTAAAAAAAAAGAGTTCTCAAAAGCTTGTTGAAAGGGATACTAGGGATAAATACAAGAAGAAGGGAGAGGACTACAAGAATTAAACAATAAACCATCAACCTGAACACCAAAATCTCTCAGAAAGCACAAAACAACTCAGAATAATAATGAAATGAGTGAGCAAATGAATCATGTACTGTAGCATGCACTGTCAATAGATGAAGGCAGAGAAAATGCCATGCTCAGTGAAGCAAAGAAGATTTTCTCCAACTAAAATGACTATTCCAAATTATATTGGACAGAAATGGTCAGGGATGTGAATGTAAAGCCTCACAGAATGGTGAGTGCTGTTTGTTTCAATGTACCAGAGACAATTAAAAGGGAAGCAAGGAGATGTTAACATAAAAATCCAAAGGCATTTTTTTGTAATCATTAGTTGAAAGAAAAGTAGATAGAAGTGATGGTTGAGCAATACAGATGCAAGCACTTTTTAATGAGCACTAATTACATTTACAAATTAAGTAAATGGATCTGTTGTCATCCAAAAAGAAGCTGTGTGCATCCCAATTAGGATGTACATGTCCTACTTAGTTATATGGTTAGGCTCACACCATGAAGATTGGCGAGTGAAACCTAGCAACCATGGCCAAGCATTTCTAGTGACCTATAGCAGCATGGGTACAAAATATATTCGGGGAGCAAATGCCAAGTTCATACAAAATGACTCACACACTGAGTAGACTCCACAGGGCACTCTGACTCACAAATTGCTATTTTGTGTACTGCCAAAAGACTCTGCAATGTTAGATTAATGATGCTGAGCATATTTGCAGCATAGCTGGCTTCCAGTGAGCACAGATCAGTAGCTCGGCCCATCATATCTCTCCCTCCATCCCTCTGTCCCTCACACTCCAGTTCCTTTTCACCAGTTTCTGATGATGCCCACTTTTTTCTTATATTACTGTTCCATTTGACTGCATGAAGAAAATGCCTTCCTTTAAATATAATGAACTTGTTTTAGGTACTGTTAATGAAACTTCTGCTGATAACTGATTTTTCAATCCTTGGGTTGAAGTACAAACAATAGAGCAAGGTGACTCAAAACTGGGGTGTGCGGGGGGGGGGGATGTCTCTTTTTTGATGGATAGAACAAGTAATGTTAGTATTTTTCTTCTTGCTGTGAGGAAATATTTGGAAACTGTGCTATTTCCAAATACTATTTGCAGTTTCATATGTGGTTGTTTTATGCAGAAAACAGCATTTTCTGTTCATGAAATATTTCTGTGCAGACATTATTTTCTTCAAAGAAAAATGTTGTTTTCTGCAGAAAGCAACCACATTAACATTTAGGATAAAGTAAATCCTGAAGTATGAGGATTTTTCATGCCAGAGATTTGGAAGCACATCTTTAAACATTTTTCTAATGATCCAAATACTCTTCTCTTCTACTGAAAACAGCCAACTTTAAAGATATTAGTCCCCAGTTTCTATGTCTGGAGGGTGCTATACACCAAACATCAGAAGAGTCATTCCTTTTTCAGATAGAAGACATCCCTCACCAACCAGCACATCAATTATTATAACATGCTTTTTCTCTCCACGAAGAGACTCAAAGCGGCTCAAGAAAAAGTAGGATCTATCAGAACCTCCTAATAAATGTTTTCATGTCTTTCTTTCATTGAGTTGCACACCTACTAACAGAAGTTGTAACATTTTGCTCTTGGTATTTTCTCCATGTCATTCCCACAGTTCCTTGCCTGACTGCCTTTGTCTCTACTGATTTATTGGAGATTTAAGGTTACATGAATCTGTCACTAGCGTCAAAAGTAATTTTCCCCCTACACAGCCCAATAAAATTACACTAAAGGAACAAAATGCTGCTGAGTGCCACTGGAACCCTGTGAGTCTGCCAATTTGAGAAGCTAAAGCAACTTTGAAGAGCCTGCACCCAGCCAGCTATTGTTAGAACATTTTCTAATAAATTCAGGCTAAGTTTTCAGTTTGTGGATATCATGCAGTCACACAATCACACTCTTAAAAGGATGAATAAAATCATTTGCAGAATGGTGTGACTTCTACTTCATAAAAGCAAGCTTACTTTTCAGTCTAAACTAGAGGAGTAATCTTTCAGTAGAATTTGTCATGACTCAACAGTGCAATTCTGGTCTGTTAGAATCAATGAAAACACTGGCATTCACTTCAATGTCAAACAGGAAGGTAATTAACACTTTGCTCCTAAAAGTTGTTCTACAGAAGTAAATCCTCATGATAAGGAAGGATTATGGTACAAAGCTCCTCTTAAGCCACACAGAAGATCACACATTCATACTCTTTGTTAACTAATTTGGGATCCCAAGAGTTCTGATATAGCCACTGATGTAAATAAAGATCATAGATTTGCAAAGAAATAGCAAGTTTTAAAAGAGCAGTGGGTGAACTTTCAAAGGCAAGTTGTGGAGTTCAGGATACAATGTTTTCCCTCTCAAATTGTTGCTAGAAAGTTTTTACTAGGAAATATGATGTTAGAAATGAAACCCTCAACAAATTGTGGCATGTATCCCATGTATGTAATTGAGGACATTGATGGCCAGCTGGCTCTGTCAATTTTAAGTTGTGAATTTTAATCTGCATTTTATCAGTGGATTTTAAATTGCATTTGACACGGTGTATCTTGTTATATGTTTTTAATAGTTTCATTTGTTTTTTTAATGATGGATCCTGCCTCAAGTCTCAGAGAGAGGCTGGTATATTATTATTATTATTATTATTATTATTATTATTATTATTCTGACACAAAAGCACAGTATGTCACAGCAAACGAGATCTATATGCTGGATTTCATATGACAAAATCACAAGTCAAACACTTCCCAAGTGTCTCAGACTGTGTGATGTATTTTTGAAGATGCACGCAGATCCAAGTAAAGTGGCCTTTTGCAGTTGACAGATCGTGATTTTGTCGTTTATTATTTCCAAATGCTGGCTGAGATTTTTGGCACTGCACCCAGTGTGTCGATCACCACTGGGACCACCTGGACTGGTTTATGCCAGAGCCTTTGCAGTTCAGTTGTGAGGTCCTGATAACGGCTGAGTTTTTCCTGTTGTTTTTCCTCAATGCGACTGTCACCTGGTATGGCTACATCAACAATCCAAACTTTTTTTCTTTTCCACAATCGTGTGATGTCTGGTGTATTGTGTTCCAAAACTTTGTCAGTCTGGATTTGAAAGTCACACCGTATTTTTGCATGTTCATTTTCCACTACATTTGCAGGTTTATGATCCCACCAGTTCTTTACTACTCGCAGGTGGTACCATCCATCTTTAACTCCATCTTTTTTCTATGTCCTCCCCTTTTCCTCCATTTGATTTTACTTCCTTCGGCTTAGTTTGACACCACTTTAATTGCCACAACTCAGTTCTATGAAATCCTGAGATTTGTAGTTTGGTGAGGCACCTGCACTTTTGATAATGAAGCTATGTAGTTTTACAACTCCCACAATTCCATAGCATTGAGCCAGGACAATTAAAATCATGCCTCTTCCTCAGCAACCACTTAGTGCTTACAAAGCCCAGAAATAGTAAAATAGGTATGAAATGGGTTAAGATACAGGCAGTCACCAAGTTACGAACAAGATAGGTTCTGCAGGGAAGGGTTGTGTTTGTTTTCCCCTGTCTTTCTTCAGTGGAGACACTTCCCCCCCCCCCCCATAATAACTGTTTAAGGAGTGAATTTCTCTTCTTAGAGGTAGATTTCTCTTACTTCACATTGTCTCACCCCTGTTTGTAACTATGAATCATTTGTAAGTCAGATGTTTGTAATTCAGGAACAGCCTGTATTAGTAATCAAAATCCAATTTAATTACATTTATGTTGGAAGTGGGAATAAATAACTTCAATTTCAATTTTAGAATTTTTTAAAATTGGGTTTTTATAATTGGGTTGTCTAGGAAAGGATCCTTTACTGGGGGCCTTCTACATGTGCATTATAACTCAGGTTAAATTGGGTTGGGGAGTGACTAAATGACATTTAGCTAAAATGCAGGAGGAATCAGATTAAGGGCTAGAAAAAAAAAGTATTTAAACTTTTTTAAAACCTGATTCCTGAAAATAGTGCACCTTTCCATGCCTGTATATCCCTGCAAGCATGGAAAAGATTTGCTTTCTTTCCCTTCTCCCTGTCTGAACTCCTTCCTGCTCCCTGTTTCCCTCTCAACTTACTGGAGGAAGTCTCCAATGCAGGAATCCCCCTCCCCTCCCAAAGTCCTCTTTTGGCTCTTCCAAGGGAGAGGGAGTGAGGGAAGAAGATTGCAGGCCTCAAGAGCTGGCAGTGCTCTTGCCCACCTGTGCTGATCTCAGATTAGTACACGAGAGCATCTAGCCTCCGACCCCACCCCAGCAAAATCCTGAGGTTTGGTCCAGCTGTGTGACCTCCATTCCTCTCAGATTTTGGCCTGTGTGAAGAAGGGCTTGACACAATTCATTCTATCACAATTACACTTGAGTAAGTGTTTTGGCTTTTATGACCTGAACATTGCAATTCTCATCTCTTGAGGGAGAAACGACATGCTTTGCTAATCTACCAACTAGATTTTGAGCAAAGAGCTGGTCAGGAAATATAAAATTCTTTGTTTTATGCAGTGTCACTCAAATAATGAATTTATAGCTTCATTAATAATGTAATTCTGGAATTAAATTAATGCTGAAATTATAGCTTAGAGCTATCACTTTGCTTTTAAATAAACCTAATTAAGTTGTCCCCTTTCATTAGTAAAATCTCCAAATTTACTGATGACACAATTGTTTTTAACTAGTTAGTTTCTAACATTGATGCAACCATTACCACTATGTTTAATATTACCTGTAAAACTGCATTTTGCCCCTTTTACATTTTGTTTTTGTCTACCTCCATATTATATATAACTCCTCAATTGAGACATAAGTGAAAAATTCCAGGGGCCTAGAGGCCAATATCTCACCGCTATGCCTCCCATACCAAAACTAAATCAAACAAACCCAGAGGAGACATGAAGTCTACTTTCAGATTGGTTTTGGGCTTCTTTTAAGTTAAAAAGTGCAAGGGAAAGTCTGGATCTTTTTTATAATTAAAATTGATACTTCCAAAGGCTACCATGAATAGCAAGTCACTTCTTTGCCTGCAGGCAAATTATTTCTGTGGGGAGCATGGCAAGCTGATTCAGGTGAAGACAAGACAGTACCCATAGTGTGCACAATTGAAGAGTTCATTTTCCCAGGCACTCTGTCTTTCCCACCTCTATCTCTAGCCCATGTCACATTCTGACAGATTTAGTAAGGCTTTTAAAGAATTTTTTTTTACTGAAGATTTACCTTATATACATATTGTTACAAGCAAGAGGGGGTTATAAAGTTATATAAAAAGAATAGATATGAATTAAAGGTGTTGGAGAAAGGGGGTATAGTAAATGGAAAAAGGAGAGAGGAAGGGTTGGGGACTGGGAGGATTTTGGAATTCAGTAGGAAAAGATGGGTTAAGGAAAAGAAACTGGGAGGAGGCAAATATGGAGGCAAGGGTAGGTTATTGTCTTTGGGATTGTGGCGCAGTTGGCTGAGTGTCAGCTGCATTAAGAACACTTCTGACCAAATAGTCATGAGTTCAAAGCCAGCCCGGGTCGGAGTGAATGTCCGACCAATTGTGTAGCTTGTTGTCAACCTTTGCAACCCGAAAGACAGTTGCATCTGTCAAGTAGGAAATTTAGGTACCACCTATGTGTGGGGAGGCTAATTTAACAAAATTTATGAGGCCATAAAAAAGACTCCAGCAATGCACTCCAGCAAAAGCATGCGGGGAATGCGGAAGTACTTCATCAGTGTCGCAGATAGCCGATGGAAGTGACAGCTCCCCTGGCGGCCAGTAAAAGTTAAATAGCCTCTGACTGTCTTGTCTATGTTATGTGTCTTGGCATTGCATGTTTGCCATATATGTGTACATTGTAATCTGCCCTGAGTCCCCTGCGGGGTGAGAAGGGCGGAATATAAATACTGTAAATAAATAAATAAATAAATAACTTTTGTGGTTAACTTGTAATCACTAGCCACTTATTCTTCAGATACTATGCTTCTCCATTTCATTCTTTTTCATTAAGACTGTCTTCTTTATTATTCTCTATTTGATTTGAGTTATAGTATCATTACTTTTTTCTCCAAATTTATTTATTTATTTATTTAAGCATTTATATTCCACCCTTCTCACCCCAAAGGGGACTCAGGGCAGAGCACAGCATATATACGGCAAACATTCAATTCTGGGACAATAATTAATTATATGCATACTTAAACATTAAACATATTTGTATCAGTATTAAAATACACTGTTTAAAACCGTCTTGATCATCTGTGTCTAATCTAATTGGCCTAGTAAGGTTTCCTATCGCTGCTTTATTGCCCTGTCCCAAAATATTGGCACCAGAGCCACGGCCATTATCTTTGAATGGTTTCCAGACTATTGTTTTCTTAGGTTTCCCTTGATTCTTTGTTAGTAATTGTGATGATTTATCCATATTCATAATTTCCAAAAATTTTGTCAGCCATTGTTCTTTTGTCAGTACTTATTCTGTTCTCCAATTTCTAGTGTAGACGATTCTTGCTGCTGTAGTTAAATTATTGAAGAGAATATCTTTATTGGCATCATCTGTCTTTGTTATTCCTAATAAAAATATTCTGGTTTCATTTGAATTTTGATATTGAATATCTTCTGGGATATTTCCTGTATCTCTTCCCAGTATTTCCTTCCTTTGTCGCATGTCCACCACATATGGTAAAATGTGCCCTCTTGAGTACCACATTTCCAACATTTGTTCTGCATTGTTTTATGGAATATTCCCATCTTCTGTGGAGTCATATACCATTGGCGCATCATTTTGTACCAATTCTCTTTTAGATCTATTGTGTATGTATATTTTAACTTCTCACTCCACATACATTCCCATTCATCAGTTTTCATTGGGCGGCCTATATTGGCTGCTCATTTTATCATGCCTTCTTTCATTTGTTCTGTTTCCGTGGGCCATTCCAAAAGTTTTTTTTTGTAAATATTTGTTATAGTCTTTTTCTCTGTTAGCATTATTTTATCCCAAAAAGAATCTTTATCACAAAGCCTATTTTTTTATCTTTATTATACTATTCCTTGAGTTGATTTAGTGGGTTTTTAAATTTTAAAATCCTTTCTTTGCCTCCACTCCCATGTTTACATTTATCTGCATGTTCAAGATAGACACACTTCTGGAATGCATCACATTCCCACTATCTTAAGTATATTGGATCAGTGTTTCCATTGCATTTTGAACACATTTGTAACCAGACATTAGTATGAGAATTTCATGATGCAAATTGTGCACAATTATGTCATGGAATCTCCTCTGGAACAGAGGCTGGATGGCCATGTATCAGGGCTGCTTTGATTGTGTCTTCCTGAATGGCAGGGGGTTGGACCGGATGGCCCTTGGGGGATCTTCCAACCTAATGATTCTATTATTCTAATAAGTATCACCAGGCATGTAGCCGGGGGGGGGGGGGGGCGCTCGGGGCGCTTCACCCCCCCCCCCCCCCCGAAATTCTCATGGTGGTTCACGAAAAGGCCTTACCGGTGCATTATTTAAACTGTTATGTTTATTCATATCATGATCTGATCACCATACTCAATATATCCCATATGCATGGGGGTATTGGGGTAATGATACAAAAGGTATCATTCAGACTCAGCCCCCCCCCCCCGAAACTCAGCCCCCTCGAAACCCCCCCTGAAAAAAATTCAGCCCCCCCCCCCCCCGGAAACAAAATCCTGGCTACGAGCCTGAGTATCACACTTTATAACCAAACAACTTCTCTGTGAGGTTGAATGAGACTGTGACTGGCCTATTGTCACCCACTGAGCATTTTACTTCAATGGGAATTTGAACCAGAATATCTCATTTCAGCACTTAAGCCACTAGAGTACAGAGACTCGATTAATGCATTTTTAAATCCATCTTTTCAATTAAAGCTCTCTCTAAAGAGTTCCCTTTCTTTTCTGTTTCTATACTTTTAGCATACATGTGTTACAAATATATTTCTGTTTTGCTAACAACACCTACCAACTTATCTTTTTTTGTGTTAACTACAATGTTGAGGGAGCAAATACAAATTCTGGCTTTTATATGCTTTACTGTTCCTTGGAGTGTCCTGGACATGATTTGAGCTTCAATATGACCTTCCCTTAATAATAGCAGAACAATAAGGCAGGGTGCTCTAAAGAGAGTGTCATGAGCTGATGAAAAGAAAACTTCAAGGACATATTATTTCAAAAAGTGCCACATATGTCCTCTGCCCTGGCACAGACCCATTACTTATCACCCTAATCGAGTGAGCAAATTCTTCTATAAGACCAAATGCACTCTGGCATTCGTTGGAAGCTACAAAAGGCACTGGGGAGAAAGACAAGTGAAACTGTGCAACCTACAATGCAATGTCAATGTAATTTACTGCAGGTCTGACACCAACATCTACTATGCCTGTTTGGTGCAAGATAAATATGTCACCTCTCCACATCTTTCCAGGTATTCTTATCTATAGGTTATCTCCCTCTTCCACATTTTTCAGCTACTGTAACTGTCATTTTTCTAAACTGAAGTGAAGCTACATTAAATTACATTATTAAATGAAAAGTCGGCCACTGCATTTTATTCTTTACTATATCTGTCACTGCTAGGCTTGTACCTGCTCATTTCTACTCTTAATTTGCCATATTAATACCACTTGGGTTATATGTTTAAATAAATAACTTTAGTGATAGTGTTTTATTTCCTTAATGTCTACACAACTATTTATATTGCAGTTTGGCTATTCCTGTTAAATCAAAAGCATGTATGACCTCTTTTTGTCAATACCAGGATGATACATTACTTCCAGTGGCATCAAGTTAGTGACTTTTACACAAGGAAAGTAATTTTGGGGTTGGGTACAGAAGACTTTCTCTTGCCTTTGCACTATATGCCAAAGCATCCCTATCCTGTAGGTGACTCTTGGTGAAAGGGGAGGATGAAGACCTGGTTGTGTTGGACTTAGACCAGCTGCTTCTCCATGCCATGAAATACCTCCTTCCTCTCCTCTCAACTGGTAAGAACTGGCAGTAGATGCCCATCCTGGAACTTTACAGCTACTATAAAGAAATACAAAGAATAGCAGGAGCAGAATCTTGGCCACTGTGTGTTCCTCAACATACCAGGATATCATGCATATACCATTGTGGTGGTGGTTCCTTCAAGGAGATTCTAGTAAATAGATATTCTGTGCCTGGGATTTTCTTTGCAAGATCAAGGCAGGTTTGTCATTTAGATTCAAGAATGTGACTTGTCCAAGGTCACCTACTGGATTTCCATGGCTGACTTTTGCTTTTGTTTTGTTTTTTCAAACAAGGGTTTCTCAGACTCCTAGTCCAACTCAGATTGTTACATCATGCTGGCTCCCTTCCGTACACTAACTTAGTCTCAATACATCATTAAAACTGTAGAAGCAATTCAGGATACTTCCAACAAACAGGGGGAACAGAGCTGTTCTTCCACAAAGAAACATCTGGTGGAAATTAGCATAGTATATGTAATCACTAGAATATTTTTCCACCTAAGGAGAGAACTCCTCCTCTATATTTTACTTTTAGAATAATACTGCAATCAGAAAACAAACCAAATCAGCCCTGACTGAATATGTGAGATGAAAGCATAATCCCATGAAGATAGCATTAAGAGCAATTCAGCATCATAAAACCAAATGATTCCAAGCACTGCTTTGGAATTGAAAAATCATATTCTTAAGAGAAACAAACGTAACTGACATATATACAATCATCCAAATGGAAGAACATGAACAGAAGACTGCTAATCAAAAGCCTTATGTGAATTTTGTCTAACATATTCAGATTTTATTTTCCAGTATCAGCAAACTCACACCTACAAAAACTGAATATCATTCAAGAGCTGTGTAGGAAAGATAACCACGAGAAATAAACAGATTCCACCTGCTATCCACAGTTAACAAGAAAATTGTGATATTAGCAATTAAAATAACAAGGTAATGAAATCTGTAAGAGTTGCTAATACCTAAAGAAAAAAAATCACCCAAAACTTACAGGTTCAACTAGAAAACATGA
Organism: Anolis sagrei; assembly: GCF_037176765.1. Taxonomy (NCBI): domain Eukaryota; kingdom Metazoa; phylum Chordata; class Lepidosauria; order Squamata; family Anolidae; genus Anolis; species Anolis sagrei. The sequence continues at coordinate 75,591,133 of NC_090021.1, forward strand.
ATCAATATAAGCAAGCAGGAAAGGTAAACATGTATTCATCCAAGATGACAGTGATAATTGCTCTAGGATCTTAGACTTGTGTGGGGATCTGTAGACTTGTGCGCAGATCTGTTTTACTTTGGTACCTTCAGCACCTTTGTGAGCACATAACGGTAGGGGCCTCCCAGTACAAAAACCCACACAACACAAAAGCAAGTGAAATCTCAGCTTCTCTGCTTTTCGGCATCACAGTTTAATCTTTTTTATTAATCCCAGCAAACAAAAAGAAAACTGTTATTCCCTGAAATATTACCTCCCCTGTAGAGTAGAGAGTAGAAACAGCTGTAAGTAAACATTAAACCCAGAGCAGAAAGGAGATTGAAGTGTGCCAGGAAAAAAAAGAGGGGTTTTTAAGGAAGCCTAGGGAGGATAGCTCCAGGAGGCTATCGCTCTTCCCTACCTGGAAGTGGGGAAGCCTCCTTAAAATGCCTTGGAAAGAGTGTGTGGCATGGTATAGGCCTGGGATAGAAAGTGTGTGAGCCTGCCTGCAGCACCTCTCCTCTAGTGTAGAAACAGGTAAGAAGACTCCTTAAAGTGTGCTTGTCTGCAGTGCCTCTCCTCTAGAGTACAAACAGCTTTAAAGCCTCCTTAAAGCATGTGCACCTGTCTGTAGCACCTCTCCTCTAAAGTAGAAACAGCTTTAAGAGGCCTCCTTTAAATGCCTTAAAAAGAATGTGTGATTTGGTGAAGGCCCTAGAGCAGTGGTTCTCCAACTGGAGTCCCCAGATGTTTTTGGCCCTCAACTCCCAGAAATCCTAACAGCTGCTAAACTGTCTGGGATTTATGGGAATTGTAGGCCAAAACATCTGGGGACTCCAGGTTGAGAACCACTGCCCTAGAGGGAAAGTATGTACCAGTGCCTGCAGTACCTCTCCTCTAGAGTAGAAACAGCTTAAATGCCCAAAATGATGGGAAAGGGAGCCTGGGAAGTCACCCCCCCCCCCCCAATAATGGACCAAATAGAAAACTAATATTTCAGCATCCCAGATTGAAAACAGATATCTGCCTCCCAAAAAATGGATCAGGGCCCTCACCAAAATCTGGGGCACTGAAACAGATTGGAGTTTACCCAGAATGCACTAGCTTAATATAAAGTCCCCAACATTTTAAACACTATCCCTGTTGAATCTTCATTTTTTGGTTAGACGATAAATGATCTCCCACCTGCCTTGATATTGTGTGCCTTCAAGTTGTTTCTATGGTGACCTTGAAAAAGCAGGAAGGAAAGGAAGGAGGGAGAAAAAGAAGAGAGGAGGAGGAAGAAATAAGGAGGAAGGGAAAGAAGTTTAGTCTTGCCTCCCTCTGTGATTGAGAGAGTATGATTTATCCAAGGACATTCAATGGGTTTCATAGCTGAATTCAAACCTTAGTCTCCAGATTCACAGTCCAGCTCTCAAACCAGTACACCATGATGACTCCACTGACTTGTTCACTTTCTATAATTAATAGTGTTGCTTAGCCTTTGTTTGGCTGAGGAAACATCATATAATCCCTAGTATGTCTGGCAAGCATTGATTAGAGACAGAAAGGTGCACTTTGATTCAACTAACAACTATCTGTTCAACTACTTTTTTAAAATGCCAGAAAAAATCATTTTGGATAAAGGATTGGAAATGAAAATGAGAATTCTTCTCCATACCCATCAGTTCCCCTTGACAGTCTAATTAGCCTCTTTTGCACCTAAAAGAACAGACAAGAATGTGAGTAGAGAGAAACCATAACATATTAGCAAAGTGGCTGACAAAGACAAATGAAGAGTATAATGAAGATGCCTCTGTTTTCAAAAACACTGGGGAACCATAATGTTGTTAATTTATTTAATTCACTGAGGAATGAGTGAGATATGTTCTAATCTCATGGGTACAATTTCATTTTAAAGTACAAGTACTCATGATTATCCAAAATGTGTCAAGTCTAAACTAAATAAGTTGGAACAAATAGACAAGGGGAAAGATTTTTAAAAATCACTGCAACATTGAATGTTACTACTTGGTCCATTATCAAATAGGTACAACACCATTTGGTACAATGATATACAATGAATATTTGGTATGCTATAACACACAGTCTGAAGTCAAAGAGTAGCCATCAGAATATAGCTTCTATTGCTTTCACAGAGAAGCATTTTTGAAAGAAAAATACACAGTGATTTAATATCATTCAGAGAATGGCAGAGCAAAGAGTATCAAAATTAAACCAATGAGAAGTCACTATTCTTTCAATCATCCTCCTAATAGACAATGGAGACAAAAAAGGATTCATGAATTATTCCAGGAGTCACCAAATTAAGGCCTGTAGGCTGGATGTGGTCCTCCAGGGTCCTTTGCCTGGCCCCCACCCTAAACTTTAGACTTATAGTTGTCCGAAATCTGAAACAACTTGAAGACACACATCAACAACAACAATCCATTTAAGGGTGTTGTATGGTTTCCGGGCTGCATGCCTGTGTTCTAGCAGCATTTTCTCCTGACAATCCTAATTAACTTGACTACCTCATCAGCCAAAAGCAGGCCCAAACTTCCCAGTGAAATACTGGTAGGATTGTGTTGTTTAAAATTGTTCTTCATTTTAAATATTGTATTGCTATCTCATTTTTGCACTACAAATAAGATGTGTGCAGTGTGCATAGGATTTTTTTTTAAAAAAATTCTAACTATAGTCCGTGTGTCCCACATCAGTCTGAGGGACCATGAACTGGCCCACTGCTTTAAAAGTTTGAGGACCCCTACTCTACAAAATGGATGGTGACATAATCAGGGATATAGAAAACTAACGATGGCATAAAGCCAAAGAAATGTGATATGTTGGCATAGTATATGCATTTAATTGAGATGTATAATATATATATATATAACACAAAAACATGTTCCTTTAAATGGGGCCACCAGCAAATGTCCTATAGGCCCCATCTGGCTTAAAGTCTCCTTTGCTGGAGTGCCACATTTTGGTGGCAACCCACTAAAAGTAATTTAAAACCCAAGTTCCTTACTTCCATTGATGGGTTTTTCCAGCTTGCTTCTCAAATTTGGCATTTTTTTGTCTGCAATATTTGTCATATCAGGTTTCATGGGAGAAAATTACTCCTCCTCCTATACCACTGCTGCTATAAACAAATGCAAATCACATTGAAGGAAAATTTTATATGGGGAATGGCACATCCTAAACATGTTTTCTAGGCAATAGCTGAAAATCCACATTTCAGGTTGCCAAGAGAGATATTTTCACTTGGAATATTATATTCAGTGGGTTGAGTCTTAGATAAAGACAAATAAGATTCCAACCTTTATGAGGGCAAGTTGGTAACAAGGCATCATGAATTCTTGTTGGGTCTCTACCATCAGCTGAACACAAAGAAGCATTGACTGCTATATAAAACTCCCATTTGGGAATGAGAGAATTTGATCCCTACTATTATAAATACATGTAATATATTTGCATTGTTATTGTAATGCTTTTTAAGAAAGATACTTTTTGTAGTACAAGTTTTAGCATCTCTCAGCCTTACCTGGCTAGTTACATCTTTTTTCAATGGAAATAACAAAACAAATAAAAAAAATCACAACCATTTTTATCCTAAATATTTGGGATTGATGCTATCTATACATTTTGTGTGAAACCCTATGCTGCATGGACTGTTGGCTTGCAAACCTTTGTCTTCTTCCCTCTGGTGCAGGCTAGTGGTTTGTTTTTGTTTCAAAATTCCTGCTGAGTCAGCTTCAAAATGTTTTGTATGGTCAATATAGAACCCCCGTTAGTCGCATGTCCATGTATGTAATAACAGGTGGTGATGTTCTAGGACAGAGCTTTCAAAACTGTGTTTTGGGACTCACTAGTGCATCGCTTGTAATCCCTAGGTATGTCACGTGAAAAATGCTCCCTCTCCCTTCCCCACCACAAATAAAGGCTGACGCTGTTCAAGTATAGGTAGTTTTATAACTTTTATAATCTGAAGTTTGTTGATTGAGTTGTAGTAAATGCTATGTTTCTAATTAAGGAAAGAAAATCTGTTAACAATTAAGTTTGTGATGAACCACATGGAGCAGCTGTAGAGGAAACTTCACAAGTATCAACTAGTACATATGTGTAAAGGGGGAAAAAAATCTAAATCTCATTTATACTGTAAAGATTATGTGTGTGGGGTGTGTGTGTGTATAGTATGACACTCTTATAAGGGGGTGGTTTAATCTCTGGTTTGCCAGTAAAACTGAATTACCATGTTGCAAAAAGGATGTGAAAAGTTTGGAACGCTCTGTTCTAGGGTATAATGAGATCATCAGAAAACATATTTACTCTTTATTGCTCTCTGCTCTCCCTTCTTCACCAATGGGCCTATTGTAATACAAACATTCAACTACCATATTGTGCATAAAGGGAAAATAGTTTCCCTCCTTTTTGATGCTCTTTCTTGCTTGTCTGAGAACAGCAAAAGCCAGAAAGTGTAACAAATGAACTCTGCTTTGGCCTCAGTTATTATGCTGTTACAAAATTCATTCTTGTTAGAAGCCGGAATGAAATATTTCTGTCCTAATGTACCAAGGTGCTGACTGTGCGTGTGAGAGAGAGAGATTTGGGACTGGAAAACTGGGAGAGAGCTGCCATTTGGGGAAAATAATTGTAAACAATTAGCCAGGGACTGAAACAGAACAGTCATGGGTTTCTTGAAAAATAGCGGTTGCTTTTTCTGTTTATCAATTTTCTTTAAGCTTCCCCAGTCTATTCCCTTGTACCTAACCATTTCAAAATAATAAACTCTCAAAAATATGGAAGCAGTCATGACAGCAATAATCAAAATGAGACTGTGGGAGCATGAGCATATTTTCTCAGTAGGATACATGTATTTTGCCCCTGACACATTCTCCCCAAAATGTAATTACTACGTTATACAAACTGACTGAAATGCTTGGTTAATTAGATGCTTACTGTACCAGTTACTTCAAACTATGAGAAGAACCATCCATTACTATTACTACAATAAGTGGCAATTGATCAGCTAACCAGAATTGCCTGAGAAACTGAATGAATGTGGGTATTTATACACCTTTGAAACTTGTAATGCTATGCACTTATTTGCCATGCTGGCTAAACCTAAACACCTTTCCAACCATTACATCAATGTTACATATTGTAATATTTTTCATAAGTTGCAGTTTTCATATGTTGCATGGCAATCTTATATACTTGTTTGTCAGGCATAATAAATGCTGTCCCGAGAAGCCATTGCATATCTGCATGGTTTCACACATTAATTGCTGCGAAGTGGCCTCACACATTCCATATCTTGAATCACTATGGTGGTGCTAATAATGGAAAGCCAAGCAAAACATAATTTTCTTAATGAAATGGGCTAATTTTCAGCTGGTTGATTCAGAAAGCCAAAATGTTGTGGCATCCATTTACCAAGGGATGTTTTCAAAGAAACAGTTATTTAGTTGTAAGAAAATAACATATCCACGTGTCAGTGGAAGCCAAAATTAATCATTAGTGCTTCAATGTCCACCTGTTAAGTAGAATCTCTAATTAGGGCTCTTTGGAACCAAAAAGGTAAGGTTAGGCTTAATTCGTCAGGAATTCACAACATATCACATAATTGCTAAAATGTATAAACCACTGTTTATACATTTTAAATGAAAAAAAAATTAAATATGAGAAGAACTAGTCAAAGAGCATGATAAAATGGGATAAGCATTTTGCTTATAACAGACAGGTTGATCAATGGGAAACTATGTTGTCAATGAGATTGAAAAGTACATTAAGTTATAATTTTAAAGAAAAAACCCATAAAAATGATTCTAGCCAAGCTTACCTGTTCAAAAGTATCTCTCTTTATTAACACCTGGGACTCTAAGATCATCTGGGGAGGTCCTGCTCTCAGTCCCACCTTCTTTGCAGATGCGTTTGGCGGAAACGAGAGACAGGGCCTTCTCAGTGGTGGCCCCTCAGCTGTGGAACGCCCTCCCTAGGGATATTAGATCGCCCCCTCCCTCCTAACATTTCGTAAAAAGGTTAAAACCTGGCTTTTTGAGCAAGCATTTGCAAATGCAGTGTAACAGGCAAATATAGATCTATGGAATGACTGGATGGCATGAATTAGAAAATGATTTTAGTAAGGAGACACTGAAAATTTGTTTTGTTGGTTTTATATGGTTTTTATATTATTTGCTAAATGTTTTTAAACTGTATTTTATGTTGTTGGGGGCAACTGTATTTTATGTTGTTGGGGGCAATAAATTGTGCTGACTGTAAACCCCCTTGAGTCGCCTTTGGGCTGAGAAAGGCGGTATATAAATATGATAAATAAATACATAATAATAAAAATAAATTATATTAGATACCTCAAAATCTAAAAGAATGATTTTGTTGTTATCTAAGATGCGCTGTTCAACTGCAAATCAAAATGCCCAAAAAATTTTACAGGAGTGTTAACCACTTCCTGTGGCCTATCCTATCCAATACTAATATATTTGGCTGGAGTTACACTTAAAAATGTACCTATTCCAACCTACATACAAATTCAACTTAAAAATAAATCTACAGAACCCATGTTGTTCATAACCCAAGGATTGCCTATTTATCTCCTATGAGAGGGTATACTGAACACACAATCTTTCATCATTACTGGATACTACACAAGTCCATCATATACACCATCTTTCTTCATTAATGCCATTCTCTTTTGGATAGTAGAGATCATAGTGTTATTTTTCCCACCTTACTTTATTTTTCACCTTATTTTACTATTTACTTGTTCTATATTTTAAACTATTTTGCTTTTAAAGCATGAGCCACTTTTGGTCTTAATCCTGAGGGAAAATTGATAATACTATTATGATTATTATGTTTGTCTCACTTTTAATTATTAAAAACAAGAATGTGCTTAGGTATTACTTCAAACAAATACACAATAAAGATCAAAATGAGACTGAACCAAATCTAGTAATTAATGAGATATTTTTGGATATTGTGTCAGCTTCCAGTTTTTGTAATTGTGTTATCATTTTGATCCTGATGTTCGTGAGTAGTAGGACTGCTTCCATGGCAGCTATCATTACTGGAAGTGCAGTTGTTTTCTTTTCCCATGCACAAAAAAATTTCACCTTCCAAGTCTTAATATTTCTCTATGGAATTAAAGGCAGGATGGAAGGTGCCAGGTCGGCTTTTCTAAAAAGCCTTGGAACAACCATCAGGAAGACCTCTGCTGTGTTTCTACTAGATGTACTTAAGAGGGTGGAGGGATGGGGAAAAGAACCTTCTGTCGAAATCTCAAGATACAGGTAGACACATGTGGTAGAATATACTGCTTCAGATTACCTGGTCCTAAGTTCTATACAGCTTTACATGTTACTATGTTTTCATGGAATGTTAGTCATGGAAGATTCTCCATTTTTCCACTGGTGGAAAAAACCTCAGAGAGAAACCCCTCAAAGCCTTCCAAGAATTGATGTTCTACATTCCTACATACATAGCAAGTCTATACTAAGGGACTACCTGGGTCCACAAAGTGACTCAATCCAAATAACTGCTTGGGAAGTGGTCTGCAGTATCCTTTAATGAAGTGAATTACAATAAATAAATAAATTTAAAGTAAAAAAAAACCCAAGAGGTTAGTAATTTTAATGGTGACGATCAAGCACATTTTGGCATGTTTTCTAGTTAAAATATGTGAGATTACCATTGCACTTATATTTAAAAATCTCAAAGAACCAAAACATTTAATTATATCTGATAATGCTTCTGAGAGCAGTAACTGCAAAAGTACATAGCATAATTGAAGAACACTATTCTCAGAAATCAGTTAACATGTGGTTTTGCTCATTTCTATCCCCACTTAAATAGTAGTGGCTAGGTTTCATTTCAGAGGAATTCACTGGTAAAACTACATTTGAAGCCCCTTCCACACAGCTGTATAAAATCCACATTGAATTGGATTATATGGCAGTGTGGAATCAGATAACCCAATTCAAAACATATATTGTGGATTATCTGCCTTGATATTCTGGGTTATGTGGCTGTGTGGAAGGACCCTGAGGATTCCTTGTCTAAGACAACCCTTGTCTAAGAAAACCCTTCGTGGTATAAGTACAGGCCTGTAGCCGGGGGGGGGGGGGGGAGTGGGGTGTTAGGGGTTCAACCCCTCCCCCCAAAATTCAGGTTAAAAAAAACAGGTTTAGTCATGAATTTTAACTGGTTAACCAAATCCCCATGCTAAGTCTATGAGACGCAAATAATTAAGAGTCTCTCCAGAACTGCAAGCACTATCTCAAGCAAATATTGACAATTTATTCACACTGTCATTACTTGCAGCAATAGCCAATGTAGTGAAGCAACCAAGTTGGGGGGGGGGGGGGTGTTGAATGTTCTCATTAAGTAGACCAGACTTGGTGGAGGTGGTTAACAGGGGCGGAGCTGCAGGCTATTGAAGGCTGCTCTGCCCCCTGCTGTGCTCTTTGCTCCAGCGTGAGCTAGGAGGCAGGTTTCAACCCCCCCCCCCGAAATTTTCAAACCCCACCCCCAAAATTTTAAAACCCCCCCCAAAAAAAAAATTCTGGCTACGGCCCTGGATAAGTATAAGTAGACAGGTGCCTTGAATGCAAAGACAGGCATATATAGTAGTTGTAACAAGGTAGCAGTGTTGGATTTACCATTATGCTTAGCTGTGCCCCATTGGCCAAGGTGGGGGGGGGGGCATCTTCCTGCCAAAAAAAATTATGATGGATTTTGCTATGTGGTGCAATTCTAAATTTGAAGGTGTTTTGTTTTGGAGTGATTTGAAGATGTTCTGTTTTGGAGACATAATAATAAAGTTAATAGTCTAAAGGAGTGTGCCACAAAGCTGGCAGTGTAGGTACCTCATAATACTTCTCAATTTAAGCATCCTAGGATGCTTGCCAGCCAGTTGAGGGATGGATGGGCATGCAGCCCATCACACAACATCCCTCAACTTCAAGTGAAGGCCCCACCCCCAACTGGCATGGAAGTGTTCTAGGATGCTTCCTTGTCAACATGGGAAAGCTCCCATATTGTGCTAGCTCCAATGGGCAACACTTCCCCCATGTGATGGCATGGGGGAGGGGGGCTATGATAAGGTCCTAAGTCTACCAGTCTACCTCCTTCAGGTTCAAGGAAGGATCCTCAAGATGTAATTAGCATAGGCCTCATTTGTCCTAAATTTGGCACTGCAAGATAGTTAAATAGAATGGAGTAGTAAGGTTGTGGTGGACTCAGTGTAGTGATGCCCCAATAGCAGTATCTGTGAAATTCATAGCACACTTTTTCTGCCAATTTGGAATCATATCTGTGCCCATTCAAGTGCTGGTTTATATCAAGAAAGCATTAGGCACTATCATGAAGTATCCCTCCCTTTCCAACAATTCATGAAAAACTTCCCACAGAGTACATATGATCTTATGTCAAGAGGAGGGCCTTTACACTTTTAGTGCCAGATGTCTTCCCCACAGGAGGCTTGTGTTGTTCTCTGATTGTTAATAATTGTGGAGAAGTTTCCTCCCTTTTTTGTGCCTTTGAAAACTGAGTTTCAAAAGCCATCTTTTGTGAAACTGTTCATCTGCTCATTAATTTGGCTTCCCTGGCATAGCTTGAGTTTGCATTCTCTGTTATATTGTTGAATGGCCTGTGATCTGATGCTCTGCTGGAACAACCACATTTTTGTATTCTTGCTTTCTCAATAGGCTATAAAATGTTCCTGTCCCCCATCTGCACTCCCACCACCACCCACTGTCTGTTTGCTTTTGTTATTATTTTCATAGCCACTAAATATCCTGATTTGTCAGGGGGACAATCTCCAATTAGTCCTGTGCCATCACACTTTTTCAACTGCTTTTAAAGTGTCCCTCTCTGCTTATCCCACTTCCCGCTTTTGTCATCAACTTTCTGCTTCAAACTAAATTCAAAGTATCAAAATAGAAAAGAGTGGGGTAGAATATTGTCCTTTCCAGTAGTCCCAGGGTCCACCAATATAGTACAATGAATGGAGTTTGATGCCACTTTAAATGTCATGGGTCATTGCTGTAGAATCCTGGGATTTGTAGCTTGATAAGGCACCAGCACTGTTTGACTTAGGGCGGTTCCACACAGCCCTATATCCCTGAATATCAAGGCAGAAAATCCAACAATATCTGCTTTGAACTGGGTTATCTGAGTCCACACTGAGATAATGTGGGATTTTCTGCCTTGATATTCTGGGATATAGGGCTGTGTGGTAGGGCCCAGAGATGGCCAAAGACCATATAAAACTACAAGTCCTGTTATTCCATACCATTGTGCCATGGCAGTTAAAGTAGTGCATTAGTGACACGATATTGATACACCAGCATGGTATTTTCTCTGGAACTTTCTTTGAATTAATAATTTTCCCATCTTAACCACACTCCAATATTGCTTAGCCAAATGTCCCAGTTTTCATCTGTGGCACATCGTAACACATCAAATCAAATAATGGCTCATGGAAGAACACAAGGGAAGAACACAAATAATGGCTCATGGAAGAACACACTGGCACATGCAGGAGCAGGAGTTCTGGCACTGTGCTATACTTTCCAGAGTTACACATTGCCCAGTAAAAACAATAAAAATAATGTGTGTGGGGGTGGGGTGGGGTGGGGGAGGACTTGGAAAGCAAAGCTCCAGTGATGATGAAAAAATGCAAGTAGTTACCCCTGTGTCTACAGTGTGGTAGAACAAATACATGCCCTCTTTCTACTTGTTCACTCCTTCTTACTTCCTGCATTCACTCCTCCTCCACACCAAATGAAGAAACAAGGCTGTAGGCTTCTTGAATGCCTGAGTTTTCCACAGGCTTTTTGGAAGGGGAATCAGGCAAACTACACAATTAAAGCTCTATGATTCTACTTTAGCTGCCAATGGTTCCTTTCTTTGAAATCCTAGACTTTGAAGTTTAGGTAGGGTGTTCTGAAAAGTGCCATCATTGAGTATTGTGGAAACGTCTCTGGTAGCTTTTCAAAACTGTTATTGAACAATATTTAGAAAATCCCTTTGAAAAATCTTTTTGAAATAATGACATAAATATATATATTTTTAAAAAGCAATGTGAGATATTGGTCAGTACTATAGCAGCTTCACATTTGTCCTTCTCAAGGAAGTACAGCTAAGTTGTGAACAAGCCTGCTCACATAGTCACAAACATTTGTTGATGACATGTTAATCTATTCCATGTTAGCTCTGTTTTTATGTGTTCCTTCCCTCATTCTGACATTTTCTGGTCACTGAAAACATGTAAGTCAAAATTACTCACAGTACTCACGCTTAGACTGACACTTTAATTCCTTAGTACCAACTTGATGAATGCAAACATTACTTTGAAGAGTGTGTAGTAGTATATATTGCCACATTATGCTTTAAACTCCATGAAACTGGGACACCAAATCTGTACATGTTTCACTTCCATGGGCTGAATCCATGCAATGTAAGCAAGCATATGCAATGGGGCTGGTGGAAAATGATTTACCCAGACCCCTAGTCTGAATGAATTGTTAAAATACATACTACTGAAAAATAATAATGGGAAAATGTGTTACGAATGGTTATTCTAGTAACTGTATGTATGTATGTTTGGAAAATGTAAATATTTAAAGTAAAGCTGCTCAATCTGATGCAAGCAAAGGATGGGCTGAAAATGTAATTGGAATTCAGAGCTTGGGAAAATTACCTTTTAAAGACTGACCATGATCCTGCATCAGGAGATGTGGGATAGAACCATCCTGTAGAATGAATGCAGTTTGATGCCACTTTAACTGCCATGGCTCAATGATGTGAAAACATTAGGTGTGGAATGATAAGGCATCAGCACTTTTGACAGAGAAGGTTGAAGACCTAGTAAAACACAATTCCCATGATTCCTTAGCATTGAATCATGGCAGTAAAGTGGGGACAAATTGCATTCATTCTTTAGAGTAGATACACCCAGAGAAAAGGTTAGCTTCATGGGGGAATGCTGTTTGCTGCATGGTCGGTAGGGAGTTCTACTCACTAATATAACTAAAAAAGTGTGTGTTGTGGTTATAATTCAACAATGTGTTCCCAAATCACCTTCATAACATGAAAGTGCCATGGAAGTTATCAGAAAAAGGGAACTTTTCCAAGTTCTGATGGAATTCAAAAGACTGCAATGAAACTGAGTTCAAGAAGGGTATTCACTGCCCTAGTTCTGTTCAGTGCCAAAGGAGGTACATATGTATCCTAGAGATGTAATCTCTCAACATCAGTGAGATGTCCTATCTTTTTTACACATGCACATGCGCGCGCGCACACACACACCATGTTCCTTTACCATATTCAGGCATAACAAGGATTCTGATGTTGAGAAGCTAATCCAAACCAGATGTTTTTGGCTAGGTCTGAGATATGAAAAGGAAATATCAGTCTACCATTCCAGAGACATCAGCTTTTCTTCTCCACTGCTGGTGCATCATGTAAGAGATAATCACTACTCTCAGAGGATCATCTACCAAAAATGGTTGGGGAAAGAAAGCCATTGCTGGACTTAATCTGGGAATTTTCTTTCTCCATTTCCAGCCAACCAACGATGACTAATGCTGTAAGATGTTCTGCAGGGCAGTCTGGCAGTTTTCGAAACTAGAACAAAAGGCTTGAAGTTCAGTAGATCAAGGTCTCAGGCTGCCACTTCACCATAATCTCTTTATTAACATTATATAGATCCTAATCAAAAGACCACCTATATGTGAGTCTGCTAATTACTTCAACAGACAATTAGGGAACTCAGTTATTCATAGAGCTTTAAATGAGAATACAGTGTGTTCTCAAGTGGTTCTTAACTTAATAATTAAAGTTGCTGCTGCCATTTATCCTATAATATAAAAAGTCCCATTAAAAAAAGAATTTGTTTTGACTGTTCTAGACCTAGGATGACACCCAGAGCTCACAGGCTACAATCATAAAGATAAATAATGCCCATATAGCTTTGTTAGGCTTGCCCAAGATATTTTGCTGCTTGAGGCAACAGGCATTTTACTTAGAGAAGGCAATTAAATTTACTTCTTCTTCAACACTCTCCATCTCACTTGAGGACAGCAAGAGAACATCAGGCAATAAAGCAGGTTATTTGAGGTAACTACCCAACTCTGCCTAATGACAGAGCCAGTCTGTGGCTTTTTAAAAATGACATTTTTTTTCAAAGTGAAAATTCCAAGTATTGAATTCTTGACTTTAAATCATGTGTGAAATTATGTAATTTGAAAAGGATAAATCAATACAGTAAGGCCTCCATATCTGAACCACCTGGCTGGGATGTGACTCAGGGGGCACTGTTTTATAGTGGCTCCACTCCTTTCTGGAATGGCAGTCCCAGAAGGTGATCCTAGGGGATGCCTGCTCGACCTCATGGCCATTGTCCTGTAGGGTCCCACAGGGTTCTGTATTTTCCCCTATGTTGTCTAACATCTATATGAAGCCACTGGGAGACATCATCGAGAGTTTTGGAGTTCGATGCCAACTGTACAAAGATGAAACTCAACTCTACTACTCATTTCCACCAAAAGCCAAGGAAGTGGCCCAGGCCCTGGACCGGTGCCTATCAGCTGTAATGGACTGGATGAGGGCAAACAAATTGAAATGGAATCCACACAAGATAGAGGTCCTCCTGGTCAGTCATTAAGCAGATCAGGATATAGGGTGGCAACCTGTGTTGGATGGGGTTACCCTCCCCCTGAAAACTCGGGTCTGCAGCTTTGTGGTCTTTCCTGCCTCTCAGGAAGTGGCTGGCTAATATTTCCCCTGCCTTACATGGGCAATATTCATTGTGAAAGGAAAAGAAAAAATCCCTGTCACAATTTCTCCTTGCAATGGAGAAGTGAGAATAACAGTCACTTTCTGCGAAACAAGAGAATAGACACCTGTCAGTTACAGAAACAGCTAGTATGTGAAGATTGGGGGCCCTTCCACACAGCCCTGCATCCCAGAATATCAAGGCAGAGAATTCCACAATATCAGCTTTGAACTGGGTTATCTGAGTTATCTGACTCAGATAATGTGGGATTTTCTGCCTTGATATCCTGGTATATAGGGCTGTGTGGAAGGGCCCTGGGGGATCTTGACAGTCCATATGTAGGGGGATAAGTGGGGATTGTGATATGAAGCTGCCATGAATGCATAACTCTGGATTCCAGCCATTTAAAACATAATAATAATAATCGTATAGTTCATCTCATTAAATGAGTCTTCTGCTGTAACAAGTTAACAGCCAGAAATGCTTGCATAAATGAAAAGATCTTTGCCTGATGGAACAATGAGAGCAGAGGGGACAACAGCCAAGTGATTGTGATGTTATTCAGTTGTCAGAACTGAGAGATTGGCTTTCCAATCTAGTTGGTACCCTATAGATGGAAAAGGGTTCCATTTTGTTTTTTTCTCAGGCAGCAAAATGGCTTTAGTTGCCTCCACTTTCAGGACACTGTATTTTCCTTCTTTTTATCACCACAGCAAGATATCTTTGAGCTTGTTTGCTAACTGCACATCAGTGGCTGAAGTAGGAAATGCTCTGTTGAACAATCCTGCATTCCTTTTGCAATGAACTGTCTTGTACTTGATTATGGAAAAAACATGCATTTTCTGGCATTTCTACCCTTCCCCTATAAAATAATGTACTTCGTAGGGCATGGCTCGGCTTTTTGGCCTTTTAAAAAATGTGAGCAATGTGTTCACTGTAAATATTCATGCTGCAGTAGAAGTCCCATCTCCTTTATTGTGTGAGATGCTGGCAACTGCATTTGAAGGAAGAGATGGTGATACAGCCTTAAACTGGTTCCGGGAGAGCTACACAGAGAGAACTGTCAGGATGCAGATAAAAGGCAGTGCTTTATCTAGCATCTCTGCAGTTTAATCAGCCAATTCCAACCCTCAAAAGAAAACACAGAGCCTATTTTACACTCTACTATTTTGCAGCAAAATAAGCCCTTTTACACTGCACACCAAAGTGATGAATGTGTCCTTTAATATGAATGTTAGGAGAAACCTATTTAAATCAAAGAGATTACATCTCCCAAGTGTCATTTTTACCTTTCCCAATTGCAGTCGTGCCTTTCCTTAATTATCTGACTAATTGCTTGTGTCTGACCTATAAGACTCTTCCTGTCTAGTCATTCAGCCCACAAGTGACTCCATTGGGGGCCAGATCTAAATAGCAGCACATGCATACAGGTTTGCATGTGCATGCACCCTCTAACTTTCTTCTCTGCAGGAGGACTAAGCTAAAGTTCACATTGAACAGCTCCCCATATAAACCAATAAAAGCTAGCATTTGTGTGGAGACTATTAGCTTTAAAGACCAGAAGGAAAACCCATACAGACAAAATTGTTTGATTGGAAAGTTAATGTCCTTTGAATTCCCTTTTTAGTAGCAATACTCTAGGGGAAAAACAGACAGCACCAAGTTCTGTGATAAAATTTCCTTTCATTCTTCTTCTTTTCAATTTAAAAGCAGTGGCAAGGAGACCTGCACTAGATTGGGCAACACATTCAGGGAAAGGATTCTCTTGTCATTTTACCAATCGAAACTCCCATCACCACCCAAAAACTCCCTGTAGGCCAGCTGGATTTCTAAAAAAGAACAAAGATTTATATCTGTATTGTCTTCCCTCCAGGGCCTGCCTGAACATTAGACAACATGATTAGACTGTACTTTCTAGCAACTGGTTTGTGGCATCATGAAGGAAAAGTAAACTGGTGGCTATTATATGAGATATCATTTTTTTCATTCATAGTGTCAGAGTAGTGGGAAGATGCTTGGGAGATTTTCTGCAGCTGATGCAAACTCACTCTGTTTGGCCTTGGGGAATATGTGTGTGCTTTGCCTGAAGGACAGTGATTTGCTGCTCCACTTCAGGCAGAATATATTTGGACAGACCCAATTGTTTCTCTCACCCAGCAGGGCCATTATCAGCTTTGAGGGGGTGGTTTCAGTCCTTTTCACTCAGTAGCTCTGTCCCAGACTAACTGTACCCCTTCACTACTTTTATCTTCACACTAAAGATTTAAAAATTGAACATTGACTTGCAGAATATTTGGATACGTTCATTATTACAGTAGTCCTGGACACGTTTGCTTGTCTGCCGATAGCTAGTGTTTTTTACTTTATCCAGGCATTAGCAAAAACGTTACCCACCATCCGCAAAACCAACATCCATATAACCCTCTTAAAATCTACTCCAGAGACTGGGAGATCCTGTAGAGCAGATTTAGAAAGTAAATATAGGTCCTGGTGGGAGGAGGAGGAGGGAGATGTGCTGTGTGCCAGGATCATATCTAGATCCTCAGGTTTCCGGACCAGAACCTGAGTCAAGGATAGCCCTAGTGATGTCATGGGGTACAACTGTATAATGACATTTAAAATTATGGGTTAAGAAGAAACCAGTGTTTGTGTTATGCTTTCCCCTCGATCTGAAGAGCTGGCAGGCAAGGTGAGGCAGGCAGCAGCAGGTGAAGTTGATGGCATTCTTATCCTCCTATTGGCCCAAAAGGAAGGGCTTAAAGGTAAATAAATAGCACACGGGAATGCTCAGTGAGCCCCATGAGGAGTGCCACGTGGCCCAAAAATAAGGTGAACAGACCGTAACTGTTCACCCTTTCTTTAGTTTTCAGGCTATTTTCATGCCGTAGGGAGTGTTACCGTTTTGTGCACAATGAATGGAACAAAAGGATGAAACAACATATGAAACAAAAGAAACAAATACTGCACACATCACTAAT
Source organism: Anolis sagrei (assembly GCF_037176765.1). Taxonomy (NCBI): domain Eukaryota; kingdom Metazoa; phylum Chordata; class Lepidosauria; order Squamata; family Anolidae; genus Anolis; species Anolis sagrei. Next base: position 75,607,909 of record NC_090021.1, read on the forward strand.
GTGTATGTTTGAATGACAAGCTATGAGCAAATGTGGTATCTTAAGCCCTGTCTTTAGTGGTATCTTAAGTAACTCTGATACTTTCAATCCAGGTCATAATGAAGGATATAAGGACAAACCATGCCATTGCCAAAAATGATAGGAAGGGAATTTACCCCCATTGCTGCCAGTTAAAGGAGAAGTGAAATAGGAGGAGTGAGCACTGGGGCTGTGTGTGGGGTGTGTGGAGCATCTTTGACATTTGGAAGGAAGGAAAGGTGCCCTCTCTGTCCTGCCTTCCTCCTGCTGCTGCTCCTGGAGAAGTTAGAGGGCGGGGCCAGTGGGGGGAAAGAGGGAATATTTTTAAGGAGATTTTATTTATAGAAAGAAAAAAATCCCTAAAAATCAGGGGATGACCCAAACGTTATAAAACTTTTGGGGGGGGGGGAGGTTTGTATCTGGGTGCTCTGCCAGAAGGTCCAGCAGGGCATCTAGATACCTCCCAAAAATGAGTTTGGGGGGAAGGTGGATAGACCCTAATCCATGCCAAATCTGGTTTCTTAAACCCAATTGGGTGTGGATTAAAGGCCTGTGTGGAACCGGCCCTAGCTTCAGAACAGTCTATCCAGAGGTATTTTCTTTGCACCTTTGGTAAATAAATATTTTTTTATTTCTCCACATACTGAAAATCTATGGTATGGACCTTGTACTTATGAGCACATTTCTCACTCTCTCACTTATTTCCTGCTGAAAATGTGTACACAGCAAGTGTTTTATGATATTTTAAAGCTGTGTTTTATCATTTTTTTCAAGCTGTCCAGAGAGATGTTTTGTTGGGCAGCTGATGTAAATACCATTAATAAACAGGACATGCAGCCTTACCACTTTCCGCTCATAAGTTCCTTCCCTCTGTGCCACAGTGGAAAAGGGAAAGGATCTTGCCATTAACTGCATGCACAGAAATCTTCACCTCCAGCTTTTGACAAAATGTGATGCAGTCCATGAAATACTATGCAACAATAAACCGGATAGTCGTTAAGATGCCAGAAAACATTTTATAGAATTTTCTGATCAGAGTTCAGCTAAATCTAAGACTCAGTAAACATATTTATAGGCCTTCCTCAAAATATTCTGCAAGATTACTGCTGTTTTTACTGTCTCTGTTTGCTTTTTTGGAAACCGCTGTGAGTCGCCTTCGGGCTTGAGATACAGCGGTATACAAGAATAGTAAATAAATAAATAAGGTTAAGTAATAAAATGTTTCACATACATGCCCCAAAGGTTAGCGCATGGAGGGGTGGAATGCATTTTGGCATGTCAATTAAGAAACCTTGAGAGGAAGCCCAGGAAACGTGTCATCTATTTACTACTAAACTAACCTATGCCAGTAACACAATCAAGATCATAGAATGTGGCAATAAAAGACAATGAATATTTGTCTGAAAAGACTGAAAATGAAAAATAGCCAAGAAACAAGGCGGTAACTGCTAGACCTTCATAAAGAGGCCGCCTAGTGGGACAATTATCATCTATCTAGAAGAACCTACTGTGGATCTTTGAAATTCCTCCTAGCAGCAAATATTTTTGTCTGTATTATTTTCAGGTATCACTGCAGGAGACATAAAAATATGTGGAGTATATCCCATTAGTACAACAGGCATTAGTGGAAGCAACATACTAAATGTTCCCTAATGGAAGAGGAATTGAAAGTGCCACTTTAAAGCCACTGGAAAGGAAAGCTCTATCGGGTGCTGGCTGTTTACTGAACTTTTAAACTATACTAGAAATGCCACTGCATTTTTTCACCTAATACAAATATGCCTTTTAAAATGTGAATTCTTTCACATGAAAAGAAAGCACAAGTAAGTTGGATGTTTATAGGAGATCCAGACATAGTCTGCAATGTAAGACCCAGCCGGGCTAATAGATGAACTGCAATTACAGAACTGCAGTGAGTGTGCATTGATATACAGATAAAAATATAGGCCACAATTCTCTATTTTGCCTGGTCAAAATAAAATTAAAAAAATAAATCACACTTCTATAATGTTAATCCTTGATGCAGGTGACTAATATGGCTGCAAGAATGTTGTTACTGTGAAAATATCATTAAGAAAGAACTGGTGCCAGCACTTGTAATTTGTAATTATTGTGTATGCTTGGCTTCAGACTTTCTTAGAGCCATCAAATAATAGGATCTGACCCCTGTCCCAAGACATCTGACTAGATTAAAAATACATAGTTCTTTGATTTGATGTTGTTCCTGGTCTATCGATTTTGGCTTAGTACTTCCATCCACTGAGTCATCTCTTGGCTTGAGCTTTCTTTCTTTGGACTGTTTTTTGCAGATGCACCAACTGCTCAAGTCAGAGGCAGAAGTGTCTTCCTTCATTCAGTCTTTCATTGGGGTGAATCTCTCTTATTTCACCATTCTAGTTCCCAAGTTTCTTTGAATGATAAGTTTTTAATAAAAAAAATTGTAGAATAAGGAAACAGTAGAAAAACAATGAGCAATAAAGCACTCCCCATTTACTTTGTCTCCATCTGGGAGTACCCACACTACACAGATTTAGTACTTTCATAGCCCTTTAAATGCCATGGATCCATCCTCTTGAATCCCAGAATATGATATTTGGCAAAGTAGTTCAATTGCTCTGGAGATAGACAAATTCATTTTCCAATGATTCTGTTGTAGCTAATATCCTCACCATGTACCACAGTTTTGATACCGAACCCATCTATTAACAACCCAGTTGTTATTTTAAAAGAAAAATATGGTTAAATCTAGGGTAGAAAACTATGCCTCCCAAAATGTTTTTGACCAACAACTGTCTTTAGCCCGACCTGCATAGTCAGTGGTGAGATCTGACAGGAATTACAGCCCTCGATTACATGGATTGCCACAATTATCCACCACTGTGTTAAATGCTTCACTCATTATTTAATTATCTTATTAGATAGAGTACAACTACCCGTATCCACAGGGGATATGCTCCAGGGCTTCATATAGATATGCAAAACCACAGGTAATAACAAAACCAGCTGTAAGAAAGTCTCAAGCCAAGTATACACAACCAGCAGAAGTATACCTTAGAGCAAGCATGGGCAAACTTTGACCCTCCGGGTGTTTTGGATTTCAATTCCCAGAAATCCCAGCCATTTTACCAGCTGTTAGGAATTGTGTAAGTTGAAGTCTGAAACACCTGGAGGGCCAAAGTTTGCCCATGCCTACCACAGTCACAGTGGAGGACCCAGGAAATGCCTTGGGAAGACACCTCTCCAGACACCACCAGGTCCTCCAGAATCATCTGGAAGACCAAGGAAAATGCAGAGAAAGGACATATTTTGTCAGATATATGTAAATTATATGTAAATTTGTACCCGATTAGAGTGGGTGGAAATAGGAGCAGCATCTCTCTAGTCTGATCATCCAAGATCCTGTGGCGGTATCAGCAAATCATGTAATAATTGTAAGACTGGTTTCACAGACATAATCAGGTGCATCTCTGATCCTGCACTGCTCTCCTCAGGCACAGAATGGTGGGGGAGGGGGGCAGCAGCTGAATAGTATGGTGGGGGGGGGGGGTCATGGTTTTGGTTGAGGTTGGAGGAGAAAGGGAATACCAATCTCTGCATCAATTAAAAAGAGATGAACACCAGCAGGATGCTAGCCTTGTATTTTTTTTCTTCAGCAACTGGTTCAGTTTTGTGCATCCTTTTTAGTCATTTCATGCTGGAAACTGATTCTCAATAAGCACTAGCATTTGGACCACTGCCAGGTAGGCTATCAGCTTTTGGCCTTCTTCTGTTCTGACATCCCATAATTAATTCAGCAATTCCCAGTATTATAATTCTGTAAAAAAATGTGCTTGTTCTTAACTTGGTACGCAATGTTTTCTATGCTGACATATTCACGATTGCTCCGCTCTTTCCTACCCCCAAGACACTTTGAAGCTTCCTGGCAAGTACTGTATGTGATGCAAATTCCTTGGGCACAGGTAGGTGCAAGAGTTGCAAGCTGTAAAACACAGCATAGATTTGAAAGCTCAATGAATATTCATTGAGCATGTGCAAGAGACTGTAAGGCTACAAAAAAGAAGGGAAAGAACTGAAAATCTGGAATATGAATGGAGGCATGGGTTGGTGTGTGAAAAGCAGGCAGTATAAATGCATGGCTCAAGTGTTTTAAATATGAACTAAAAGGAAGTTGGCCTTTGTTCATTATTTTTCTTCATCAAACAGCAAATCAAGCATATTTTCAATGGGTATATATTTTCTAAGTAAAATTGCCTCTTCTATTATGACATGATACAGATGTTGAAAGTCTACATTCAGTCTTGAAAATATCCATGAGATTCTTCCTTGCAAAGGAACAGAACGGTCTATATTGCTATAATTTTTCTGTATAGCTCATCACCATACTCATTTTCGAGGCAGTAAGAGATACGTCATAAGGTAGTAATTATGCTTTCAGTAGAATGGTAGTATATGCTTACAGTAAAGGAAGAGTAATAGAGTCACAGAAGAGTAATAGAGTAACTGCAAAGGCCTTTTAGCCCAACATCACATTATGCAGGAAAATACAACTGAAGCACTCCTGAGAGATGTCCATCCAACCTCTGTTTAAAGGCCTCTAAAAATTGGCACGAACCACTCTCCTAGACAGTCTGGAAAGAGCTGAAGAGCTCATATGGTAAACAGGTTCTTCCTCATGTTAAGATGGACTCTTTTTTCTTGCAAAGGAAATCCATTAGTTCACATCTTAATCTCTGGAATAGCAGGAAGCAAGCTGTCTCGATCCCCTCAGATATTTGAAAGTGGCTATCACACCATTTTTAATCCTCTCATCTCTAAGCCAAATATACCCAGTTTGATTCCAAAAAAATTCACCATCCTGGTTGCCCCTGCTGAACATGGTCCATCCTGTTAATAGCATTTTGATCTGTGGTGACCACAACTGGACATGATATTCCAGAAGAAATATGATCAAAGTGGAATACAGTAGTACTATCACTTCCCTCTGTAATCCCATAAAAACTGTTACATTAGCTGTTTCAGACTTCAGTTATACTGGGATAATTGTCCTTTAGGGTACTTTCACTATATCTCAATGAGAGTATTTATTTGTTCCTGCCACTCACAGGATTAAACATACAAAGGAATACACCGGTTGTTAAGCCATTACCCTAAAATATAATTGCCTTGCTTATGTCTCAACCTCTTTAACTACTCCTTTTGATTTATCCCCAAAGGTAGCTGCAGCAGAGCAAAAGGTTCAGTAAAACCATCTGCTCTGGGCATCTCCATATCCAAACAGAAGCATCATCTCCTGTGCCTGGTAATCATTGTTCAGGCTGGATGCTTGGCTTATATTATTATTGGCAATCTATTTTGAAAGCTATCTGGGAGATTTAGAATAGAATAATAGGCTCTCTGTGTTCTAATTGCAGCATAGCTCTATGTGTGCCTACTTAGAAATAATTCACATAAAATTTTAGAGGGGCCTTATTTTCAGACAAGTATATATAACGGGTAGACAAAATGAAATCCTCCAAATGTCATTAGATTGGAACTCCTAGCATTCCTCATCACTGGTTTTGCTGGTTAATGCTAATGGAAGCTGCAATGTCTTTCAAAGAAGTAACTTTACAGACTACAAAGACATTTTGAAAGGGACAACAGTTAGTTAGCACATGCAAACTGTAAAAGGACAAAAGGAGAAGATTTCTATTTACAATATCTGCAGTCAAGCAACGAATTGATAATTTCATCTAATTCAGCTACTTTCTATCTATGTATATATACTCATAGATAGGCCCCCTGGTGGTGCAGTGGTTAAGCCACTGAGGTGCTGAACTTGCTGGCAGAAAGGTTGGCAGTTCAAATACGGGGAGCGGGGTGAGCTCCTACTGGTAGGCCCAGCTTCTGCCAACCTAGCAGTTCGAAAACATGCAAATGTGAATAGATCAATAGGTACCACTTCTGCAGGAAAGAAATAGTGCTCCACGCAGTCATGCTGGGCTGGCCACATGACCTTGGAGGTATCTACGGACATTGCCAACTCTTCAGCTTAGGAATGGAAATGAGCACCGCCCTCCAGAGTCAGACACAACTAGACTTAATGCCAGGGGAAATGTTTACCTTTACTATATATGTTCACGTGTTTTAAACATACTGCCTTGCACTAGCTATATTCCTATTCCTATCAATATTATACTGTAATGCAGTTATTAGGGACCTTTGTTGTGGTTTATTCGACAGCAAACCCAGAATGTGTGCAGTCCTGTCCAGACTTCCCAGCCCTTTGTTCATCCAAAATGAGTAAATACGAGCCAAGTAAATGGGAAAATCAAAATTTACTCTTAAGTAATAGAGTCAAATAAGCAGCTTCAAAAACACAAAATATCCAGCTTTGAAATAGCTCAGTCTATCTGCAGAAAATAAACTCACAGAAAATAAACTCACATAAAGTCCTTAGCATTAAATTCATGCATCTTCTTTGTAGATTTCTTCTTCCTTCATATGGTGCAAGAATACAACCATAACAGGCTCTCAGCCTGGAACATACTCCATATAAGTTCTGAAGCAAGTATTTCAGTAAGTCCCAAAATCCATTACAAAAGACTCCCCAAGTTATATCCCATACAGGGAGTGGTTCAAGCTTATTGCTTCAATTACCCAGGTGTTTTTCCCTTAACACACACACACACAGGAGGCGATCCTTACATAAACTTAGTCATATACATGAATATACCATAATATTATTTATTTATTTATTTATTTATTTATTTGCTGCATTTGTTGACCGCCGTTCTCAGCCCTAGGGCGACTCACGGCGGTGTACAACATATAAAAAGACAACTTTACAATAAAGCAATAACACAACGAAATATCATCATAACTATCAATAATACACCAACAATATAATTACACTAAATAATCCGCTCCGTCTCATCGTAGAATCATAACCAATCTCGTAATCCATATTCCGTTCCAGTCGTCATTGCCAATTATTGTAGCACTTAGTTAAATGCCTTCTCAAATAACCATGTCTTTAGGCTCTTACGGAATGACATAAGGGAGGGCGCCTGTCTGATGTCTACAGGGAGGGTGTTCCACAGCCGGGGGGCCACCACCGAGAAGGCCCTCTCTCTCGTCCCCGCCAGACGTGCCTGTGAAGCAGGCGGGATCGAGAGAAGGGCCTCCCCAGACGATCTCAAGGCCCTCGTGGGCTCATAGGCCAAGATGCGGTCAGAAAGGTATTTTGGGCCGGAACCGTTTAGGGCTTTGTAGGCCAACACCAGCACCTTAAATTGGGCCCGGTAGCAGATCGGCAGCCAGTGGAGCTGGAACAACAAGGGCGTTGTGTGCTCCCTGCGTCCCGCTCCTGTTAGTAACATGGCTGCCGAGCGCTGGACTAGCTGAAGCTTCCGGGCCGTCTTCAAGGGCAGCCCCACGTAGAGAGCGTTGCAGTAGTCAAGGCGGGATGTGACCAGAGCGTGTACCACCGTGGCCAAGTCAGACTTCCCGAGGTACGGGCGCAGCTGGCGCACGAGCCTGAGCTGTGCAAATGATCCCCTGGTCACCGCTGAAACCTGGGGATCCAGGCTCAACGATGAATCCAGGATCACACCCAAGCTGCGAACCTGCGCCTTCAAGGGGAGTGCGACCCCATCCACACAGGCTGTAACCCTATACCCTGTTCGGCCTTGCGACTGACCAGGAGTACCTCTGTCTTGTCTGGATTTAATTTCAGTTTGTTCGCCCTCATCCAGACCATTACAGCGGCCAGGCACCGGTTCAGGACCTCGACAGCCTCCTTAGTAGCAGGTGGAAAGGAGTGACAGAGTTGGACATCATCTGCGTACAGATGACACCGCACCCCGAAACTCCGGATGATCTCACCCAGCGGCTTCATGTAGATGTTAAACAGCATGGGGGACAGTATAGAGCCCTGTGGAACCCCACAGGTCAAAGGCTGTGGTGTTGAACAGGAGTCCCCCAATAACACCTTCTGGGTGCGGCCCTCCAGAAATGACTGGAGCCACTGCAGAGCAGTGCCCCCAAGACCCATTTCCGCAAGGCGCCCCAGAAGGATACCGTGGTCGACGGTATCGAAGGCCGCTGAGAGGTCCAGGAGCACCAACAGGGACACACTCCCCCTGTCTAGCTCCCGGCGCAGATCATCCACTAAGGCGACCAAGACTGTCTCAGTTCCATGTCCCGGTCTGAAACCAGACTGTGCCGAATCCAGATAATTCGTGTCTCTCAAGAATACCTGGAGTTGTGAGGCCACCACGCTTTCCATGACTTTGCCCAAAAAGGGGAGATTGGAAACAGGCCGAAAGTTGTCAAATTTAGTGGGGTCCAATGATGGTTTCTTCAACAGCGGTTTTATAATAGCTTGTTTTAAGCTCGCTGGAATCTTGCCTTCCCGAAGGGAGGCATTAACCACCACCGTTACCCACTCAGCCAATAACCTTGTTGTGTAAAATTGATTAAAGGAAAATCCTTATACAAGTGATAGCCCTAAAACATCAGGCAGGAACAGCTCATTGGAGCAAGAAGAAAAAATCAGGGATTGTACTGGGGTTGGGAAATGCCATCAACTGGAAAGAGACATTTAGTTTTACTGTCTAGCTACTCAATGAAAAAGCACTTATCAGATGTATAAAGGTGACAAAGAAGTTGTCCAAGAAAACATCTTAACGATACCTTCTTCATTTTTCTCATTCTCAGGGATGAGTTTGACAGCAGACATCTGGGATAAACTACCAGCAGACGTGTAAACAGTCACGGTATCCAGAACAGTTCCCACATTCAAATTTCTTTGACTTTCCAAATTAGTCTGCTCTATTCCAATAGCTCAGGTGCAAAATTCAACCATTTTATCTCCCATTTTAATAGTCTGCACTTATGAACTTTTCAACCAGAAATAATAGCACTATATTGGCAAAATAGATACTGCAGCAGTTGAGCAATTTCTGATAATACTGTGAGCTAACCCAGGATGTCACCTGGCTAACTGATGGCACCATATACATAGCCATATAATGATGACTCAAACGAGCTACGGCATAGTGTGGTGAGTAATGGTCCTTCTCAGTGTTCACCTTGAAGGGAAAGCTAGCATTATTTCTACATTGGTTTTTCTACAGAAAGCATCCTGACCAAATTCACAAAGAAATACATTTGTTGTAAGAACTTATACCTTACCTAATCCTCCTGTGTGATGTTCTTTAAGTATGTTATGGATTGTGAGTATAATTTGAGCAATTTTATCCACAGCTGCACTTTATTCCTGTGAGCGATTTCAATTTTGAATATCCATTCATAGACGTTAGATTTTGTCCAGGGTGGTATTATTCATTTGTTCATAGCTTACTGGCTTATTTGCTTAATCTATGACACTGGGGGATTTCAATGACTTGATTTAAATGTGCATGCGCACACACAGAGAGAGAGAGAGAGTCTGCTCTCCATATTCACTGGAATTGGGACACAAAATCCCTGCAAAAGTAGAAAAAAGTGAATTGTTTTACATCAGAGAACAAACACTTCTTTAGGAATTGCTATGTCCTCCAGTACAACTCTGTAGTCAACATTAGATAGAAGTCAACCATGGAGTCACACTGGAGGAATTAGAGACTCCTAGATAATCAAATATGTAAATAATCACTCTACAAAAGTTAAACCACAAAAAGTGGAGAGCTGAAAAGTAGTTATGTGTAGTGGCCAAAACCTTGCTGAGATTCAATGTAGGGTTGGGAAATGTCTGGGCTTCAGGGCTGCATTTCCCCTGCCCCAGACACCTTAGGAAACTACATTCCTTCCCTAACTGCATCAACATTTCTCCTTGGGTACACTCAGCACCCCCATGGGGATAATTGTGATACCTCTGTTGCCTGGAGGCATCTTCTGTTTGGAAGATGTTAACTGGCACTCGATAATTTTCTGTCTGGAGTTCTCCTGTTTCTAAGGGTTGTTCTTTATTTACTGCCTTGATTCAGTAAATCAGACTTGCTAATTGCACCCTTCACACTTGGTTAATAGACATTGGTTCTTTCTCCCACCCTGAACATTCCATATACTCCACTTGCTTTATCACTATTGGATCCTCTGAAGATGCCAGCCACAGATGCAGGCAAAATGTCAGGAGAAAATGCTGCTAGAACATAGCCATACAGCCCAGAAACCACACTTCAACAGTTTAATATCTGCAACTGTGCACTGCTCAAGTTAGGTCATTAAAAAGGAATCACAATGTGATGACAAAACAGAGCTGGATTTTCAAGCAAGAGGGTATGGAAATTCTGGTTTTGTTCTCAGTTCCTTGTGCTTCACCAGTTCTCACATAAATCTGCCTGCCATCAGTTACTTTGTACATGAATACTTTGGGTGATTGCAAAATTCTATTTTTTTTTAAAAAAAATCCCCCAAACAAGTAGATTCTGAATCTACTGCAACACTGAATTATGGCTACTCCCTGTTGCATAACATCCATTAGCCTTGGTATGACCAAAACCCATCTTCTGTTATATTTAAAAGTGTTATCACAATCTTGGCGGGTGTGAAAAGTTCCTCCTAGCAAGCTGAGAGATGATTTACCTGATAAATGACATCTATCTATTTCCAGCAGTGTGGCCAACTATTCAGATAATTGCCTGACTTCAGAGGAGAAGAGGTAATCCTTCCCAGCACAGATATGCATCCACTTCAGTGGATAAATTTGCATCATTAATAAGGCAGACGGCAGAGCTTCGGAATGTTACTGGATGCTAAATGCTTTTCAGCATCATGACATGGTTTTATGCTCCAACTACAGATGTTCTTAAGGAAGTTTATGACTCGTTTTTGTAAACTGAATGTGAATGTTTGTTGGACATTTTGTGTGTGTGTGTGTGTGTGTGTGCGCGCACTTTATAGGACAGCCAGGAAAATTAGTATTATGGTATTTGTTTTTAAAATAAATCTGTTCACCGCGCTCAGGCTTTTGTCTGTTATTCAAAGGGTCTTGTGGTCAAACGGGGAAATCACTAAGCACTAAAGAAATATTCCTTGTGTGTTATTTAATACAATCAGCAATTCAGATCAAGCTAGAAATATTATATTATATTGAAATTCAATCCACTTGAGGAGAAGTGAAATAGTGAATCTTAAATAAGAAACCTTACATAACAGATTTTGTGTATAGCAGTTGACATCTTGGAAAAGATTAACAACAATTTAGAATCAATAGTGGATGGATTATCTTTTCCAACCTGTGGAAAAGATCACTATGTGTCTGCCCACATTATTTATATGAAGGGAGGGGTTGACTGGTGCAACCTAATATTAACTTTATGTCTCCATAGGTGGAAATAAGGGCAGCTGTTATATTGCCAGAGTTGCAAGATTGTTACAGAATTAGATGCTCACTACCAAATTGTTGTTCAGTGTAATGTAACACATGAGTAATTTGTGGTCCAGGAGGGGTTATATGTTCCCAACTGGCTTGGGCCACCCTTTTTGGTTCAGATTTATCTTCACAACAATCATGTGAAGTTAGTTAGGTAGCGGCTATTTGGCTACTGATTGTCACCCACTGAGGTACACTAAGTGTAGTAGCATGTCATATTTAATCTTCAGAATTATACTCAGCTTCATAACACTTCTTGGAATGTATCTATACAGGCAAGAAATCTCAGGACCAATGCTGAGTGTAGTGTTCCACATGAGCTCTGGGGGCTGTGTCATTGTCTGCTCACAGCCTGCTGTGGTAGCATGATAGAGTCCTGAACATCCAGCAAGACCTCATCCATTTTACTGGATGGCCTCCCTTACCTGGTTAGCCCTGCAGCCAAAGTCACAGTGGATATGTAGCAAAAGCTCCTTGCTGTCCTTAGACTCCATTACTGACATCTGCAAGTGCACCTGCATGACTCAGAGAGAAGGAAGGAAGGAAGGAAGGAAGGAAGGAAGGAAGGAAGGAAGGAAGGAAGGAAGGAAGGGGTGATCCTTTCCCTTTATCCTAGTCACACAGGCAGCCTTGCAAACATCAGCAATCATGCCCAAGGATGGTCAGGAGCTCTTTGGAGTTCAGTGGAAACTGCAACAACAGGTGCCATCACCTATTCCCTCAGATGGAGACCTTAGAGAAAATAGGATGCCTGTGAGAGCAGAACTGGACCAACCTTAAATCCAAGGCTGATCCAGCGCCTTGTGGACACTCCAGAACATTTCTCTAGTTTGGCTAATATGGGACAAAACTGTGTTAAGTGGTCATGTTCCACATTGAGATGAGAAGGGTCCATGCATCATGTGGTCCAAACAAGGCTGATTCTCACATGTCCCACTTCATAGTGTCCAGGTAGATATGCCCTTAGTCACAAAACTCACTGGGAACTTGTTTATGCTGGACCTAAAACACCATATTCATAGCAAATGGATCAATGGCTAACTTGATGATGCATAGTGGTTTCCTGGAGTATCTCAATCTTTTCAGCTTTACTCTGATTTTCCCCACTTTAAGCAAAGCTGGGGTTAGGGTTTGCTTGATACTCCAGAGTGTTCCAGGGTATTGGGGCAGTCTAGACAGCTGACTTTGGTCTGATTTGACCCAATCTACTGTCCAAACAGACTATGCCACCATAATAATTTACCTTTGTTGATCAGCAGAGGGAAAGAGAATGGAACATAGCTATGTTGCTACCAATCCTAGCCAACCACAGAGCTCCATCCAAAGTCTTGACTGTCAGAGGCATTTCTACTAATTTTAGAATGAATTGTTTGCACAACCAGCAAGGAAGAGGGAGATTCGTCTCCTTTTTACTCATTGCATTGGTAACCCATTCTGGAATCAGCAGAGGAGCTCACAATAGCCAGGAGCCAGGGAAGAGTTCTCTGGCCTGCTATGAGCAGTAGAGACACAGAAAAGGTGACAGCCCTGTGAGGTACATGAGGTCCCAAGCCATTCAGATAATGACCTCAAATTCAGCACATAGGTGCAGATTCTGAGTACTCTTGAGTGCAGGTTTATACTGAGCTAACCTGCCTGGTCTAGATGTGCCCTGGATCACAGTAAGTCAGTCACTATTTCACCATCTATTCTGGAATCCATCTCCCAAGGCTTTTTGGAGGATGAAGTTGAAGAAAGTGAACCATGTACACCATGTTGAGATTTTGGGATGAAAGATGAGATTTCAGTGGACAGAAAATGGGAAAGGTGTTTTGTAGGACATTGTTCAATTGGATTCTGTTAATTGTGTTAACCAGCATTTTCAAGGCCATGTGAATCCATCTCTGCTATTTAAAAAAAAATCCTAATCCTTGCAGCAGGACTAAGATCTTCAAATCTAATTTCTGAGTACATTATACAGACGTGCCAATAAATCTTAAGTTCAAGATGACTTAACTTTACCTCCCATAAGACTTTCTAGTCTAATCAGTGGTCAGAGTCATTTATCATGCTTTGTAAAATATGTGCTATTCAACATTTATTTTTAAATAACATGTAAGTGATATTCTTTGAATAACATGTTAGTGATAAAGGATATCTTTTCAATGTTACAGTGTTTAATTATGCTTCTGCAAACAGTTGGTTTACAAATAAAAATGCCAGTTTTTCCTTGTATTAATCAATCAATTTTTCCTTAACTTGTATAAAACAGATTTTTTTAAAAAAAATGACATCCTGTAGTATTTTGGTAGCACATTTATCTAACAGCAAAGGAGTCAATAAAGCGTCCTTTCCTAAGAGTTAAGCAAGGTATATGGTAATGAGAACATTCCATTTATGCACAGATGAGCTGAGAGCATAATTAATCAGGAGCCATAATTCATTTTAGTCAGACTGAAACTCTCCAAGGATTCTATTTGGAAAATGGTACAGCCATATTATTGCTTCTATTGTTATTGTTGTTACCATATTTTATAATTCATATATATATTCTAAGGCACATTTTTATAATTCTATAATACATATATAATTCTAAAGAACATTTTTTATTCATATATATATATATATATATATATATATATATATACACACACGTACACACACACACACACATATACATACATACATTATTTCTATCCCACCCATATCAACCCGAAGGCAACTCAGGGCGGTATACACAGTCGGCACAATTCGATGCCGTAAAAATACATACATTGATAAAGCAAAAACATTAGGTGCAATTAAACATAAAAGACAGTGCATAATTACAATTTAAAAAATAACTATGTCCTCTCGTTCAAATCCTCATCCGTTACATTGTCTTGGCCGTTCCTGGGTCATTTTCCAACTCTAGTTTGTCTATTTATTCCGGGGTTCCAAATCCTTGCTCAAAGAGCCAAGTTTTTACTCTTTTTTGGAAAGTCAGGAGGGAAGGGGCTGATCTAATATCCCTAGGCAGGGAGTTCCACAGCCGAGGGGCCACCACAGAGAAGGCCCTGTCTCTCATCCCCGCCAAATGTGCTTGCGAGGCAGGAGGGATCGAGAGCAGGGCCTCCTCAGACGATCTTAAGTTCCTTGAGGGTTCGTAGGAAGAGATGTGTTCAGATAGATAAGCTGGGCCGGAACCATTTTAGGGCTTTATAGTCTAAAGCCAGCACTTTGAATTGAGCCCGGTAGCAAACTGCCAGCCAGTGAAGCTGATGCAGCAGAGGAGTTGTGTGCTCCCTGAGCACCGCTCCTGTTAACCACCTGGCTGCCGCACGCTGGACCATTTGAAGCCGTCTTCAAAAGCAACCCCACGTAGAGCGCATTGCAGTAATCTATACGGGATGTAACCAGAGCATGGACTACCGTGGCCAAGTCAGACTTTCCAAGGTACTGGCACAGCTGGCGCACAAGTTTTAATTGTGCAAATGCTCCCCTGGTTGCCGCCGAAACCTGGGGATCCAGGCTCAGCGATGAATCCAGGATCACACCCAAGCTGTGAACCTGAATATATAATTCTAAGGCACATTTTAATATCATGTTAGGCCTTCCTAAACTGGATGTATCTTGCAATTAATGGCACCATAGTTTTGCCTTTTTAAAAAGACTTTTCAAAGAGGAGGAAGGGGCCCAGCTCCAAATGGCTCTGGTTTCGGACTCTTTCGAAAACAAATGCTGAGCTCTCAGACAGGAAGAGGAAGGACTTCAACCCCAAAGTCTCTGCCAGTTCCCACCGCTTTGTCCTCAATCTCAGCCAGATGGTTGTTAACTGGTAAAAGGACACATGCAGATACAATGATGCCTGGGTTGTAACAAAAAGAAGGTATTGAGCATTATTTATTCATTTATTTACGACATTTATATCCTGCCCTTCTTACCCCAAAGGGGACTCAGAGCGGGTTACAAGTTATATGTGCATACCATATATTAGATTATTAGCATAGAACAATATGCATGCAGAGGATGTTTTTAAAAAAAGTTTCAAAATATGGGTGTCTTAGGCCCTTCCACACTCTATATCCCATGATCTGATCCCAGACTGTCTTCTTTTCCCAGATTATTTGGCAGTGGAGACTCATATCATCTAGTTAAAATCAGATAATCTGGGATCAGATCCTGGAATATAGGGCAGTGTAGATATTTGGTATCATCATGATAAATTTTATTCACATATATTCCTGCCTTTCACCCAATAATGGGAGTCATTTGCATAAACAATAGAGTAAAACATAAAATTTATTTTTAAAACATTTTGTAAAGTGAAAACCCTTAAAATTCAATAAAAGCTATAGAAAGACCAACAAAACATATTATACATTGTGGTCCTAAATAAACCCATAGTGAAAAGGATGAAACATATTTCATTCATAGGTCATTGGTAGAAGAGCAGAAGATAAAATCTGACACCTGCGTACAGTGACTAAGAGTATTCATTCTTCTTCCCCTTGTTGGGGAGAAAGGTGAAGGAACAAAGTTGGATGGAGAACTTTAACCCGATGCTTCAGCCAGAAACCTTTTTTATTTCCATTTCGCTTTACACAATTATAGAACAATGATTCAGTATTAGCTGTCATGTCTGCATCCCATAGAATCATAGGATTTAAAGTTTGGGAAGGTACAGGGGCTCTTATGTTATGAATTCTATGTGTCCACGTGTCCTTTTATGGCAAGAAAAAAATTAGAAGGGGCTTTACCAATTTTCTACTCCCCCTTGAAATTGATATTCACAGGATTACATAGGATGCTACCATTGTAGTTAGAAGGATTATGTACTGTAAAAATGCCCTAACTCAGGAGTGTGGCCACATTCGTTGATCATACCATTGTGAATCTTTTCTTTTTTTTGTAGAAATTTGTTTAAGATTATCTATTAATACTTCAGGAAGTATTAACCTGCATAAAGAACAGCATTTTTTTTACATGAAATACACTGTTCATTATGCAAAAATGTGTTTTTGCACAGAAAACCTATGTGTATTTCTGCAAAGATAAGTTCTTTACTAAAGCATACAGAAGCTTAGGACTTCCTCCATCACCCTTGGTGGGGTTTCCCGTATGTTCTGTCCATCTAATCTATGCAGAATTTCATGGGGTGGGCTGATCTAGCCCCCCCCCCCCCCCATGCTGTGCTACAATTCCCCACCAATGGATTTCCCGGACTTCCTCCTAACCTGAAAGCAGTTATTTACTGGTGTGTGTGTGTGTGTGTGTGTGTGTATTATTCTAGTTACTTTCTAAGCAATTCTTCAATTAATAGGAAGCTGACCCTTGACTCATGGGTGGAGAAATCTGCCTTTGTGTTGTGAATATTTAAGCAATGTGAAGAGGGGAATTAGCCTGGCAGATTCAACCCTGAGGCTATGTTGGATGAGAAAGCTCCAAAAAACAACACAGCTTTTCAATTCTTACTATTTTTCATCCAGGTTTTAACCTCCTTGTGCTGCTTTCCACATCCCATTTCTGTTAAAAATGGACGTGAAGCATTTATTTAAAAAATCCTTTAATTAAGATGTACAAAATAAGGCCACTTCCCTCCAGGCATCACTCTGATTCTTTGTGCTACCAATTTATCTTCAGAGTCATTTGCTAGCAGGGACCTATGTTCCTGAGAATGACCTTCCTTTTCTTAAACTGGATGTCACACTGTTGCTTTTCTTCCCAGGAACAAAAGTTACCTTTTAAAAACAGTGGGAGTTACTGCAAATGCATTAGACAAATCTATAAAACCTCTGCTGCATCGCTCTGTTTAGTTAAAAATCATATACTAGCATTGGACTGAAGTTTTTCCAGAATCTCTCATGAGCTTAAGACCTTCTGTGTATGGCTTTCATCATTTTGACTTTTATTGGTTCTTCACATACAGTCTGACGTCCGAGTTTGACATTAACTTTGAGTAATGATTTGTAAGGGAAAAAAAACATAAGATGTACAGATGCCAGAGATGCTTTCTAAGATGTATAATGGCACTTCTAGTAAATACTGGAAATGTGATAAAAATCGTATGTGGTGGTGTGTTGTAAAAAGGCCCAGAAATACTGGACTCAAATGCATATGACATTGGAAGAAAATGTTAAGGTTAAAATCATGGTGAAGCCAGAGCTTTATTTGGCATGATGCTGGGCGATCAATTAGATAATTAATACAGAAGATTACTACAGTCTATGATAACTGCAGTGAGAATGTCTATGTGTAAAGATGGAAAGAAACACAAAAAGCAATGGTTTATGAAGTCCTGTGTGCTAGCAGAGATGGAAAAAGTGACAATAGAAATATCTGACTAACTTTAAAAAAAAAAGGACTGGGACTTTTTACCTTTTCACAGCAACAATGGAGGCAAATTTCAATATTAAAATTAGAGGTGTGACTTTACAGTGTTATCTAAAGAGAGAAGGACAACAAGGGATAGAAAGCAACAGATAATGGGTATTAGATGCATATAATAGTTTTAGTAATTGTATGTCTAGTGTGTTTATTTTTATGGTTTTGACAGCTGACTTGAAATGGTAAGTAAGATTTTACAGAAATGTATATTTGGTTGGGCATTGGGCTTCTCTGGCTGAGGATACTAAATGCCTCCCCCCCCCCTCCCCACTATTGCAGATGCCAGGCAGTCATAGTAAGTTCCCATAGCAAGTAAACTGCTACTATACTGCTCCAGCTGTGTACTATGAAAGGGCTGTAGATCTTCCCTTATCAAGTATGACCTCAGGCTAAGTCACCATCACTCAGGCTAATCTCTCACACAAGGTTGCTGTGAGAGAGAAAAATGGGGCAAGGAGAGGACCATTTATGTCTGATGAAAGATGGGATGTCAATATAACAAAACCACAAATTAATCAATACACACTCATGCCCTTCTCTCTACACACACATACTTTTGTGCTGCTTTGCTAAGGTAAACCAGTGCCTATGGACAAAGTTTTCTTCTCTTCTTTTCATTTAGGATTCCCAGAAAAGCTTTTCCTGGATGCAAACATCCCCTGAGAATAGTTTGTATATCATATTAGAGAACATTTGATGGTTGATATGTACAGGCATTTAATACTACTCCATATTTGATACATCATGGTAATATTTACCTTATAGAATTTGATATTTGACATGCAGTGATAATAATACATGGCAGTTGAAAACTTATTGGTTTAAAATTGGAAACTTTCTAAAATGAAAAGAAATGAAGAGATGTCATGTAGCATTTGAGCACTGAGGCTTACAAATAAATCCAACTTAAAATGCAAATTTGACTTTTGATCAGATTTTTTTCTGGAGGAAGGAAAGACAGAAATTATGGGACTGAAAATTGCCAAATCTTTAGCATTTGTGGATATTTGAGTCAGATGAGAATTTCAGTCTCACTGAGTCTGGAAAAGTTACATTTTGACTATAACAATTCCTAGAATCTTCAAGTTACAGAGATACTGACAATGCTGACTGAGGCATTCTGGCAAGAGCAGTCTCTTCAAAATATACTTTTCCAATCTCCCTCTGAGGAATCAAATATAGCCAATGATGCCTAAGTGATTCTGACAGCTATGTGGACCTTGTAGCCACCGAAGCTGCTTCATAAACTGTAGCTGTACCTAGAGAATTTTTGAGCCATTCCAAACCAATTACCTTCTATGGATTCTTGCTGAGATCATCTATTTACAGTTGCTCTTCTTTCGTCAACCATCAGCACTCATATTCTGTCTGACTTAGAGAAGTATCAGAGTTTTGTAGGGTTTTCATGGCCTTGTTTCACAGGCATAACACGTCCGGCATCAAGAACAATGCATTCACCCCATGTTTGCTTGAAACCCTGTGGTGCCCAAATGAAAAATGTTAATTATCTTTTCTTCCTTAGTAAGATTTCATTTCATTGCAGGGGCACTCGCTACATTCTGAAATCAAAGACGTGACATTTTGGACTACTTTGGTGGGAGCGCAAAACATACAAGCATGTGCCTTTCCATATGGCAATTTGCTGCGAAGAGACTGAGCGTGATGTGCATAAATTACAATTGTTTTCCCTGTATATTAATCCATTATGTCATTCTAAGTTAATTCAAGCATTGAGTATGTTCTAACCAGGTCATTTTTCGAAAGCAGGGAAACCTTAGATATGAAGATTTGATTGACTTCTTTATTGACAGCTACAAAATTAACAGCACTAACTTTGTAACACTGTTTTGTGTAGAATATCTAATTTAGGATACAATCATTGCATTTAAATCCAAATATTAAAACAACATTTTTTTGTACTTTTTATAATACCTTCTACAACATGAACCTGAAAACAAATGAAGCAGCCTTCTAGCTTCCCAGCTGCTCCATCTCTCCCTAGAGCATTGGCAGAAAGATGCATTGGTTCTGGCTCCATTCACTTTAGTAAGGCTCAAAAAATGGTGGCCTCACATATATTCTTTGAGCTGAGTCTTGGTTAGGATTTGCTAACACCCCCAACTTCAGATATTCTGACACTAAAGTTAAAACTAGTCAGAATGACTTGCATCTCTATGTACTACTGTCCCATGGGTTACCTGGGGGCATGAGAGAAGCCTCCCACAAGGATGGTAAAACATCAAACATTCGGGCATCCCTGGGCAATGTCCTTGCAGGCAGCCAATTCTCTCACACCAGAAGCAACTTGCAGTTTCTCAAGTCACTCCTGATATGAAAAAAAGGTAACCTTAGAGTAGTAGATAACATGTGTCTACTGACACCCTTTGAATCTCAGATGTGGTCCTTCTCTTTTGCCAGCTAGCCTAGTTTGATATTTTACATGGGGTTAGCTGCCCAGAACTGAAGGGTCAGTCGGTTTTTGACCAATAGTCGGGGCAAGATTTTAGCACTTCTGTAATTCAAAATACTAAAACTTATTTCAGAATTTTATGTCATTCTTCAAATGAATTTCATCAGAATTCATCTCAAGAAAGAAATATAAAATTAGAGAGTCCATGTCACATTTTCCAAATGTGTTGAGCTGTTCGGAGAAGCAATTCTCTTTGCTGGGTAGTTGCCAAAACCTCAAATGGGAAGCTGTTACTACTGCTAAATATTAATATGCAAAATTACTTTTTTTTGCAAAACAAAATTCCAAATATTTATGAATGTTTCATCCTCTAAAATATCCAAAGGATAAGCATATGGTTTGGAGGGCTTGGGTCCCATAGCAGTCTTTTTGCTGGCATCCCCAATCCTATGGGGCCATTTCCAACTCAATAAAAGTACTGTATGTTGCATGAAAAATAGGTGTGGGGTCCAGTTTTTCTGTATCACTAGTTTGTACTCTTCAGGGTTGCAGACCAACCTAAAGACATGGCCTTTGTCTCTATTAGATTATAGGTGACAGTAGGTCAATCAGTTAGCCAACCTCAAATAGCTGTAGTGATGCTATAAAGTGAGGTCCAAACTGACTGATAGGTTAGTGCAAATTCTTGGTGTTTCAAAGGCTTTCTCAATTGTGACTCCTCGGGTTTAACTCAGGATTTCATAAGAAGGTAATAGTTGGCATCAACTCTTGTTATTTTTCAGGACTTGGTAAATATTGTTTCATCTAACATG
Source organism: Anolis sagrei (assembly GCF_037176765.1). Taxonomy (NCBI): domain Eukaryota; kingdom Metazoa; phylum Chordata; class Lepidosauria; order Squamata; family Anolidae; genus Anolis; species Anolis sagrei. The sequence continues at coordinate 75,628,853 of NC_090021.1, forward strand.
TCTTTTCACTTCATTTTGAGGGAGGAGGTGGCTTCCATAAATATTTTCTCTGCTGCTGGTTTTATTTGAATCATGTTTCTAAATGAAAGCTTTAACAATGTTTGCTTTTCATGTTGGGGTACAACTAAAAGTAAGAAAAAGAACTAGACATAGTAAAATTAGTGAAATATGCAGCTTTTTTATTTACTCAAAACTTTGAAAATGTACTTACAATGGAAATATGAGATTTATTGCATTTCTGTAGGCAAAACTTCTTCACTACATTTCAATCCAGCTGGGTCTGCAAGCATAATTCAAAAGGTAGATGTGTGCTCCATAAACAATTTCATGTCCAGGAGCAATCCAGTTGTTTTCTTGCAATGAGAACGAACACCAGCTGTCACCTTCATGGATTTTCAATAAGCATCTTGGAGCCTTGCTCTTTTCTCCCATCCATAATCAGATGCTTCCTGGGTATCTCAAGTCCACTCCTGATAATTAAATGACTGCTGCCCTCTCCTGCTGTCCTACCTTCTAGTCAGCAAGTGACCCAGGAATCAGGTGGTTGGAGTGTAAATCCTGTTCAGAAGTTAATTCCATCCAGGTCAGACAGCAGAAAGGAGAATAATGGAATCATTGGCAGATACTGAGGTTCTTCAGTAAATCAGTAGTCTAGACCACAACTTCTTAAATTCTGCATCCCCACTCCAAATAGGGTCCCCTTAGCTCAATGAGGTCACAAACATTGGCAGCAGTAAACAGTTTCTGAATGCTACACATTGTGCTAACATAAACCTGTTAGCACAATGTGTAGTATTTATAGTTAGACTCTGCAGACAGTTCTCCAGCTGTAATTCATAAAAAGGAAAGCCAGCCTGTTTAGCAAGCCTTGCAAATATTTTTTTAATCAGTAAATGTTTCATTTTTATGCCTACTTTATATATACCTATATACCCAGGGTCACGTAAAAAATTCTCAGGCACAAAGTGGTTGCCAGTGGAAAAGGTTTAAGAAGCCCTGGTCAAGATAAACAAAGTCAACAAGAAATAAAACTGTCATTTTTGCTGGGTGGAGTCCAAAGTCAGAAAAACATGAAACTGAAATGTTTATTTCAACCCAAAGTGGAGTGTTGAAAGAAGCAAAGGTGCCAGGAAGTGGCTGGAAGATTTATAGGAAGCTGTCTCCAGGCCCAAGCACCTAACAAGTTCAGAGTCTCCTACAGATGCCCTTATCACATTAACCACCCCCCCCCCCCTCCAATTCACCACAGACAATGGTGAATCCAGTGGAGCCTGGCAATGGGAAGGGGGAATCTCATGGCCCAAATCTCCCGCCTTCCCCATCGCCTCATTCCATGGGGGAAAGCGTTGCCATCTGGCTTCTCCCTGTTTTCAATGCAACACGGGAAGCCTTCTGTGTTCCGCTGCTGCTGCCAACTTCACCCCTCTTCAGGCATGGAGCCCTACTAGAAGTAGATCAATGTAGTATGATGGGAGCTGGTGGACTCCATGCCTGAAGAGAAGTGCAATCAGCGTAGGACAGGCAAATGGTGGTCTGATGAAGTGGTTAATAACTACCAGGGGCAGCACTCAATGAAAGATGGCAATTGGTCTTCATGATTTGTGCATTATATTGTTTTCAGGTAGCCATCTTTTTTGTGTGTAAGACTTTGGGATGTGCAAGACTACTTGGATGGGATTCATTCACAAACCTGCCTTCAAAAACCTTCAGGGTGGCTGGGTGCCATCCCAGTAGTTACCAGGATGGCATCTAGAAAAAGCCTGTTTGGTTTTGTTTTTTTAAGTGTGCGTGTGTGTGAAGCCCGGGGCTTTTGGTGAAGCACCATCTCATATCTTTGGGCTCCATGAGCCCTAAGGGTGAGAGATGACAATGGGAACTCACCCCCCATAGTCTGGACACCTCAGGTAAAAACACAATAGGCTCCACATTTTTGGGCCTGTTAGAAGGAGATAGTACTTCTTTCACCTTGTCCCAGAACAGACTAAGCTCTTGCTTTTCACCACTCTACTCCATAAGAGCAGATGGTTCCTTTTTTTATAAAATACTAGCTGTACCCGCACGCGTTGCTGTGGCCAACCTTCCCTCCCTCTTTCTCTCCTTTCTTCCTATCTTTCCTTCCCTCCCTCTTGCATTCCTTCCCTCTTTTTCTTTCTTTTTCTTTCCCTTCTTCTTTCTTCCTTCTCTACATGTTTTTTTTTCTCACTTCTTTTGCTCTTTGGTTCCACCCTTCCTTGTCCCTTTCCTTCCTTCCCTCCCTCTTTCTCTCTTTCGTTCCTTCTCTCCTTCCTCCCCTCTTTCACTTTTTTATTTCATTCTCCCCCTCCTCTCCTTCCTTCCTTCTCTACTCTTCTTTCTTTCCTTCTTTATCTCCTTCCCTCCTTCTTTCCCTCCTTCTCTCCTTCCTTCCTTCTCTACCCTTTTCTTTCCTTCTTTCTCTCCTTCCCTCTTTCTCTCCCTCCTTCTTTTCCTCCTTCTCTCCTTCCTTCCTTCTGTTCCCTGCTTTTTTCTTTTCTTCTCTCACACTTTCTATTCTTCCTTCTCTACTTCCTTCCTTCTTTACCTTTCTTTCTTTCCTTCTTTCTCTCCTTCCCTCCTTCTTTCCCTTCTTCTCTCCCTCCTTCTCACCTTCCTTCCGTGGGGGCACGGGCGGGGGAAGAAGAAGGAGGGGGAGGAGGGATGGTTCCTTATTTATTTATTATTTATTTGGTTTACTTTTACCCCGCCCTTCTCACCCCGAAGGGGACTCAGGACGGCTTACACATCCAAGGCACAATTCGATGCCCATAGCATACATCAATAATAAGCAATAAAACAAAATAACAAATTAGCAAACAACAACAACAACAATACATTGCATCTAAACCCGTTAAAACCAATAAAACCAATAAAATTTCATACAAACCGATACAAACCGCTTCTTCCTTCTTGCCAGTCAGTGTTCGCTATCTCATGGTTCAGAGTTTTCTTCCACATTTATCAGTCCACATATATCAGTCCTGCCGGTCCTAATTGCCTGGTTGTCCTATCTAGTTAGCAGATTGCCCGAAGGCCTGGTCCCACAACCACGTCTTTGCCTTTCTCCTAAAGGACAGGAGTGATGTCGATGCCCTGATATCCACTGGGAGAGAGTTCCACAGGTGGGGGGCCACCACTGAGAAGGCCCTGCTCCTCGTCCCCACCAGCCTTGCTTGGGAAAGCGGTGGAATCGAGAGCAGGGCCCCCTCAGATGATCTTAAATTCCGTGGTGGGACGTAGAGGGAGATACGTTCGGACAGATACGCTGGACCGGAACCGTACAGGGTTTTGTAGGTCCTGCCTTTCTTTCCCTTTTTCTTTCCTTACTACTTTCTATTCTTCCTTCCTTTAGTACCTCTTTCCTTCCTTCCTTCCTTCCTTCTCTCCTTCCTTCCCTCTTTCCTTCCCTCCCTCCTTCTTTCCCTCTCTCCTTCTCTCTTTCCTTCCTTCCTTCCCCCTTTCCCTCTTTCATTCCTTCCCCTTTTCTCTCCCTCCTTAGAGTCCTTCTAAGTCCATTCTATGAGTCTATTTAATATAGTAATATATAGTAGTAACATATTATATAGTAGTATATATAGCAATAATATAATATAATATAATATAGCAATATATATAATAGTAATATATAAAGTTTTATATATATATATATATATATATATATATATATATCACAAACCAGTGATCCAACATCCATCCGTGTGTGTGTGTGCATGTGTGTGCATGTGCATTGGCGTGTATGTGTCTACACTGCCATATAATCCAGTCCTAAGTAGATAATCTGGATTTTACATGGCAGTGTGGAAGATTTGACTTTCGGTGCATCTACACTGTAGATTTAATAAAGGAGGATGAAGCTGGTGAGGGGAGGAGAAAAAGGAAGGAAAGAAAGGGAGGAAGGGAAGGGAAGGGAAGGGAAGGGAGGGAAGGAGAAGGAAGGGAAGCAGAGAAAGGGAGGGAGGGAGGGAGGGAGGGAGGGAAGGAGGGGGTTGGACCTGATGGCCTTTAGGGCTCCCTTCCAACTGGTTGGCCATCTGTTGTGAGGGCTTTGATGGTGTTGTCCTTTACTGCCAAATGAGGTTGGGCTGGATGGTCTTTGGAGCTTCTTGGCAGTTATCCTATTAGTCACATATATTGTGACTAGGGATCGTTGTTTCAAAGAATATGCTTTCCTTTTGATTGCTATATTGTGTCATCTAAAATGATTCAACTTTGTCACAGCATGTAGCACCTTTGCAACATGGTGCTGCCTTGCCTGAAGCTCCTTTAGAAAAGGAAATGAAATATGAAAATGAAGGTAAGTCCCTGATGTAATCCAATTACCGACTTACAAGGCGCTACTTGCAAATACATAGGGCACATGGAAAGGAGAGGAAAAACTGAAGTGCAAACAAAACTCGACAAATTACCTTTTAGAGGCACAATTTACAACATTATTTTAAAAATAAAATTCAATTACATGCTGTTCCTGTGGCTAATACCTAAGAAACCATTAGAAAGTTTTTCAGGGCCTCAAGCAGTTTAATATACTTTTTTTAAAAAAAAAACTACTATATTTGCACTATACAAGTCAGTGAGGAACATATATACCTCTAGCTTCATGATCTACTCCCAGTAATACATTTGCATCAGAGTATATGTGTTTATGTTCCAGTGAAATAAGACCAATTCATACCAGAGTAAAATCTTTATCTATAAATGTTCAAAATGAAAGAGAGATTCTTTTGATGCTATTAACCTTTTAAAGATGTCAGAAATGAAGAGCTGCTGGAATGTGGTTCAGGCTGCATCCTCAAAGATTAATACAGAGTGAAAGCCACAGCAGGTGAAGGTGAGAAAACATCATAATAATTCAGAGGAATCTCTCAAGATTAGAACAAACTTCAACTTAAGAGCTTCTTAAAAGCCGTGCCACTTAATTTTGGCCTGAAAGAGGGCTCTGTAATGGAATTCCATAAACATTATGTGAATACACAGCTGTGTCCAGGTTGGAACATCTCCTTTGGCCAATAGTCCACATCAGTCAGACTGCTGACAAAGAAATAAGAATATCTTGGTGCTCTTACTGCTATTGATGATGAAGGTGATGATAATTATATCCTGCCTTTTTCTTAGTTTGGGCATCAAGGAAGCTTACTACAATTAAAGCAAACATAACAAAATCTGGCTACCAGTATTTTAAAACATTGTAAATCAGGACAGTAAATAAAGAACAACACTAAAAAAAGAGGAGAATTCCAGACAGGAAAGAATCGGAGCCAGCTAATACCTCCCAACAAAAGATTCCCTCCAGGCAGGAAGCAGCCAGACTTTGAAGCTGCAAGGCCATTCAGTGCTAATCAAAGGTAGCCAATTGCAAGCAGACAAGAGTTATTTCTCCCACCCTGGACATCACACACACACACACACACACACATATACATACATACATATATATACACACACACTTGCCTAGTTTCCAATAGACCTCACAACCTCTGAGCATGCCTGCCTTAGATTTGGGCAAAACATCAGGAGAGAATGCTTATGCAACATGGCCATACAGCCCAGAAAACTCACTGCAACCCAGTGATTCCAGTCATGAAACCTTTCAATAACACATTAAAGCCAACATAGTTTGAAAAGTTGCAGTACAGTCAGCATTTGTGGACTTATTTTTTGAAGATTTGGTCATTATGTTCTTTCTGGGAATCTCTAGGTCCTCCAGCATGATTATATGGTCAATGGCCACTGGAAGTTGACCACAGAGTCCACCAGAAGACCTAAATTTGTGATAGCCTTTTGCACATGCATAAAGTCAAATAGCTGTGTAGGTAGTAGCTGCCTGTGGTTGCACAGATACCCCCCTCCCCCACATGTGTATATTCCTTCCCTTATAAATAAATGGCAGCCATGCAAATAAAATGCCCATTTGTTTGTTTGTTTTAATCATATAACTGAGCGATTTCAAGGTAAAATTATGGATAATACTCCAAACAGTTCATTTCAGGTTTTAGTTCAAGATATTCAAAGAGTTAACTGATAAGCAGTCATGCTTGGTGTAGCGTTTGATGTTGAACTTATCATTCCAGTCTCATTGGGCTTTGATCCTACATTCTGCTTGCTTTTCTGGGGAATTAATTTTTCTGGTTCCCACACAGAATATACATGTGTTGCCTGTACCATAGCTAAAGGCAACCAGATTTATTCTTATTCATTTAGAATGATGTCATGGTGTCATGTGCAGTGCAGGCAACACACGCATCTTCGACTGCACTTTCCCCCAGAAAGCTGCCTTATACTGAGGCTATTTCAGAACATGGCAACATTTCATCTTTAGGCATATGCCCCCCAGAATTCCAAGGCAAATGCCTGTCCTGCTGGATTAGGGAGTTTGAAAGTCACAATCCTCCCAAACGTACATTTTTTGAATGTTTGTGTTATTTGCCATCTAGCTCATTCATTTATTCTCTGTGCCTGTGGCTCCTGAGGTTGCTGGCAGAATTTCTTCCCATCGCCTCCAACCCAATTCCTCTAAAAGGAGATGCCAGGACATGGATCTTGGACCTTCTGCAAACTTGAGATGGACTTTGCCTGTGAGCTATGCTTGTGTGTATGTGCCTTCATATTGCTTGTCAACTTATGCTGACCTCATGTATTTCAAATGATTTTCTTAGGCAAGGAATACTTATGGTTTTATTGGTTTCTTCCTCTGAAACACAGCCCATAACACCTGGTATGCATTTGTATATCCAAGTACTAGTCAGACTTGATCCTGTTTAACTTCTAAAGTCAGCTGGGGTCCAATGCCTTCAGGGTACTTATATTCCTTCCAAACTACCATAAAATCCAGATTTTCAAAGAAGATAATCCAAATTATCTGCTTTGGACTGGTTTATGTGAGTCTACACTCCCATATAATCCAGTTCAAAGCAGATAATCTGGATTTTATATGGCAATGTAGAAGGGGCCTGAGGTTTCTCATGCTATATGTACTAGGTGTGAGCCAAGTATAAATATTCTATTTTCATTAAATTGTTCTACTTGTGATGGATTTGTGCAGAAAGCTAGGGTGTATATCTGTATCTTGCCATTCATATTTCCATCTTTTCTTTTCTTGTTGCCCTGCACCTGCAGTTGGGGTTTGTTGTTGTTGTTGGTTGCTTGGTTGTTTTTTGTTTTTATTGGTGGCATTTTTGCTTTTTCTCGGCATGCAGTGGAAGCACACCAGGCTCATGTGGTTTATTCATAACAGCTTTATCAATTCCTTTTTATTTGAGCTTACAGAGATATTTCATCTTGTCAAAGGAGAGAACACAGTTGTGGGTGTTTTCTTTCATTGTAATAAGGAAATCAGACAGCTCTGGTTGCAAAACAGATTGGAGGAAGAGAAGGAGGCCAGGAAAGAGAAAGCATTTTTAATTCCAACACAAAACAAAATGCAAAGCTACCCTTCCCTTCTTTTCCCCACATTTACAAAAATGAAAAATTAAAACAACCAATTTGCTCAATTTTCCAGTAAGAAATGAATATAAATGCTTTTAAGTATTCTCTTTATTTCTATCTATTGCTCATTTGGGGATGAACAGTCTTGCCTATCCCCAGGATCAGTGATGGCCACTTAGGGCCCTTCCACACAGGCCCATAACCCGCGATGGGTTACGGGTTTACCTGAGACATTAATCTGGAGTAAACTGGATTTCCCAGTTTACTTTGTATTAATTTTAAACCTGGAAAGATACGGACCTTAACCTAAGGTCTAGAGTTTTCCAGGTGTGGTCCAGGGAGTGAATCCCTATCCCCATCCCAGTTCTTTGGGCTCTCAGAGCCCAAAGGAGCAAAACGGCACCCCATCCTCCCCTCCCCTCCCAGCCTCTTGTTTTCCTCAAAACCATACGTGAGGGGTCTGGCTGCATGTTCAGGCTTCTCAGAGACAGCTTCTCATGCATCCAAATGATGTGTTGAGATGTTGCCCCACTCCAACCTCTCAATGCACAATTTGGATGTGTCAGAAGCTCTCTTCGAGGAGCCAGGCCCTTCTGGTAAGTTTTTGGGGAAAAGGGGGCTGGGGGGAGGGCTGACTACATACCCTCCAGGGTCAACTTGGGATTCCCTGCCATTTTAGCATTTTTTCCTCATTTGGACTACTGTTTTCTCATAATATGTCCCAAAATGATGCAACATTCAAAAATTCTGGGGAAATAAAATGGTAGCCATAGAAATACATTACAGGATGTTATTGGCAGTAGTGCAGGTGACCTGTTCTAGATTGTTTGTTGGTATCTCCTCACCCCATGTCTTTTCCCCAGACTAGAAAAAGCACCACTATGAGGAAGAATTCTGTGCAAACATGATGGCTGACAGTGAAAAGATCACGACTGTCATGAAACAGATAGCAAAATGGCAATTTCTGCCCTACACAAGTTCATTTTCTTACCCATTTCACCCGCCTGTCTCAAATGTTCAAATGTTTAGGGTTTAGCATTTAGCTTAGAGTTTGAGACCAGGAGGGGAAAAAAATCTACAGTACAATGCACAAGTGCAATTTCTCTCCTTTTCTGTTTTTACCAAACACCTTAGAATTTACATGTAAAAACTGTGTTTGTAGTCTTTTATGTCCTATTCGACATCTTTTGCCCTGCTAATCTTGCACATTCAACATCAAAATTATTCAAAGTCACATTTTAGAATTATTTATGAACTACATAACACTGGCAGAGGAGTTAAACTTGAAAAAATACCATATTTCATTGCATAATAGTTGCCACCACATAACACTTGCACCCCCATTTTTGGGTGGCATATTTTGTGTTCCTCACATAATAGTCGCAGAGCCTTTGAGGCTGATTCTCCCTTCCTTCCTTCCTTCCTTCCTTCCTTCCTTCCTTCCTTCCTTCTTTCCTTCCTTCTCCGAAGGCAAGGCCATTTAAAAACTATAAAATGGAGGTCTCTACAGCTCCACTCCTTACTTCTTTCTCTGAAGGGAAGATAGTTTAAAACACCTGAAATGGGAATCTCTGGATCTTGGATCTTCCCTCCTTCCTTTTAACTTCAAAAAACCCAATTTCCAATTTTGTAAAATGCCTTCGGTGAAAGATGAAAGGGAGAGGGATCTTTCCTCCTCCTTTCTCTGAGGCAAAGCAGTTTTAAAAAACAGCTGTCTGTTTGAGGCTGGATAATCCCTCCTCCTTCCCCTTCAGAGGTAAGGCATTTATTTATTTATTTAAAAAAAATATAGAAAGCAGAGAATCAAAGGCAGATGTTTTCCTCATGTAATAGTCACCCACCTCTTTTAATGAATAAAGGGGGGAAGTGCAACTATTATGTGATGAAATATTTCATGTTTACAGCAATTATTCCATTGATACCTAAGAAACATCATGTCCCTTTCTAGGGGGTTGACCTTACCTTCCTCTTAAGATAGGAGGGCATGAATAGCACAAAGCTACCTAATGAATTTTCATTGCATGGCAGTGCTTTGAACTGTGTTCTCCCAGAATCCTAGTCCAAGCTCAAGCCACTACACTCTATTGTACATGGCATGGTACATACATACCATAAGTATTCCTTTCTTCACAAATCCTGGAAAGGAAAATTAAGTCTCCCATATACAATCTTTCCCCATCCTCAGCCCTCCTCAGCCCAAGATATAAAAACATGTCACACAAAATAAAATATAGATTTGTCATTCATCTCCTCTCAGATTTGAAATTTAAGGGGCGTTTCCAAAAATAATATGTGGTGGAATTCTAAAGAAAGGGAAAAGTTTTTAAGATGCATCTTCTTTTGTATGAGGTCATACAGCACTTTGGATCCCATCCAATATCTTGTTAAACAAAATGGCACATAAATGATTTTATGCATATATACATTCTAAAAGAAAAGAGGAAAGACTCAAGTAACTGAACTTGAGTCATTCTAATTGTCTCCCATTATTCATGTTTCCTTTAGGTAGTTCTAGTAATAAAAGGATCAGTGTTGCTAAGACTTTTTTCTTCAATTAAAGGTTGTGAGTAATTAATATATTATCCTACTTCTAATGATATGGCATTTTTTTTAACAAACTGAAGTAATAATGGCTTCCACAATTACCTTTTATGATAATCTTTAATGCTAATGTTCCTCACAAATACATAAGTGCCACAGTAATCGCCTGCTCAGAGAGGTGACAGGAATGAACAAGAGAAAGGATTCTGAGGCTTGCAAAAAAGATCATGAACATGAGGTAAGGCTTATACAGTAACCCCCTATTTAAAATGGTATAGGGCAGCACTAAAGAGGGCAGCAAACCCAGATCCGGTACTGACTTACCTTCTTGATGAATACATTGCATTAGGTTCTTTTCCTCAGCAGCATAAGTGTTGGAATAGCATGCGGTCCAAAATGAGAAAACCCAAAGAATGCAGCACATCTGGCAACCAGAATGTTCTGCCACCTTTGCTGATGACCCATTTTAAATAGGAATCTGAGTGTGCATAGTTTTTTAAAAACCAGGGGAGGACCACTACATGTGGATTTCACTATATTCAAGTGAAAGTACTGAATCACTTGGATTTCTCTGAGAAAATGCATGGATGAGACGTATTTTCCAGCATCCTGAATACTGACATTTAAGAGGGTGCACAATCAAGTACTTCTGAAATGAGTGATCCCTGCTTGTAGACAACTTACTCCATGAATATGTACATAGAATCACGGTTTGCTCTCCATCATGATAGTGCCTTACTTCTGCAGATTGCAACAGAAACAAAAGTGAACTACATGATGGATGCAGATATGATGTCTTGCAGTCAAAGATACATCAAAAGAGTTTTTTCTCTCTCTAAAATAAAATGTGCGGAATGTTAATGTGTGCTTTTATTTACAGCCTGCAGGGCAACATTTTTGTTTAAATAATTGTCCTAGAACACTGACTCATTTCCTTGCACTCTTCCACTCCTGTTCTTTCCCTTTCTAGCTAACTCATTAAAATTGCATAAATGCCCTTTGATGTGTGAACAAGACAGAACACAAAATTAAAGGAAGTAGATACTGAACACTTCAAAAAAGGAAAAACATGTCCTGCTCTGCCATCCAAAATGCCCTGCCTATTGATCCTTGGTGTATAGCCTTCTCAAGTGGAGGGTTCAATGAAACAAATGCATGGACATTTCCCCAGTAATACTGAACTGGAAACCCAAAAAATTTAAAGGCAGTATAAATTGGATCTGTTCTCATTTTGTAAATAGATAGAATCAGTAACATGTGCTATAGTCTATATTTCAGAGGAAGAACCCGTCAAAACCACCTCTAAGTATTTCTTTCTTTCAAAAAAAATCCTATGAATTCCATGGGGTCAGCATATGTCAACAGATAACCCAAAGGCATATCCACCCAACCTGGGTGCCTAGAAGCAAAAATAGCTAAATGAGATTTAAGGGAGCATCCAGCTAAAGCCACAGATTGTGAAATCTGGAGGTAAATTGAGATTAAGGCCCCTTCCACATATAATCCACATTATCAAAGCATATAATTCACATTATCTGCTTTGAACTGAATTATCTGAGGGCATCTCCAGACAGAGCTACTCCTTCAGTCCACCTGGCATGAAGAAATGATGTGCTGGGGGAGGGGGAGCAATTTTCTTCTCCCCCCCCCCCCCTTTCAGGTCTCCTGGCACATCATTCAGACAGGGTACAGGCCTGTCTGAATGGGACCCGAGTCTACAATGCCACATAATCAAATCAAATCAGATAATCTGGGTTTTATATGGCAGGGGCCTAAGATGTAGCAGATATAAAGCTATTCTAGAGAAAGGATTTATGGGCCATCCAGTTCAACCAACTGGCATGCAGGAAAAGCACAAACTACCCTCAAGAGATGGCCATCCAACCTCTGTTTAAAAGCCTCCAGGGACAGAGCTTCCACCATATTCTGAGGCAGAGAGTTCCATTGTTGAACAACTCTTGTGGTCAAGAAGTTCTAGTTTTCAGGTGGAATTTTCTTTCCTGTAATTTGATCTCATTGCTCTGAGTCCTAGTCTCCGGGGCAGCAGAAAACAAGTCTGCTCCCTCTTCCTTACGGCATCATCTGAACATGAGGAAGAACTTCCTGACTGTGAGAGCCGTTCAGCAGTGGAACTCTCTGCCCCGGAGTGTGGTGGAGGCTCCTTCTTTGGAAGCTTTTAAACAGAGGCTGGATGGCCATCTGTCAGGGGTGGTTTGAATGCAATATTCCTGCTTCTTGGCAGGGGGTTGGACTGGATGGCCCATGAGGTCTCTTCCAACTCTTTGATTCTATGATTCTATGATCCTTTCAAATATTTAAACATGGCAATCATCTCTCCTCTCAACATACTCATCTGCAGACTAAATATCCCCAGCTCTTTAAGCCACTCATTGTATGGCATGAGTGGCTTTTGATCATTTTGTCACCCTTTTCTGGATACCTCCCAGCTTGTCAATATCTCTCTTGAATTGTGGTGCCCAGAATTGGACACAGTTTCCAGGTGAGGTCTGACCAAAGCAGAATAGAGAGGCGCCATTACTTTCCTTGATCTAGACCAGGGTGTAGTGAATTTGTTACTCTATAGTAAATTTTTGGATGTATAGCTCTATGTTGCGAGGTGGCAGAATTGGCACAAATAGGATAGCAACAGCTGACAAGATCATTTGCATATGGAGGCCGATTGGTCCTATGAAGATTAGTGCAGACAGTTGGGCAGAGCTGAGCTGAATGTTCTAAAGGGGCGGAGTTAAGTTTAAAAAGAGGCAGTTAGAGTAGAGAGTTTAGAAAATGAGAAGTTGGGAACAGAGTTTGAGAAATGAGCAGTTAAGAAAATGTGTTAGGGATCTCTGTGTGAGAAAAGAAGTCAGGAACTTCTGTTATTGAAGTAGTTAGGACTTCCTGTTTAAGAAAAGGAGAGTTGGGAATCTCTGCCTAAAAGAAGAAGTTAAGAAACACTGTCTGAGGGAGACAGTGAGGAATCTCTGTTAGAGAGTTAGTTAAGAATGGCTGCTTGTGAAGTTAGTTAAGGAAAAGCTGTTTGAGAACAGTTAGGAATCTGTGTGTGAAGAGAAGAAGTTAACCCTGTCTGAGAGAGAGAGAGACAGTGGGGAATCAGAGAACAAGTTATAGCCAGTGTGGCTTAAGTTACAATAGTATCCTGTCGAGAGTTTAAAAGGAAAGTGCACCAAGTATATTATACATGACTGTAACTCAAGTTCGCAACAAAAATATCAAGTGTTTGGAGCCTGAAGTGTTTGAATAAACTTCGTTACATTGTTACATATAAGAGAGCCTCCAGCCTGTGTTTCAAAGCCAAGAGGCTTTTGTTTTACAACACACAGAGAATCCCAGATATTAAAGTGTTGGCAGAGGACTGCACATATGTACATGCTTCTTTACACAAACTGGTGGCCTTCCCTGATTCTTTACAAATTATGCTCCCTTGGGGCTCTGCAGGTCATAGTGAGGGGCTCCATTGTGCCATGTTACTTCCTGCCTTTTCCTCTTTCCTTTTCCTGAGAAATGCAGGGAAAGTAAAGTATTGTTCTGCCAAAAACAACAACAGTAGCAGCAACAGTAGCAGCATCCTCTCAGGACACATACCCTTTCTCCCCCACCTCCCTCACCGCCCAGACCCTTTCCACTCTGAATCCCACCCATGGGAGAAAAGCAGGATAAAAATTAATAATAATTTCCCACCCAGACAACCCTACCGCTTTCTTTACTTCCAAAGCCCTATTTCCCTCCCACTGCTTTGAGTCTGTTTTTCCTGCATGATAGACAGGGGTTGGACTGGATGGTCTGGGGAGTTTCTGTTGCTGCTGTTGTTGTTACAAAGACTTAATAACCATCTATTGGGAGTGCTTTGATTCTGTTTCTTCATTTTAAATATTGTATTGTTCTTTCTTTCCTTTTTCCCCACAGTGTGAATTAACTTCACACAAACTGCCATCTGCCACTAGCCCAGCCCATGCCTGATTATATATATATACACACACACACACACACACACACTATAATATATACATATTTTTGGGGCTCCACAAGAACGTTTTGCTTCAAAAAGGGCTCAGTAGCTGAAAAAGTTTGAGGACCCTGATCTAGACACTGTATTTCTGTTGATGCAGCCCAAAATCCCATTGGTTTTTTTTTAAGCTGCTGTATCACATTTTTGGCTCATGCTCAACTTGTTGTTTACGAAGACTCCAAGATCTTTGTTTTGCATGGATTGTTGTCAAGCCAATTACAAATCCATCTAATAGTTGTTTTGTCTAGCCTACATTTTACTGGTAATGTGATACATTTTTAAAAAAATTCCTTTCCATCCTACTTACAAATTTAGATATGTTTTATGTGAATAATGGAAAGAATTGAAACCTTTTAAAAAGTACAACTATTCCCAGCACAGAGACAACCCTCTTGTGTCTGCCTGCCATGTAGTTGTTGGAGTCTCTGTGTGTGTGTGTGTGTGGGGGGGGGGGTAGCCATTCTAATTCAATACAAGAAACACAATTGAATTCACCAGGAATCAAAGCTAGAATGTCAAATATATATGATTGGCTATGTTGTATTGGTGAGGCTTAGTTTCTCCTACATTTGGATATTTATTGCCAGATTTATGAGAAGTTCTTACTTTTTTAAAATTACTCAATCCTACTCTTATGCATGGTCATTATCCTGTCATGCTTTTGTGAATCTTTGCAAGAGAACCTCCTACCAACTGGATTCTAATTATTTTAGTGTAAGTGGGTTTTAAATTGGGAAATCTCCAGCATCCGTCACAAAAAGCTTCTCACAAAGGGGGCATGATCCCAGCTACCACTTCCACTGAACCAAATGATCATTCATCCGTGTCTCTGGCTGTGCTTTTGTTTCTGTCATTAAATTAAGGCCTCTGTTTCCTGCTGCTATTGTCCCCATTTAATTAACTATTATTTACCCACATAAAAGAATCTGTCGTAATAAGCTACATTCAAAATAAACAGGGACTATTTTAAACATGACAGGAGTACAAATGTTAACTTTCAGAAAGAGAATATATTTAAGGAGGATAGGAATCTAAGAACCAGGTGAGAAATGTTTGAAGGGAGCAACCAATCCGTAATGCTCTGTAGATATTTTTGTTTTAAACCCCTATATCAGTGATTCTCAACCTGTGGGTCCCCATATGTTTTGGCCTTCAACTCCCAGAAATCCTAACAGCTGGTAAACTGGCTAGGATTTCTGGGAGTTGTAGGCCAAAACACCTGAGGACCCACTGGTTGAGAACCACTGCCCTATATCACCAAGGGCACAAAATCATACTTCATATGTTTTTAAATTATTCATGGATCTACAGTACAGTAAAAAAAATATCCATGGTTTCATTTACCCACATTCAACAAAACATGTCTTCTCTGGGCATTATCAAAGTTCTCCAACACAACTGTCTGGAATTCTTGGCCATAAATCCTTCATTTCAATAGAATTCATTACTATCTGCAGTTTTGCTCATTCACACAAATTCCCGGAATGTAACCCAAGTAGGTACATGGGTTGTGCTGTCACTGATATCCAGAATATACACTCTTCTGAGGTTCTTGTTATTGAGAATCTCAAAAGTGATTATTTGCATGTTTTGGTGGGTCTCTTAAGGGTTTGGAAGCAGTTGTGGCCATCTCATCGAAAGGAAGCCTGTTCTCCCAGTGGCAGACACCAAAGACGTGAGGCACAGAGAACCTACAAGGAAATTAAAAGGGATTTGTTTCATACTTATATAAAAACACTTCCTTCACATCTCATCTTATCTGATCCTTCTTTTTCTTAATTTCCCTCAGCCTCATTGCATGTCTACTTTTGTGGCAGTGAGCCAAATCACAGGAGGCCTTACATAGCAGAATTATACATACATATTACTGTTTTCAAGAGTGTATCTGTACAATTACAGACCAAAGCAATTCCAAAACTATTCACATGGGGAGAGTTCAGTGATCTTATTCGATTGTAGGAAGCAAAAACTGGAAACTACCCAGTAAGATCTGGAGAAGACACTTAGAAAAAAATCTCAAGGTCCTCAACTGATGAAAATTTTTACTGTTAAAAAAAAGTCCAACATATTTCAGCCTGTATATGCTCCCAAAGGCCTCCATAAGGATCTATCTGAAATACAACTTCAGACATTTCTGGGGCTGAAACTTACATTTATTGGGAAAAAGAAACCAATAAAATATGTAAGACTTTTGGGTCCAGAAATTTCTGAAGTTAACGTTTTTAATAGAACCCGAGGAAGGCCTTTGAGGACATATACAGGTCAAATTGCATTGAGATCTTTTCCAATAAAATATCAATTAACTGAGTACCTTGAGACATGTCCCCAATTTTCTCTATGGACATTGCCAATGACCAATCCTTCAGAAAAACAGAAGGTGCAGCTGGGGCATGAATTAATAATATGGTGAAGAAGTAACATACAATTAGGTATAATAAGAAGCTGACTTACTTCATATCTTGTCGGCATACCACAGTAGGACTGATTCCAAAAAACATTTATTGTTGGACGTATTTGATACTGGAAGTAAAAAAGCTACAGAATAAATGACAAGATATAATGCAACTGAACTTTCCAGCCTTTCCCTTGGATCACAGCAAACAAGAATCAGATCCAGTTCAAAGCTGGTTAATCTTATTCTTGTCTTTCATAAATTGGGTTTCATATAATCCACGAGTTTACTGATTTTATGCAATGTTTTCTCCCTTCAAAGACTACATTTCCTTTTTCCCTTTAAAATTATATATCCATCAAATAGTCCATAAATACAATGGTTTATAAGGTGAATGGAATCAAATTAATGCCAGATCATGTAGGAGCATGTTTATTTGGTATAAACAGAACCTGCATGTTTTCCCTTTCACCTTAATATCTCTTGATGGATTAGCATTATAAAAGTAAAAAACAGGAAGTAAATTTTCTTTTATAGATTATGGACAGCATAAGTATATACAGTACGCAGCAGAGGTAGAAGAATCAACAGCTTAAGGTGGAATACATCAATAAATTACAAGTCAGGGATTTCAGGCTTTTTACTGTGACCTAGGGATATTGAGAAAAAGAAAAAGTACTCTTGAAATATATCCTCCATAAGGCTATTTCAGCAGCAACCTTTAAGTTAAGGATATACTCAGAAGAGACTTTTCCTTTGTCATCACCCCTGTTATAGTCCTGTCTTTCTCCCTTCACTGATGCCACTGTGAACGTTTTCTAGAGAGTAGTGCCAATCTGTAGCAATATGGGATGTAATGGAGAAGTGAAAGGGTTGCCCAAAATTGTGCTGGAAGTGTGGCTGTCCTCTGAGTTCATGGCCATTAACTTGTCAGCTGTTCAAAGGTTCCATCTGATTTTTTGGACCTTTTTGAAATCCAGTAGGAAGGGTCTTATAAGAGGGCTCAATTTTTATTAATAGGTGTAGTTCAAGACTAGGCAACTATGAGAAGTCCACAAGTCCATTTTCCTTCCCTGAAAACTTCCAAAGACCAAATGGATTGCCAAAAATGGCCTCCAATCCAAAGAAAAAATTGAAGTGTTTGGAAGTCCACTTCTGACTTTTGAAAAATAGTTGCCTTATAGTACATGAAGCTCCTGCAACTTATGCAAAACTGAGGTTGCAGCTCCCAGAGGTTTCCTGGAGAAAAGACCAGAAAAGGATGTTCTGGGGAATTTGAAAGGAATGAGGGCTATAAAAGAGGACCTCGTCACATGAGGTCTGGGCTCTGTCCTAGGAGACTTCCTGGCTGGAGCCAGGATACAGCCCAACAGAGCCCATCACATGACACAGGACTACTTCTGGTGGGACTCCATCTTAGCTTCCTCTCGGAGACATTATAGGATGGAGTCCTGAGAGCACAGGGTCTTCCTATTTTCTTATAAAATAAGCTGGGGAAAGCATGGGGGGGGGGGAGCCAGGCAGGGATGGCTTTCCCCGTGGAGTAAAAAAGGTGAAGATGGGGGGCGCAGGGCAATTGTTTTCCCCACTGCCCACTGGGTTTGCCCTGCTACCCATGTATGCCCCCGCTTTCAACTGAAAATGTGATGAGGTCCTTAAAATAGCATTCACTTTTTCAGCTGGCATATCACACTGTTAAGACATGTTCAATTTGCAAGACCTGGCTTGACCAGAATTCATGTGAAAGGGATCTAGGGGTCTTATAGACCACAAGCTGAACATGAATTCTCAGTGTTAGGCAGCAGCTGAAAATATAAATGCTACATCAATAAGAGTATCGTGTCTACATCGGAGGAAGTAATAGTACCCATCTACCCTGCTTTTTTTAGGGCTTACCTAAAATATTGTGTCCAGTTTGGGGCATCACAATTCAAGAAAGATATTGACAAGTTGAAATGTGTCCAAACAAGACGGATCAAAATGGTAAAAGAGAGCAAGCATCTTCTTTGCAGAGACCAAGACATGAAATAATGAATTCAAACTACAGGAAAAGGTATTCCACTCAAAACTTCCTAATGATAAGAGCTGTTTGACACTGGAATATGTTGCCTTGGAGTGTGGTGGTTTCCTTCACTGGAGATATTTAAACAAAAGTTGGATGGCCATCTGTTGAGAGTGCTTTGGCTGTGTGTTCCCGCATGACAAGGGGTTATATTTGCTGGCCCTTGTATAATATAATTGTATATTATCAAAATATACAATTAATCATTTCTTTAAAAGAAACAAACATATTTTTGAAATCCTAATACAGCTTATACATACCATTGTTAAGAATATTAGCATTTTGCATACTCTAATCTAAAATAACAGTCAACATAATATCCTGCTACATATCTAGTTTTCAACTGTCGTCTTATTACAATTTTCTATCCATTTATGTGCATTCTATTTTATTATTATTCCCATCCCTTTTCTAGTGTTAGAATCATGATTGACTGTGCCTATTTCTGATTCATCATACTCTAAGTAAGTTTCAAAATTATCTTTCTGCGCTTCATCTTTTCACTAATAAATGGAGATAGCCAAGAACACTAAACTTTGCTGTCTGAGGCAAAGGGTAGTATGACACTCCTAAATAGAAGTAACCTGGTCTAACAGATTGACTTGGTTTCTACATTGGCATAGACTACAAACAATAGCATTACAAACAGCCAAACAAATGTATTTATTTTATTTATTTAAAACATTTATATTCCGCCCTTTTCACCCCGAAGGGGACTTAGGGCGGAGCACATCATATATACGGCAAACATTCAATGCCGGGACACAAACTCTTATATACATACATAAACATTAAAAATATTTATCAAAATATTAAAATACACCCTTTAAAACTGCCCTAGGCATCCACATCAAATCTAATTAGTTGTTGCTGTTTATTTATTCAGTTGCTTCCAACTCTTTGTGACCTCATGGATCAGCCCACACCACCCGCAGCTCCTTCAAGGTCAAGCCAGTCACTTCAAGGATACTATCCATCCTGCCCTTGGTTGACACCTCTTCCTTTTTCCTTCCATTTTCCCCAGCATCATTATCTTCTCCATGCTTTCCTGTCTTCTCATTATGTGGCCAAAGTACTTCATCTTTGCCTCTAATATCCTTCCCTCCAGTGAGCTGCTGGACTTTATTTTCTGGAGTATGGACTGGTTTGATCTTCTTGCAGTCTAAGGCACTCTCAGAATTTGCCTCCAAAACCACAGTTTCTTCTATCCTTCTTTGCTCAGCCTTCCTTGTGGTCCCGCTCTCATATCCATAGGTTACTACGGTAAAGAAATTATTTACCAAAAAAAGAACTTTATGAAAAGTAGTATAAATTTTCACATAAAAAATGAACAATATAAATGAAGAAATCAGCTTTGAATTAAATGGATACTTTGCTCTGGATTTGATCTGGATTTTCCTGGTAATTTGATCAGTAAAGAATTCTGACATACAGTATCAGTTGTCTACTTTTTTCAGTTTCTCTAATAGGCTGCTTTACTCCCTTTAATACTATTAACAATCCCAGAAGAAGGGGGGGGGGAGGAGGAGGAGGAGGAGGAAAACAAATTGCACTGCCTTTGAAGTGACTGAAAAGAATAATTGTTATTAACATTCTCCAGATCATTGGGACATTTAATTCGTTTCTAACTCCATGTGTGAAAGCTTAGTGAGTAATGAAGGCAAGCATTAACAATTGCAGTGCTCCAATGGGGGAAAAATCCCTAATGTTTGCTTGATTGTTTTCTTCTTAATAAATTGCTCTGATATTGTCATAAATACCCAGAAATGCAAAGAGAACAGGAATACCTTGTAGCAATCTGCAGAAAATATAGGCTGAATTTAAAAGGTAATTCATCACGAAAGTAACTGGAGGAAACAAAGCTAAAAATGTGCAAGAGCTGAGCATAAATTTTTTACAGAATTTTTTTTTTATTGAGGTTTCTTGACACAGGAAGTCTTGACATACCCCTTACACCCTTTCCTAAAAATTCAGTGTGTCACAGTTAGTGATAAGCCCTTATACAGTGCCTGAAAGAAGAAACAAAGTATTGAAAAAGAGGACAAAAAGAACATTAATTTGGATAAAATTGGCATAAATTATATTTCATTATGGTGGACTAGAGTTGAGGAAGACTGTGATAAGAAAACTTTGCATCCATTTAATCTGCTATCCAGGTGCTAAACTAAGTAGAGTGTAAATCATTGTACCATCAGCCATCAACAGTCACTAGGATTAGGGATACAGAGCCCCCACAAAAAAAGAAAAATGATGCATAAAAAACCAACAACATCTTTATAGGAATATCTAGGTTCTCCAGCACAATTCAACTGAAAATGTCTTCTAGAATTTGATCATAGTAATGCACTGGTGGACCTAGAGATTCCTAGAGACAACGTTTAAAACAAATCTGGAGATATTCAAATACTCATAAATCCAACCCACACATGTGAAGGCCAAACTATACTATTCAAAATAACTCAAATCAAGTGGTGATTTCATGATATCCAAATTCTGATAGCTTTGACATGTCAGGATCACTTCAGGTGATGAGAACTCTGGATTCAAACCTGAGTCCTGAAAATGAGCCAATGATATCCTTGGGAGGAGGAACTGATGATATTATTAAGCATTATGCAATAAGCAGCAGATCATTTCAAAAACACATAGCAGAATATATTTTCATGGTTAAAAATAACTGGGTTTGCAAACTGCAACACTTGATTTAATGTGCAGCTAGAGGATTTCTGCCTTCCTTGAGGTATGTATGTAACTTTGACTGGATCTACACTGCCATATAATCCAGTTTCTGAATCCAAATTATCTGCTTTGAACTGGATTATATGAGTTTACACTGCCACCAGATTCAGAAACTGGATTATTTGTCTCTCCCCTGGAGTTGACCCCATGAAAATCAGAGAATGTGAACTGTCACTTCACCCATCAGTGAAGTACAAAACTCTGCCAACCTAGAGACAGTAGTCCTGAGGAACACATAAGAGCAAAACAAAAGAAACGCAGAGTTCCACTCTCAAATCCATCTTTTTTCTTCTTCTCTGAATGAGATGCAAGAAATGCTAATATCTCTTCTTGTTGGCCATTGAGCACTTGTTTTCTGTATTTTACAGCTCCTGTACTTGACACAAATTTTGTGTGTAGTTAGTTATACAATCCTATAAATACTGATAATTGTGATGTGCTTGAACCTGCTTCATATGCTTGGTGGATGGGAAACTGGTTTGTAACAGATGCTTCCATTTGTCTTGGCCTCAATATGATTATGCACATTTTGCAGATAAGATAGAAAGTGTCACTAAGGAGAAACTTAAACCTTCATGTAAGGGATACTCCTCTTCATTGCAGTTTATTTCCAGTATATGAATTTTCAAGGAAGCTATAAAATAAGCACTATATCCTACGATTTGGGATGGGATAGCAGGTTTCCAACCAACCAACAAAATATTCAGTGTTGCCCTTTTGTAAATGTCATGAAGCTTACAGTAGACTTCCCAATGCTCTGCTTCACTCGTTTCTTCTCCACATTATTCCTATTTCATAGGATCATAGAATAATAGTTGGAAGAGACCACATGGGCCATCTAGTCCGACCTCCTGCCATGCCGGAAAAGCACAAAGTATCCCTGTCAGATAGTGATCCAGCCTCAGTTTAAAAGTTTCCAAGGAAGGAGCTTCCACCACACTCCGAGGCAGAGAGTTCCACTGTTGAGCTGCTCATACGGTCAGGAAGTACTTCCTAAAGTTCAGGTGGAATATCCTTTCCTGTAATTTGAACCCATTGCTCCTAGTCCTAGTTTCAAGGGCAGCAGAAAACAAGTCTGCTGCCTCTTCCTTATGACACCCTTTCACATATTTATACATATCTCCTTTCAACCTTCTCTTCTGCAGGCTAAACATTACCAGTTCTTTAAGATGCTCGTCATAGTACATGGCTTCCAGACCTTTGATGATTTTAGTCACCCTCCTCTGGACACCTTCCAGCTTGTCAATATCTCTTTTGAACTGTGGTGCCCAGAACTGGATACAGCATTCCAGGTGAAGTCTAACCATAGCAGAATACAAAGGCACCATCACTTCCCTCAATCTAAACACTAATTTCTTTTGATGCAGCCCAAAATCTCATTGGCTTTTTTACCTGCTGCATCACACATGCTTTTCAAAATTATGACAACTCCCCAATAAGCCTTGCCTATCATTCTGGATGGAAGGTATAGTTGAATTTGAATTTTGGGCATTGTTGTCTGAATAATATATTGCTGGACATTTCCTACTTCTCTGAGTAGTTGAAAGTTGGTTGTGATAATTTAGTTTCCCTTGGATTATAGCACACATTCATTTTCTTTGAATTGCAGCACACTGGAGATGAATTGCATTTGAGTAATATTTATACAGTACTAGAAGAGCATAAGCAGAGAGAAGCTATTTAAAGTGCACTATGACCAGTTTGGAGGTCTCTAAGAAATTAGGCATAGCATGAATCAATTTAATCTCCTGTTTCTTGGTCTTAGCTACACATCTCTCTTCCTGCATTTGCTCCACATTTGTCCATTCTCCATGTTGTAGTCTTCAGTTCTTTTTTGTCCATATTTAGAGACAAAAATGTTACGTGTACATTTATATGGTACATTATGATTTGTAATATAATCTTGTCTTCTACATTTTACAAAGGAAATTAAGCTCAGTCTCTTTCACTGTGCGTGAATGTCTTCAAATACACATTTGATGATGCTGGTTACTCATCACCTTGTGTTTCTAAATACCCATTTCCAACCCATCATACACATAGTATTATATACATAAAACATTGCTCTGTCCATTTTTTACAACTACTTATTCTAGTTTCATCGATTACATAGAATTGTTGCAATATATTTTCAAATTGTTCATCCATAGTATTTCATAATTATTTAATGGTTGGGCTTTAAATCTGATAGTTGAATACATAAATCTGGGGCAACATCCAACTTGCTCATAAATTTGTTTTTAGTGTAAGCATATGCTGAAAAGCTTCGTCCATATCAATAGCCTTTCTGGCTACTGGTGGATATTAGGGCTGGGCGGTTTCGTTTCGTTAATTCGTAATTCGTTAATAATTCGTTAATTTTTTCAATTACAAAACGATAACGAACCATTCTGGAGCAATTTTTTTAAAAAATGAATTTTTAAACACGTTTTGTAAATGCTTCTTATTTCGTTATTGTATTCGTTTCGTTATTGATCTGAGGTCGTTTCATTATTATTTCCGCATGTCTGGGGCAAGTTTTTTGTTTAATTAGTGAAAAAAAATTATAATATCACACCAACAGTCAACAACAGAGGGAGAGGGAAGCTTCAGAAGTTTTTGGAGGTTTTTTAACGTATTTCGCGGTCGCGTCCGCCATTAACGAATCGATTTGTTATTGTTTCGGAAATCGATTCGTTAATGTTTTGTAAATTTTTTCATATTTACGAAATTTCGTAAATATCAAACTTTTTAAAAGGAAAATTTTGTAATTATTTTAAATAACGAAACGCAAAAAACCCCAAAAAACGAATCGATTTTAGAAACAAATTTTTCCGTTGTTACCCAGGCCTAGTGGATATACTTTATTAGTGCTATTCAAAAATCATTCAGTGGCATACATTGAAATTTTTAAAGCAGAGATACGTTGAATGTCAATAAGATCTTCATTACTCTGGAACACAGTTTAAGAACCACTGGTCTAAATAACTAATTTCTGCTCTGATCTGAAAATGTATCCTCCTTTGCTAGTATAAAGATGTCAACAACTAGTAAATTGTGTTTGTCTGTGTAGATGTGTGCATGCTAATCATTGTGTGCATGCAAATACAGAAATAGTGTTCAATTTTCTCTTTCATTGTGCATACTTTTAATCCTCAAACAAAACAGACATCCAAGAGTTGCTAATGTTTATCTGACAGACTTTTAAAATATGTTCTATTTTAAAATATGTTCTACTTGCTTGAATTATAATGAGGTATATCAGAAGACTTGTCTAACCATTGCGCAGAAAAGTTACTTTATGACTAAAAATACCCCCAAACCAGTTTCCAAGCTCTACATGCAACCTACAAGCCGTAACTGCCATTTTATAATAGGTCTGGATAGAAGATATAAGACCACATGCACTCCACTGTGGATCATCTCCATCCATCTCCAAAACTCAGAGCTTTGCCCTTTGTCTTAAGTAGATCTTAACCTATAAAGCTCTATACGGTTCTGGTCCAGCTTACTTGTCTGAACGCATCTGCCCCTATGTCCCACCCTCTAAGATCATCCAGGGAGGCCCTGCTCTCGCTCCTGTCTCGCTCCTGTCAACAGCCTGGCGGGGAAGAGAGACAGGGCCTTCTCGGCTGTGGCCCCCTGCCTATGGAACACACTCCCAAATGAGGTAAGATCCGCTCCCTCCCTCCTGGCTTTTAGAAAAAAATTAAAATCATGGTTTTGGGACCAGGCCTTTGGGTAGTAGAAGTAAATGTATGCAGCATTTCAGGAAGACAATGACTGGAACAGCGATTTGATGAACGAGACTGTTTTATTGTTTTAATGATTGTTTTATTGCTTATGGATGTATGGTTTTAATTTGATTTATGTTTAATTGTAGTGTATAATTGTAATTGTTTGTACTGGCATTAATTTTGCCATTACTTATGTGTAAACCGCTTTGAGTCCCCTTCGGGGGTGAGAAAAGTGATATAGAAATACTGTAAATAAATAAATAGATAGATAGATAGATAGATAGATAGCTCCTATGACCCTTCTAAAGTATTGTCTCACTCCATAATGGTCCAGTACTTTAGTCATATAGTCCCACCACACATTATCAAATGCTTTCTCCACATCTATAAACAGTAACGTAATATCTTTGCTTGGGCCCTGTTCAGCATACTCTAACACTGTTCTTACATTTTGGCTGGGAAGGAGCCTGCTTGATCCCCACATATTTTTTTAGATAAAATTTGTTTCAACCTGTTTGCTAAAATTTCCACAAATAGCTTATAATCATAAATAACTAATGAAATTGGTCTATAGTTCTTCACTTGCTCCATGTCTCTATTCTGTTTAGGTAAAAGTATTATTGTTGCTTCCTCCCAGGACTCTGGAATCGCTCATTTTTGGAGCACTTAGTTCATTGTTGAGAGCAGTAACGGGCCTAATTCTTCTTTATGCAGTTTATAAAACAGAGCAGAGAATCCATCCAGGCCTGGAGCTTTATTTAACTTGGCCTTATCTATGGCTGTAGTCAATTCTTCCCATGCAATTTGTCTATCCAGTTCTGATTTCATTTGGTGATGTTCATATCAGCTAGGTATTGATCTATTTCTTGAGCATCTATCTGCATGTTTTTATAGAGGTTTTTATAGTAGTCTTCAAAAACTTTTTGAATTCTTCTTATATCGATAATAATTTCTCCTTTGTTCCTTATCTTAGCTATTAATGGCCTCTTCCTGTGACCTTTCACTTGCCATGCTAAAAGCCTGCCAGGTTTGTTCACATTTTCAAAAATATTATGTCTGTTATATATAATTTTCCTTTCTAACTCATTTGATAAGAATAATTCATAGTGCTGCTGAGCTTTGGCTAACGCTTGTTGTGTTTTTTTTTCTATCTACCTTAGACTTCTCTGGGTTTTTTTCTTTGTCTCCAATTTTGGTAAGCATCTCTAATGGCATATTGGTTTTTTTCTTTTGCACCAAATAGTGTGTTGTTGAATTAGGAAACCTCTTACCACCACTTTTCCTGTGTCCCAAACTATCCTTTCAGCTATGTCCTGCTTATGATTCACTTTAATATCATTTTTTATTCCTGACCTAATATTTTCCCTTAATTTTTTGGTGTTTCAGTATATAATTGTTTCATCTCCAAGGTTTCCTTTCCCAAAGTTCCCCTTTTAACTGTAACAGCATTGGATTGTGGTCTGTGAACACTCTGTGTAGGTATTCCATCTTCCCTGAGTTGCAAACTCCTAAGTTGGATGACAATCCATATCTATAGGAGTAATATGAGTATTCCCTTCTATCTGGCTATCCTCCATCGGTCCCAATGTTTTAAATCTCCTAGTAGGGTGCCCGGAAATCTCTCTTCCTTTGTGCCCTTTTTCTTTTGTAATTTCTATACATTATCCCATTAAAGTCCCCTAACCACAACATTTATTTTTCCCTTACTTCTGCTAGGATATTGGATTTTTTTATAAAGTGTTTTTTAATTTGTATTGGGTGCATAAATCCCTACTAATAAGATGTGCTTAAATCCTTATTCTTATTTCAAACTATCCCATTGTCAATATATAACATTTATAAAATGGAAAAAAATTGAAAAAGTGTTGCAGGGTAGAAATCTTTACAGTTCATAAATAGTACCTAGTATGGTCATACATCACACAGAGGTCTAGCCCTACTACATTTAGAATTATATTATGATACTTTCCCATTTATTAATTTAGTAAAAGTCAATAACCCAATAGAAAGAAACATGTTACCAATACATCTAAAGTTTTTTTTTTAAACCCACAAAACAAAATAGCAAATTAATAAGGAAAAAGAACATTCAGCTTTTTTGGAGAAAAAGACAAAAAGTCACATATAAATGCAAATATTATGAATGAGCATTTAATATGGAAACTACTGTCTAGAGATGTCACTTTCATATGCAGTTCATCATTATCTTTTAGTGCAAAACTTTCAAGATAAAGAAGAACGAAGAAGTTACAATGAAATAAAATGTAGTCATTAATATATTTAATTGGACTGAGAGCAACAAAAAAGCTGGGATTGTTTCAGAATGGAGATTTTCAGATCAGTCGTGTGGTTTTGTCTTTTTCTTCCTCCCAACTTATTTTGGATGATATTATTAATCAGGTTTTGTAGTGTTAATGCAATCAATTAATAGAAGAGTGCCAAGCTCTGCCACCCCCTACTTATGCAACAGAGGGGGTTAAATGTCTGGAAAATTAGCAAGAATAATTTTTGCTTGATGGGATATCTTTCAAGCAAGCATATACAGAGCACCATTCTGTAAATCATATATGTAAATTATGGGAACATAAATAAAATGGTAGTGATAAAAACCCAATGCTAATCAAGATATTTCAGATCCCCAAAGAAAAAAGAAACCCATATGAAGGTCAAAATAATGTTGCAACTATCAAAATATTTATCAACTTCATATTTTGGGACCTATGCCCACAAGCAGAGAAAAATATTACAAGCCTAGTTCAGCCAATTTTTGTGTGTGTGAAAGTACAAATACTCTATTTAAACTAAGTTTGTGTCAACCAACTTCAAATTTCAAACCAACTAGAAGGGAAAGTGTTTCTGGAGGCACAAAAACAGAGTAGTTCTGATGCTTTCCAAATGAAAGAAGAGTCATACTTGTTTGTAAAAATTAAAATACATAATCATCATTTTTGCCTAACAGGTCTTCTCTGAAAACTGAAAAAAGCAAAAGCCCTACAAAATTCAACATTTGTAGATCATATCAGGAGGAAAGCAAGATAGTATTTTCCTTACTTACAACCTTCAGCAGTGAAGAATTACACATATTGGCCCTTACTTGCTAGACCTAAAAGTGACTGTATTTAGTTGCAGTCAAAACATACATTTCTATGTGTTTAAAATGATATATCTTAAAAATATAAAATAATATATGTTAATAATACTTGTTGGGGGCTGTAGCATTTAAAGTAGGAAACAAATTGTCGGATTTGACATAACTGGGCATTCGGTTGAACTAAGCAGTTCCATATATTTAAAAAGCTAATTTATTGCATTTTTCCTTATAAAAAGGTAGAAATTGTTTTGTCTAATTTGTTATTCTCATGTGAATTTTCCATAAATCAGGGTAAGATTACGTTTAAGCTCCAAAGTGATTTATTTATTCATGCGTTACTTTTTTTTTTTTTTTTTGCTGTATACTAAAAATATTCATTGCACTCAATTGCTGGCATGGCCCCTTATCAAAGAATATGGCTGCAGTCCTAATTGATTTCAATGGGATTGAAAATGAAGTTTCAGGACTCAGGTCTGTTTCATTTATTGAAAGAAATGCCTCCCTCATACTTCAAAAGCAACAAGTTCAAATCCTACAAGAATTAACTATTTTAATTAAAAATACATCAAACATTCTGAGATTTAACTAAATCACAACATTTTAAAACCTCAATTAGTCTTTCAAACATATTTACTACCTAACACAGTTTGTTTTCAGTAGATAATCCCTAGGGATTTTTTTAACTAACAAGGAAAATTTTATTTAAAAGCCCATTTAAAAGAGAAACTTTTCCAATACAGACTTGCCACCCCAAATGACACGAACAGTATATTCCTTTTTAATCCATCGCAGCTATGAACATGTATCCTACCTTTGCAATCTCATGGCTATTAGCATATTCACAATTCCTAACGGTACCACCTCTTGTCTGATCTTGGAAGCTATGCATGGTCAGTCCTAGACAGGACTTGAATGGGTGCTTATAGTTTCAGAGGAAAGATCTGGCAAAACCACCTCTGAGTATTGCTTGCCTAAGAAAAAAATCCATGAAATTCTGCGAAAGTCACCAAGTCTTCACTTAGACCAGGAAGCGGCCACTGCAATTGATAGAGGTCTGCAGGCCTGTAGCGAGGGGGGGGGGGGGTTAGGGGTTCAACCCCCCCCCTGAATTTTTTCAGGTTAAAAAAATAAACCTGGTTTACTCATGAATTTTAACTGGTTAACCAAATCCCCATGCTAAGTCTATGAGACGCACAGAATTAAGAGTCCCTCCTGCATTGCAAGTGTGCCGTCGCGCCTGGGGGCTATTATCCTCAATAAAGGAGGGATGGACGTGGCATCTTTCCCCCAGGGGATTGCTTCTTGCCCTCCTATAGGAAACTGGAACTCCCAAAAACCCAAAACACTGTAAAATGCTCAAAATGAGTTTTATTGAACACAAAGTCATTTCTTTAAAGCAATGAGCTGGAAAAGTTTAGAGGGTGAAGGAAAACATACTTTACAGTCTCTATTAGTCCTGGGTCCAAGGGGTTTGAAGCTGAGAAGCCTCACCAGGTTTCCTCTTCCTCAATGGCAAACCACAACCCCAGTTCAGATGGCCTATTTTTGAAGATTCAGAATCTTCCTCTGGAGCCAAAAGAACCGGCTTGAAGGTGCCTGGGTCTCCTCAGTAGTTGTCCAGGACGATCTGGACATAAAGCATGAGTCCCAGGGCTAAAACCTCAGAATTGGTGCTAAGAGGTAACTTAAATCAGGGTCCTTAAGAATGAAGTCTTTTACTCACGTCCATGTGGTATGATCTGTGAAGGCAGAATGAAGAGAAAGGAAGTTCTCCCCTCTTGCAGGAAGAGGTGGAGCCAAACAGTACTGATTGACAGCTACAAGCAACCAATCTATACAAATGTATACAAGCAATGCAAAAAGGGGGCAGGATTAAACATGATACAATAGTTTAAGTCTAACAACTAACAATTCTATATATAGGTGGCGCCACTCGCGCCGTCACAGCAAGCACTATCTCAAGCAAATATTGACAATTTATTCACACTGTCATTACTTGCAGCAATAGCCGATGTAGCGAAGCAACCAAGTTGGGGGGGGGGGGGGTGTTGAATGCTCTCATTAAGGAGGCCAGACTTGGTGGAGGTGGTTGACAGGGGCGGAGCTGCAGTCTATTGAAGGCTGTTCTGCCCCCTCTGCTGTTCTGCCCCCTCTGCTGTGCTCTTTGCTTCAGCATGAGCTAAGAGGCAGGTATCAACTCCCCCCCCCCAAAAAAAAACTTTAACCCTCCCCCAAATATTCAACCCCCCCCCCCCCGAAATTTTTCAACCCTCCCCGAATTATTTTTCTGGCTACGGCCCTGGGGGTCTGTTTCCCTGTTGATCAGGAAGCATCTGGTGATGGTACAACCCACACTCTATCACACAAGTGATTTCCAGTATGACGGTGATTGCTCACTGGAGGAAATGGAAACAATGGTCACCTACCTCCCAGTCAACAGGAGAGCAGACCCATTTCAACCAAACTGACTGTTTCCAGGTGAGTAAGGATTGGGTGGATATGGCCAGAATTCACCGTGTAGCACCATAACTACAGTGCTTACTCATCTTTAAATCCTACAGGGTTCCAGACAGTATTTCTGTTAGAAAAGTTCAATAATTGTCTATTTTACCCAAGGAGAAAGAACAATGAAGAGCAAAAACAAAGGCTGCAACTTCACTTTTAAACGCTGTTTCCAATTGGGAAGGTCCAGGTCAAGAGGACAAAATACACTGGTAGCATGGGAATGACTGCTAGTTCTTCAGTTCAATAGAGACCATGATAAATGT
This sequence comes from Anolis sagrei, assembly GCF_037176765.1. NCBI lineage: Eukaryota > Metazoa > Chordata > Lepidosauria > Squamata > Anolidae > Anolis > Anolis sagrei. The sequence continues at coordinate 75,659,626 of NC_090021.1, forward strand.
TCCTCTTGTGGTTCCCCCCAATGACTACCTTGCCAAACTGCAGAAAAGGCAATGTTGGTGTAGGTGAACTACAGCATAGGTTCCTTTCCCAGGTATGGGGCTTCTCACTTAACTTCAGTACTGTGTTATGCTAGAATGATCCATACTGGAGATCTAATGGGAATAAGATCTTTGACATTACACCTCTCGTATTTTCAACCTTGGTTTCTTTCCTAGGCAGCAAATTGCACATTTAATATAAATAAGCAAAAATAAGATATATAAACAGGCTCTCCTGCAGCAAGCCTATAATAAATGCATCTTGGCTAAGACAACAGGATGCCTGCCTAGACCTGCATATTACCACACAGCTTCTTTTTGCAGGGACTTTTTGCTTGTACTATGCGATTTTGCACAATGACAAAACTGGCATCAAAATTTCATTTAGATTTTTACAGTTTTACAACCCATTGAAGGCTGATGTCAGACTTCAGGTGATCTTCTAGGCTGATTTCAAACTTCACAGTTATAGATGTATAATTCCATTTTAACTCATAAGCCTATCCTATGGAATCTTGTGGTCTGCAGTAGAGAGGGGCATTTAGAATTAGACAATGAGAGACCACTATCGGAGCTGTGGTTGAGAACTATTATTGTATCTGGGCTCTGCTAGTCCATTTTATTTCAGTTACCATCACTATCTGTGCAACCAACCCACATATCTCCATGAACTTTAGTTGGTTTATGTAAATCAATGTGGATGTTTTATGTTCAGATTTTATGTCATTATATATTTTTTGTTTGATTACAATTAGTTTAGTTTATTGGTGTTAGGTTCTAATGTTGTTTTCATATGTAGAGTTTCTTTAGGGATCATTATGTCAGTACTTGTTTTTTCTATGGAGGCACTGAATGTTTACTTTGTATGTTGAAATCCGCCTTGAGTCTCCCTAGGGAGACAGGGAGGAATATAAACATATTATTATTATTATTATTATTATTATTATTATTATTATTATTATTCCCCATCAGAGACTTCTATTGCCCCATGGATTGCATCAGATGCAGGTCTTGTTAAAATACAAAATGGCCTCTACATGCAAACAATATGCTTTAATGCTCTATAGCATGTCCTGTTAGGATAGGAAAATGGGTTGTCCAACTTTCTACTCAATTTCCTTCTTTGTCCCATAGGAGATCAGCTTTTTCTCACCTCCTTCCATATCCATAAACATGTTTGCGCATAAAAGATATTTCACAAAGAAAGAAGTAACATTTTACATGCTACCATAGAACACTGTTAACAACATTAAATTCCACACAGCTTTACCTATAATTTCATCATTCAACAAGATTATGCCAGGGGCTAGAATCAGCAATCTTTGGTTCTATACATACATAATTTCTCTGTCTGGTGACCTGTCAAAACTCCATCTTAGAATATTATCTTGCAGTATTCTTTCTATTGTACAGGGTTGTGTACTCATTTATATTATACAGTTGTTGTGATTAGATGTGTTACAGATAAGGAATTACAGAAGGTAAGGACTAACAAGTAAAGAAAATAAGCTGATATAGCAGGAAGAAAGTAAAGAGTGAATGAGAATGCTACAAGAGATTGGGGTGTGCTGGATGCTGGATTGCTGCAGAGAGAGAAAAATGTGCCTGCTGACAGAGTGAGAAGATGGAGGGTGTTTAGTCAACCATGCCTATTCATTTGAATGGTTAGCAAGGGCTTTATCAAAGCAGCAAAGGAAGAATGGTGGTAGCAATGGGTTACCAGTAGACAATGGAGAATTAAATTGCATTACTGAGGAGTAGCCTCAATAAAGAGCATATGATAGACTTCTCATATCAGCAGCATTTTCTTTTTGATTTTACAAGCATAATAAAACAGGCAAAAATAATGGAAGGTGGAAGGGAAAGGATAAGGATTACAAGATCCAGAGCCAATCCAGACAGCACTTAAAAGTGAGACCTATTGTGATTTTACCAGAGACGTCCAAACTATGACTCCAGTAAAACCAAATTAATTAGGAACAAGGCCTCCCCCCCCCCCCCATCTCCTGGTGCATCATTTTCTTGTGCCAGGTGTTTTCAAGAAGGAAGATAATGGCAGCCAGGTAACTTTTAAGGAGTTATTTGGGGAGGGGGGGGGGGCTTTGGAATGGCACAGTTTTCAGTGGATTGTGTGGATGTAAACCCGCTCTGAAGCAGTTTTTAAAAACCCACCTCAGCACACATTTAAGTCCAGTGTTGAACCATCCAAGATGATACTGGAAACCCCTCTAAATTTAGTAAATAAAGTCAATCTCACACCCATTACATTATTTCTATCACAGTTTGAGTGAATCTCCTGCTCAACCTTTTTCCACAGTAAAAAAGTTGATTTCCTGAATTTAACAGGTGCTGTTTGAGTTACATTAAGGACAAAGTTGGAAATTTGTTTTACATGAAGATGTTGATTGGGTGTGAGCTTTGCGGGATGAATAAACATACAACCCAGCTGCGTGGGAGACAAAACACCTTCAGTAATCCTTAAAAGCTTGTAAAATAGATAACATTTATCATTCCCATATTTCAGGCACTGCTGCTAGGAGACAAGGATGTGCCTATGACCACCAAGTATGTCTATTTGCCAGCATGGGTTGACTGCAAAGGAAAATTTGACCCAGCTTATATTAGCTACCATACTATACTGGCACAAGGATAAATAAATCAGATTGAAAATTATGTGCTCTGTTAATACTAAGCTACCAGCTCAATGACTTTCACTTCAGGCACTCACTAGAGTTCTTTAAAGCTTGTAATGAAACCCAGAGACAATCTATTTTTCAGAATTTGAAAGCAGAGCTTACAACCTCACCCTGCTATTTCTTTTTTAAATCCCTCACCATTATTTGCATTCACAGGGGAGTAAAACTGGCACCTTATAGGTAATCCAAGCCAACTTTAAGAACTAATTTTGGAGGGAATATGCATTTAACTCCAGTTTGTTGAAAAAATAAAAGGAAGATTAAGAATTTTATTCTTCTTTAACTTTTCTTGCTGGCAGGATTACAGCAAATTAAAAGCTGTTGCTGAACACAATCACTTTACAATGTATTGTTTATCTCTTCATTTCTTTCTTGATTGTGGATTACACCACAGTAACTGTGCCTAATCTGTGATTTGAATCCACAGTTTGCAGCTGGTTACGGAGTGATTAGAACTGAGATCTCCCAAGGTGCACACTAATGCTTTAAGTAATAGTCCACTCTGATAGATAGGAGGAATTTGAAATAAATACATAATGGGAAGTCTTTCTCACACATGTAGAATATTCCCAGTCCAGACAAACATGCTTTATGTAAACAAAAATAAAATGTACACAGGAGCTGACATCTTAGAATCATAGAATCAAAGAGTTGGAAGAGACCTCATGGGCCATCCAGTCCAACCCCCTGCCAAGAAGCAGGAATATTGCATTCAAATCACCCCTGACAAATGGCCATCCAGCCTCTGCTTAAAAGCTTCCAAAGAAGGAGCCTCCACCACACTCCGGGGCAGAGAGTTCCACTGCTGAACGGCTCTCACAGTCAGGAAGTTCTTCCTAATGTTCAGATGGAATCTCCTCTCTTGTAGTTTGAAGCCATTGTTCCGCGTCCTAGTCTCCAAGGAAGCAGAAAACAAGCTTGCTCCCTCCTCCCTGTGGCTTCCTCTCACATATTTATATATGGCTATCATATCCCCTCTCAGCCTTCTCTGAGATTCTATGAGTCCATAGAATCCCTCAAGTCAGCATGGTCAGTGGAGAAATCTAGTACAAACAAGAAACCTTTCCTAGTTTGGCTTAGAAGGCTTACTAGAAAAGGGTAAATTTGCATTGCAGAGCCTTAAGAAAAAAGAAATATTTTTTCTACCGCTACCTTAGTAACTCTTGATTTTAGACATGGCAGTGACGTATGCGAGCATACCAGTGTTGTAAAATGTTAATGGTGAGCATGATTCAATTTAGTGAGTGCTCCATTTATACAGGTTCTTGCTGCATATAAGAGTTTGTAGTTATACAGCACTCTTCTATAGAGAGCATAATATGGAGAAAGCAAATGAAGGAAAAGGTTAAATCCCCTTTTTCATGCACCATGCAATGGTTTTCCATATTTATACCTACAACAGCAGTAAAGTACATTTATATGGTGTTGTTGTGAGCCTTCAAGTTGTTTCTGACTTTTGGGGCCATTCCACACAGTCCTATATCCTAGAATATCAAGGCAGAAAATTTCAGTGTCTCCTATGAACTGGGTAATTTAAGTCCATACTCAGATAATGTGTGATTTTCTGTCTTGTAATTCTGGGATATAGGGCTGTGTGGAAGAGCCCATGGTGACCCTAGGGTGACTATCACATAGTAATAGCTACAATTAAAAAAATCCCAATCCTATCATTCTCACATTTATAAGAGATCAAATTGGTCTGGTATGACTTGTTTTTGATAAATCCATGTTGACTATTAGCGATGACTGCATTTGTTTCTAAGTGTTTGCAGACCGCTTCCTTAACAATCTTTTCCAGAATCTTGCCCGGTATCGACGTGAGGCTGACCGGACGGTAGTTGTTTGGGTCATCCTTTTTTCCCTTCTTGAAGATTGGGACCACATTGGCCCTCCTCCAATCTGCTGGAACTTCTCCCGTTCTCCAAGAACTCTCAAAGATGGTTGCCAATGGTTCCGAAATGACTTCCGCTAGTTCCTTCAATACTCTGGGGTGTAGTTGATCTGGCCCTGGGGACTTGAACTCATTAAGAGCGGCCAGGTATTCCTGGACGACTTCTTTCCCAATTTGGGGTTGGATGTCCTCCAATCCCTCATCCACTCCATCTTGCTGAGGTTGAAGACTCTCTTTTTGTGAGAAGACCGAGGCAAAGAAGGCATTAAGTAGTTCTGCCTTTTCCCTATCCCCTGTCAGCATTGCCCCATCTTCTCCTCGAAGAGGTCCTATCGCCTCCTTGTTTTTCCTTTTTCTACTGACATAAGAATAGAAGCCCTTCTTATTGTTTTTAATGTCCCTGGCAAGCCTGAGCTCGTTTTTTGCTTTAGCCTTGCAGACCTTTTCCCTACAGGTGTTGGCTATTTGTTTGAATTCTTCTTTGGTGATTTCTCCCTTTTTCCACTTCTTGTGCATGTCTCTTTTGTGTCTTAGCACAGTTAGAAGTTCTTTGGACATCCATTCTGGCTTCTTTGCACTTGTCCTATTTTTTCTCTTTGTTGGCATGGTTTGCAATTGCTCCTTGAGTATTTCACTCTTGAGAAATTCCCATCCATCCGTAACTCCCTTGTCTTTTAGTATCTGTGTCCACGGAATGCTGCTCAGCGTTTCCTTCATTTTTTGGAAATCAGCTCTCCTAAAGTCCAAAATGCGGGTTTGACTTGTCTTAGTTTCGGCCTTCCTTTGTACCTCAAATTGCAGGAGCACATGGTCACTTGCCCCTAAGGATCCTACCACTTCGACCGCATTGATCAGGTCCTCCGCATTTGTTAGGATGAGATCAAGAGTAGCCAATCCCCTTGTTGCCTCTTCTACCTTCTGGACCATGAAATTGTCTGCAAGGCAAGCGAGGAATTTGTTGGACCTTGTACTCTTGGCCGAGTTTGTTTTCCAGCAAATATCGGGATAGTTGAAATCGCCCATGACTACTACATCTCTTCTCTGTGCCTGTTTGGTCAACTGTTGGCAGAAGACTTCATCAAGTTCTTCCTCCTGGCTTGGGGATCTGTAGTAGACGCCTACAATGACATCTTTTTGAGTCCCAGTTCCCTTGATTCTTATCCAGATGATTTCTAGCTGGTTTCCCAGATTGCTGTCTTGAATCTCTTCTGCAGCATAAGAGTTTTTGACATATAAGGCTACTCCGCCTCCTCTCCCCTTTGTTCGGTTTCTGTGAAAGAGGTTATACCCCTCGATATCTACATTCCAGCGATAGGAGTCATCCCGCCAGATTTCAGTGATCCCTATGATATCATATTTGTGGTGTTGTGCTAAAAGTTGGAGTTCGTCTTGTTTATTTCCCATGCTCTGTGCATTAGTGTAAAGACATGTGAGCCCCTGAGATCTTCCCTTGAGCTGTTTAATTGGGATTATTGTGCTTTTGGTACTTGGTCCTTGTTGTGTTTGTGCAGCCCTCCGTTTAGCCTTCTGGTGATTCCCAGACATTATGGGTAAAGTAGTGTTCGCAAGGCTGTTGTCCCCCTCCCCCGGTGGACCTAGTTTAAAGTGCATCTAATGAGGTTTGCAAGTCTGTGAGCAAAAAGGTGTTTTCCTACTTGTGTGAGATGCACCCCATCCCTTGCCAGTAGGCCATCCTCCTGGAAAAGCAGGCCATGGTCGAGGAAGCCAAAGCGTTCCTCCTGACACCATTTTCTAAGCCAGTCATTGACCTGTACTATTTTTCTGGCTCTTGTGGGTCCATGTCTTACAACAGGGAGGAGGGATGAAAAGACCACCTGTACATTACATTCTTTTAGCTTTGCTCCTAGAGCTCGAAAATCATTTGTGATCTTTTGAAACGTATGCCTTGCAGTATCATTGGTTCCTACATGAATCAACATGAGGGGAGGACGGTGATAGAGCTTGAGGAGCTTGGTGAGCCTCTGGGTGATATGGTATATTTTTGCCCCCGGTAGGCAGCATATTTCTCGAGCCATCCCATCCGGTCTGGAAATGACAGCTTCCGTTCCTCTAAGGAGGGAGTCGCCTACTACCAAGACCTGTTTACTTTCGGGAATGACAGGGCCCCTTTTGTGCAATGTAGTGTGTAGGTCTCCAGAAAAGTGATCCTGTTGGTGTGAATTGTGTAGGTGAAAAGTGTTGTCCTCCTCCTTGACATCCCCGGTGCATTCATCAAGGACAATCCATTGAGATTCGTCCAAGAGCCTATGGTTCTCCTGTATGTGTTCCTGTTGCTCCTGGTCTATGGTTGGGGATGGTACACCTGCACGATTGTGCAAGTGTGAATGTTGTGAAGTGTTCTCCCAGTCAGGGCTATCCCTTGCACACTGATCAAGGATGAGCCACTGATCAGTATCTAAGCCATTCTGGTCTTCCCCAGTATGTTGTGTTTCTTGGTCAGGTGATAGTTGTGTGAGAATTTGGAATCTATTGTGTAACTGCAGCTGAGCCGAAGAATTCTGAGGAGGCTTCCGGGTCCTATGTGTCCTTCTAAGGGTGACATTTCTCCAAGCCTGAGGGTTGTCCACATCTGAGGTGCTGTTCTGTTGAGCCTCCCCGTAATGTTGGTGTGATATGGGCTGCGTGTCTAGGATAGTGTGGTGTGTGGTGTCTAAGAACAGCTCAAGTTCCTGAATGTCCTTAAGGGTCTTGTTTGCACAGTTGCATGACATGTGGGGAGAGAGAGAGAAGAAGGGGAGGAGGAGGCACGCGCGGCGGCGGCGGCACTGACGGGACCCAGGCTGCCGAAGCCAGAAGTTTCCTCCCCTTCTTCTCTCTCTCTCTCTCTCTTACCCTCTTTCTCTTCCTGGCTGTCAGTCAGGAGGGAAACGGGCCAGGGAAGGAAGAGAAAGAGGGTAAGAGAGAGAGAGATAGAAGAAGGGGAGGGGAAGAAATATCTGGCTTCCGCAGCCTGGGTCCCGTCAGTGCCGCCGCCGCCGCCGTGCGTGCCTCCTCCTCCCCCTCTCTTCCTACCCCCTCCCTCTCACGCTGCGTGCGCCTGGATCCCCACCTCCCTCGCCTTCGGCTGTTGCTGCTGCTGCTCGGAGGGGGGGGGGCGCCGTTGAGAGCGAGCGGGAGGGGGCACCCCACTCCACAGTTTCCCCCCTCCCCTCCCAGAGGTCCCGCACGCACTCACTCCCTCACTTGGTGCGGGCGCAAGGAGGGAGGGCAGCAGCCAGGATGCCGTGGGGCCCTTCTGAAGAGACACCTTCCTCGCTTTCCAGTATTTTCTATTGTTCATGTGAGTTTTGTGTACCAAGACTGGTTCAATTCCATCATTGCTGGAGCTTAGAATGCTCTTTGATTGCAGGTGAACTATAAATCCCAGCAAACACAACCCCCAAACACCACCAGTGTTCACATTTGGGCATATTGAGTATCAGTGCCAAGTTTGATCCAGATCCATCATTGTTTGAGTCCACAATGATCTCTGGACATAGGAGAACTACAGCTCTAAAACCAAAGGACACTGCCCACCAAACCTTTCCAGTATTTTCTTTTGGTCATGGGAGAACTCTGAGTCAAGTTTGGTTCAATTCCATCGTTGATGGGGTTCAGAATGTTCTTTGATTATAGGTAAACTATAAATCCCAGCAAATACAACCCACAAACGCCAACAGTGTTCACATTTGGGCATATTGAGTATCAGTGCCAAGTTTGGTCCAGATCCATCATTGTTTGAGTCCACAGTGATCTCTGGATGTAGGTGAACTACAACTCTAAAACCAAAGGACACTGCCCACCAAACCCTTCCAGTATTTTCTGTTGGTCATGGGAGAACTCTATGTCAAATTTGGTTCAATTCCATCGTTGATGGGGTTCAGAATGTTCTTTGATTATAGGTAAACTATAAATCCCAGCAACTACAACTCCCAAATGACAAAATCAATTTTTTTTTAGTGAAGGACATACATTGTTAGGTGTCCAGTGGTTTTTGAGTTCTGTTAATCCCACAAACAAACATTATATTTTTATTTATATAGATTTATTTCCTATATTTATACCCTGCCCTTCTCCCCCTGAAAGGGGACTCATGCTTACATATTCCAAAAACCACTTTCAAAAAGACAGAAAATAGAATATTTTCCTCATTTTAATTGGAACTATTTTATCTTCAGAAATGCTAAAACTATGCTTTATGTTCAGATTGTAACAATAAAAATACATCCTGCATATCAGATATTTACATTACGATTCATAACAGTAGTAAAATAGGACATGTGCAGTGTGCATAGGAATTTGGTCATTGTTTTTTTAAAAAAACTATAGTCCGGCCCTCCAACGATCTGGGGGACAGTAATCCGGCCCCCCGTTTAAAAAGTTTGAGGACCCCTGATTTATACTGTGGAATTAATGCAATTTGATACACATTATTTGCCATGACTCAGTGCTACAAAATCATGAAAGTTGGAATTTAGTGAGGCACCAGCACTTTTTGGCAGAGAAGGCTAAACACTTTGTAAAACTACAGCTCCTATGATTCCATGGCATTGAGCCATGGCAATTAATGTCATGTTAAACTGCAATAATTCCACAGTGTAGACACATCCCATGGCTGTGTGGAAGCACCCTAAGAAGGGACCTTCTATGAACAGATAATATTAAGAGTCTCAGAAATGCAAAACCTGAAGTTATGGTGATGAGGCAACCATCTAGTGTTAAGAAAGGTTATTGAAGAACCAAGGGCAAAGAAAATATGTTGTTTTTCAATGACGATCATTAAAACTTAATTTGTTATGTCATCACAATACCCACAAGTTATGTGGCAATTTCTTTCTTTCAATTGGTCTCAAAGGAGTTCCAAGATATTCAAGACTAACAGGCCTTGTCTTCAAATGTCGCTGATTCATTTATAGGCTACAAGTCATCGTATAACTATAACCATATAACCATCTTTTACTTGAAAAGGGCCATCCTATATAAGTCGACAGTCCCTAATTTGAGCATGACATCTGATAGACTGTACACTTTACAAAAGAAAAGATGAAAAGAAATCTAAGAAAAAAGTGTTAAAAGGTAAAGGTTTTCCCCTGACATTAAGTCCAGTTGTGTGCGACTCTGGGGGTTGTGCTCATCCCCACTTCTAAGCCAAAGAGCCAGTGTTGTTCATAGACACCTCCAAGGTCATGTGGCCAGAATGACTGCATGGAATGTCATTACCTTCCTGCCAGAACAGTACCTATCGATCTATTCACATTTGCATGTTTTCCAGCTGCTAGGTTGGCAGAAGCTGGAGCTAACAGTAGAAGCTTACACCGCTCCCCGGATTCGAATCTGCGACCTTTCAGTCAGCAAGTTCAGCAGCTCAGCACTTTAACCCACTGTGCCACCAGGAAAAGAGTATAGGGACCTATGAATTGGTGCCTATGTTGAGCAGACACACTGGGCAGCTAGTTACAGTCTTTGTGAGATATACTGCTTTTTATTTCTATTTTAATAATTAAAATAAAATTTAAGTTAGCAACTGTAAATTTCACCTCCTTTGTCTTCTTTTTGGTAGGTATGGATCTCTTTTTTAAAGAAATGCAGCAGTTTGAAAATCAAGAAACTAATTTGCATGGTAGACTTGAAAAAGCAGCTCAAGAGGAAGCTGTTAGAAAATGTTACTCAGTGAAAGACAATGAGCATGGTGGAAAAGTAATTGAATAAGGATGACTTCTCTGAGTGAATAAGGACCCTTTAAAGTGTTTGCATTTAAAACACATTCTCCTGGGTGCAATGCATACTCTGCCAAGCGCTTTTGGTACCTTTTTGTAAAAAATAAAAATAAAATAAGGAAAAGATAAAAGAACACCATGATGCTTAATAGCACCTACTGGTGTGCTGTGGAACTATTTCGAATGCAATCCTTCCACTGTGGCATTTCATGGCTTCCATAATGCAAGGCCATCAGGGAGAATGTGTTTCTTTCACAATACAGCAACACTCCATTTATTGCAAAAACAATCCTGCCCTATGTAAGCAAGACATGATATACGACCTGAGTGCTGAAAAAATAGTGCAGTTTTGTTTATTTATTTTCAAAAATAAAACACAGAATATACTATCAGTTGTGAAAATGAGATGGCAACCATCATTACAGTCAGGTTGCTTCCCACACAATAATGGTAACGATGTGAAAATATGCCTGCTACTTGCAAGATTTAGTATTGTTTTGTAACTAGCTGGCTAATGGATTTCCCCAAAGTAATTACCCTATATTGGTATCTCCAATGCCCCTTTTCCATAAAAGAGTTCCCTGCCTTTCAAATCATTTCATTTAGCTCTTCCAAATTACATTTAGCTGGCTTCATCCCTCCTTCCCACCACCAGCTCACACCTCTGCACTGTGCTGCTCATTTGTTCCTCAAGTATTCAGCATTTTCTGCAATGTTATCTGTACGCTGAGTCCACTTCCTTCCCAAATAATGCATTCCATGAGACAGCCTATGCAAATACCACAGATTGCCATATGTAGATGCTGTAAGACCCAGATTAATCCAGTTTTTAACAGCAAAATTGTGCGTGGGGGCAACCGGGGGGGAGGGGGGTTGAAAGCATAACATTAAAACAGCATATATTCATTTAAGAGGAATACAAAGGTTAAAAATAAAGCACATACTCAAAAAGGATTTTTCCCTGTTTACACGTTAAAAACCTCTTTGGACAAGAAGGCTTTTTCCTGTTGATGAAGGAGGAGCAGGGAGGTAGCCAGCCTAGTTTCCCATGAAAAGGAATTCTGGTGATTGATTTCAGATTGTCCAACCTTATTATTATTATTTGAAAAGCCCCCGGTGGCTCAATGGGTTAAACCCTTGTGCCAGCAAGACTGTTGACCGAAAGGTTGACAGTTTGAATCAAGATAGCAGGTTGAGCTCCTGTCTGTCAGCTCCAGCCTCTCATGCAGGGACATAAGAGAAGTCTCCCACAGGATGGTAAAACATCCGAGCGTCCCCTGGGCAGTGTCCTTGCGGACGGCCAATTCTCTCACACCAGAAGCAAATTGCAGTTTCTCAAGTCGCTTCTGACACGAAAAAACAAAGTTTAGTAGCCATCCCCTGCCACACGCTGCTGTGGCCCAGTCTGTGTATATGTGTTTTGTGTGTGTATATACGTGTGTATATAGTTGTATATATGTGTGTTTGCATATATATGTGTGTGGTTTTGCACATGCATTGTAATGTAATTTTTGTTTTTTGGCTTTGAAAGTCTCTTCTGCTTTGTTTTTCAGTGTTTTTATGAGTGATGGTCACTTGTTGGCCTGATAGGTGTATTGTGTCCAAATTTGGTGTATTCATCCAGTGGTTATTGGGTTATGTTAATCCCACAAACAAACATTACGTTTTTATTTATATAGATGTTTACCTCAGAATACTTCTGGATGAGACAAATTCTTTGAACCTTTTACATTTGCCTTCTTTCCCTGATGTAAGATTAAAATTGCAGTGGTGTTCTGAGTTGGTTTGAATTCACCCAAATATCTTCAAGAAATTGCTGAGATTAACCAGAAGTTTTCACTAAATAAGTGTTGAAGGATGCAGTTGATATTGATCAGCAGAGGAAAGCTTATTCCTTGGGTGGTTCCACACATACATTAAACCCCCTTTGGAGGGGGTATAAGGAACCTGCTTCAAAGGGGTTCTAAATTCACAGTCCAGACAGTAATGGGTTAATCCCATACCTTCCATTATTTTCCTGGTTTGAGTCAAATGAATTTGTGTTTCTTTGAGATGTCATCTGGGCAGCTCCCTTTTCATTGTTGGAACTCCCGCATTAAAGGGGCTGTCTGGATGCACCCCTGTCTCCTGTGAGAACTTCTAAACCTGCATTCTATCGAAACTTCAAACCTGTTCGTTGATATAGTGGGACGGTCCAAGGTATGTCCGTAACATGGGTACTTTTTTTTTGTACAAAAGAAGCTTTCTGAAATTAAAGCATCTATTGCAAAACTATCACACTTTAGCAATGGGGAAGGGCCAAGAAAAGTTTCCATTACAATCATGTGAAACCAATGACTTTCCTGTTCTTTTTATTCCTTATACTATACCAGGGTGAATAGATCAGTGTCTATAGTGGTATTTGGCTATATATTGTGTATACTTATTTATTTACTATATTTATATACCACCTTTCTCATAACAGATGGTTTACAGCATCCTTACTAATGGCAAAAATTCAATGCCAAACATACAAAAATCATAATAAACAACATTTAAGCATTTAACCATATAACATCATATAACCATCTTCTACTTGAAAAGGGCCATCCTATATAAGTCGAGTATAAATATTAAAATCACATAATTCAAAAATTGTAATGTAATATTTCAGGGTGAAAAGTCTGCATAGTGTAGTGGTTTGAGTTTTGGACTATCTGGTGATAAGGGGTTCAGATTCCTGTTCAGTCATGGAAACCCACTTTGGGCATCTCACATTCTCTCAGCCTTGAGGAAGGCAAAGGCAACCCTCCCGCCCCCTCCCCCCCAAATCTTTCCAAGACGACGACATTATAGGTTCACTTTAGGGTCAGAAGCAACATGAATATACACGTCACCAACAAATCTTTTCATGCCCTATTACAGGTTGTATTAGTGATAGTTCACATGTTTGTTTTTCACATGTTAATTTCTTGCAATGGTGGGATATTACATGTGTCAATCTGGATGCATAATTTTTCCATAGGAGGTAGAACAAGACCCTATTGGCATCACTAGATCTCTCAGTGCTATCAGAAGCCCCATCAAAGGCCTCTTCTGCACTGCCATATAATTCAGATTATCAAAGCAGATAGTCCACATTATCTGCTTTGAACTGGATTATATTAGTCTACACTGCCCTATAATCCAGTTCAAAGCAGATAATCTGGATTTTATTTGGCAGTATTATCTAATTTAGCAATTTGGATTACATGGCAATGTAAACTCATATAATCCAGTACAGAGCAGATAATCTGGATTATCTGATATAACAATCTGGATAATATAGCAGTTTAGATCCAGCCTGAAACAATTAATCATGGCACACTCCTAGGTGAACTTGAAAAGATGCAGCTGTGGGGCTTTGAATGACAACTACTCCAGTCTTTTTTAGAAGGTCTGTGACTGAGAGGATTTTATTCCACAAATTAATATGAGATCAGTGTTATGCTGCATTGCTAATGGAAGGCCAACTCTATTAACAGTTTCTGTAGAACTGAAAATTTCACAGACAGAACTTTCCAATAATACTTGGAGAAAGCTCTGCATAATTAATAAACTGCCAACAAAAATGAATACAAATAAAAATGGAGTGTGTCGTTTAATGCTGAATAACTACTGCACAGCCATTTTTTCAAGCCAAGGACTGTCTTATAATTAATATGGAGCACAGTCCCAGAATAGGCCTTGATAAACAGGTCTACATGGAATTCGAAGCAATATCTAGGGATGCTTGGTTAAACCACCAAACTCAATTTCCAACAAGGACATTGCTTTCCCACAAGGTATGGTCATTTATTCTGAACCTTCTATATGTCCTGTTTGATCCAATTTATGTTCCATCAACAAAGGAAAAATGTTGGCTTCTGGATGCAAACACTCTGGCAGAAACTAGATGAAAATAATTGGGGAAAATGCAGGCAGGGCACATACCAGAATATTCTAGCCTTTCAGACCAATTTGGCTTTCTTCGGTACCAAACTAATGCAAGAGAAGATTCATAATAGTTCTATTATAGTTCTTCAGACACAAATGTAATAATTCCTTATTTAAAAAATCCCTTTGATTATGGCAGTGCAATGGGTTGTGAGGGAGATCTGGGTCTTCAAGCTAGTTCCAAGCAGGTGCGGTTCTTTGAAAACACCTGTGTGAGAGCCAGAGGGGGAAAAGCTATTGAAAAATAAAATGTGTGCTTTAATTGTCTATATTGTGCAATCAGCAATGATATCAGCTTCAGCAGCAGCATCTTCAAATGACATGATTATCCAATTGTTTTCAAAGCATCTTTGAAGTTCTGTTTCTAAAAGCCAAGCGTTTTTATGGGTCAAAAGCAGACCTCTTTTTAAAATCAGCCACTTTGCTGAACTGAGGACTGATTAGGTTCACAAATTAGGCTATACAGCAGAATAAGTTTCAAAAATCATCTTATAAAAATAAAAGATCACACTGAATGCATTTTTATTCTCTCTCTCTCTCTCTCTCTCTCTCTCTCTCAGTTGGTCATTAGAAAATGATCCAGTGTTCGCAGGGAAAGAAATTAAGAGAAAAGTCTGAAAGAGGACTATCCCTTGTAAGCATATATCAGTTCTAATAATGGGGAAAGTTAGGAAACATATCCATACACTTTAGTTAACAAAGTATATGTGTTCCTAGCATTTCTTCTTGAACAAACAATAATATCAGAGGAAGAAATGGAAATAAAAGACACAGGTTGCGACAAAAAAAGACAATATGTTTGAGCAAACTATTAAACTTTTAAAATGAGAACTAAGCAACATACCCCTATGAAATGAAAGAATTGTTGCATAGCTATACAACATTTTTTAACCTTCCAGATGTAGAGATTTCAGCTAGGACCGTGGATAAAGAGGTCTGTGTCTGGTGAGCTTCTGCTAAACCAGATCAGCCAGGATTGAGGAGAAGCACTCTGGGTTGAAGGCAAAGCTACAGAGGTTTATTACAATTTGCCAAAATAGGATGCAAGTACTGGTACAAGCAGTATGCTTCAAAAGGTACAAGCACAAATTCGTTGAAAAACACAAAAACATTTTATGCAGTTCTGACAGCCATTCAGATTTCCTGCTTCCTCCCCTGATTGGCTAAAAAGCAGGGCCAGCCAGGATCCTCACAGAGATTGGCTGGAGGGTACCCTGATGTCACAGCCCCAAGGAGAAGATCCCAGTGGCGGGAAGAACAGCTGGTGGTTGGTCAGTTTAAAGTCCTGTCCCTTGCAGAGACACCTATAAGAAGGGTGTGAAACAGGAGGAAGTGTTGATGTAGGTATGCAGATGATTTTTTGATTAATTTAAGTGTCCAATTCTGTCAAGACTAATGGCCCTTCTACACTGACATATAAAATTAGATTATCTGTTTTGTACTGAATTATATGGCAGTGTATACTCATATAAACCAGTTTAAGGCAGATAATGTGGATTAGAAGGGGCCTAAGGGTGCAAGACTCAAGAGAAGAAAGGTGACAGTTCCAAATGACCAAGGGCTTGGCTGTCCACTCAGGAAATTAATAAATTCATGTTTGTTGTGCCTTCTCTTCTGTGGAAGCAACAAGCTCTCAGCCTCAGTTAAATGGACAAACATCCTGAGCTCATCCGTCTTACATATACACACAAAGATCTTGATATTATCTGACTTGGGAAATAGTTGAAGGGACCCTGACCTCCATTTCCAAGGAATTATGCAAACTGAGGGCATGGAGAAGATAGCTGCCTTCAAGATACATTTGGCACATTTTATACATTTATCAATTAACACAGTATACAAGAAGCTTTGAAACCATGGAAAATCTTTTAAAAATAAAGAAAAAACATATTTTTTGTTTGAAGTCTTCTTATTGTTCTTAAATGTTTGGGGAAGGGGGTGCCATGGCTTGATAATACAGTGGCCATTTGAAGACTTCTTCCAGAATTCTCCCAGGGATTCCACCCTCATTAACCTCAATTTTTATTATGATTCCAATTTCAGTGGTCAGATTTTTGAATCTATACTTTAAAAAAAAATGTTAGGTGTTGAATTAGGTATAGAGACAGGCTTCAGTTCTCTTTCTGTTAATCTGTTTTTTCTTGTTCTCACATGCTCAGTAAGAGATTCTGGAGGCAGCTGCTGTTTTTCATATCTGTTATATCATAACATGGAATATGTGGCATTTGGGCTGTACTTTCCAATAGCTTTACTTGCTGCAGAGACACTGGCCCCTTCTACACTGACCATTTAATGCAGTTTCAAACCAGGATTGAAGAAAGTAATCATTACGTAAGAAATCTTGAAATCCAGTTTGAGCCCAAGATAGTGATCACACATGCTTTTGTGGGAGTTTGTTGTCTGATCACCACAGTTTGAAATTAGCTTCAAACTGCATTAAATGGTCAGTGTAGATTGGCCCCCTGCTGCAACTTCGCAATGAAAGTATAGTTCCTCAGTTCTGCTTCACCATAATTCCAGTACTGATGCTGCAAGAAAATTGTCCCAACAGACAGAGAATATGGCAGGAAATGGGGGCTGGATGCCCATCCAGCCCCCATTTCCTGCCATATTCTCTGTCTATTGGGACAAAGAATATTTAGAAGTGCATGTTTGCCACAAACTTTATTGAACAGGAGTATGATTGAGAGAGCCACCAAAGTGTGGTGGTTTGAGTATAGGGCTATAACTCTGGAGATCAATATTTGATTCCCTGTTCAGCCATGGAAACACACTAGGTGAACTTGGGCAAGTTATACTATGTCCCAGAAACACCCATGATAGTTTCCCCTTAAGGGTCTTCATAATGACAGGAAGGCACACTAACAATGCCTGAACTCCCAAAAGATATAGGACCATGAGTTAAAGACATAGAAATAGATCAGGCTTTGAAAAGAGCCGGTAATGATCTTCAGTCAATACTTTAATTTCTTTTTATTTGAACTTGGCATCTCTCACCTGCATCACAACCATCCTGTCAGCCTTAACAAAGGGACTCAGCTCGATGGAACATCTGAAAACATCCTTCAGAAGTCCCCAGGGAACCCTGTGCCTGGGGATCTGAAGCACCGGGGTGCAAAATGATTGACCCCTTGTCAGACTCCAGCTCTCCTGGGAGTAGCTGTATGGCTGCAAACAAGATAAAACAAGCTCTGTCTCTGCAAAATCACATTGAGAGGAAGGATTGATTTCTGAACAAACTAGATTAACAGCAAAAATCTTTAACAGTAAGTTAGATCAGTTGCAAACACCATTAACTTGAATGATATTTTAAGCTCACCTGAATTTTTTCCACTTCCTGCTGTATTCCTAATTAATTTTTTGTCATGTAAGCATTGCTGGCAATTTAATTTGGAGAATAATATTATAATGCTTATACAGCATTTGCCTGCTCAATGTTTTCCTCTACATATTTTTTTTTCTATTTTATTTTCTGATCTTCCCTTCTCCCATTCCATTTGTTCCCTAGTGGTGAGCCAGTTCTGCTTTAAAGTCTGGTTAATCATTGTAAAGAAACTAATAAGAAGTCAGGGAAAGGGGAGTCATGATCCCCTCCCAGGCTCATCTGCAATACCATTCTCCTCATAGAATAACAGTAACAAACATAAAGTTTCCTTATGCTTTTCTACTTTCATGCTTTTCTATGCAGCATACATTTACATTTTTGTGGAAGACAAACAGACCCCTCAAATGATCTAAAAGCCAAAGGATAAGAAGCCACCCATCCAAAACGAGAGAAAGACTGGCTCTTTGGTATATCCAGGTCTGTCACCTAAGATGAGCAAATTAATGGTTTGAAGGCTGCTGCTCCCAGCACTGGGTTCTTGTAGTGGTTCTCTCCCAGTTTCTAATGGAAGGGAGTTAACACATCCCTTCCACAGAATTGGAGTGGATAAAAAAATGAAGAATTATTCATTGGAAAAGTAACATATTGGTCATTTTGAGGTAGTTCTTTACATTGCAGCACGGCAGCCTACAAATTTCAACCACGGTTGACATCCCATTGGTTATGTACATTGGGCAAACCCAATGTTTCATTCGCATAATGACCACCTAACAGCTCAGTCACATTATCCTGCTCATCTATCCCCCAACACAGCCTTTTACTGGCCCAAAGAGGCTCGTGCTATGTACTGATAGCGTGAAGCACAATACAAGTTCACTCCAGGAGATCCTAAGGGATGTTTTTATTACTGGAGCAGAACTGAAGGCATTTTGAGTATTCCCAACCATACCCCTACCCAACTAGGTCTTGAGTAGGTGAAGAAAAAACGATGATGGCTCCTGCCTGTGAGAAGAGAGAAACAGAGCAGAGACCCACCTAGCTGAATGTAACTTTCCATCTCTACAATGCAAGCTGTAGAGCTACATTTCTAAATGTTTACTTTTAATATGCTAGAATTCACAAGGAAAGTTTCATGAAACACTTCCTTTCTCTGTACTCCCAGAAATCTCATCCAGCTTGAAGAATTCTAAAAGCTAAAAATTTCAGCTTAAGGATCGAAGACAGAAAGTGTCCAGTACACCCTGCTTTTGCATTCTGTGTGAATAGATGCTGGAGTTTGGTTTTTGCCTGGTTCTGCCCCCTTTCTCTCCATGCTGTGTTAACTGAATGCAAACTACTTTGCCATTTGAATTCAGTTTGCAGCCACTACAGTCAGCTGAAGGTAAATGGGGAAAGTGGGAGGAGGAAAGAGAAACTTGAACATTTTAAAAACAGCTGGAAAAAAAGAACAACAGAGGATTAATAAGAACTGGCCCTTCCACATTAGGACAGTTATGAAACAATCTGACTTAGAACCCACAGAGAACAATGGAAGTGCACCTGAAATTTATAAGCATCGCATAATTTTGAAACATAACCATAACTGGATTTTATTAAGCATGACTTGCCACATTAGATTTCATTATTTAACAGCCATCATCTGCTATTTAGTGCAGCTGGAGAAAGTTATGGGCATCCAAATACAAATTTACGACCAATTACTTTTATAAGAGGGGTCTTCCCCATCCAACAAAGTTTCTATTTCATTTATGTGACCAGATGCACCAAAAGTGATAATGCATGGCTTACTGAACAGGGAAGTTGCAAATCTAACATATTGGGGAATACAGTTGCAAAATCGATTCAAGGTGCAGCTCCAGGTCTGGTTGCTGTGGGACTGTCTTGTATACTGGCTCAGTTACCCTGGTAGCAATAATAATAATAAAAAAGCTTAACATTAAGCCTTTCCTTTTTCATGGAGTTTAGATATGCAGAATACTCATGAAAATAGAAAATCCGTAAATAAAAAACTGGATGCTTTTTTAACCTGAGAAAACATCTCTCTATAAATATCTAGATCTATGGTCAGCATTTTGTGGATATTTACTGTCGGAACCCAGACGCCTTAAAGAGCCAGACTCAAGAGTATGTCCAAAAGTAGAGTTTATTAAAACAAAGCAAAAGAGACTCAGAGACACTTAACTCAGTGTCTCTGGTCAAAACTCAAAAGTAGCAACCAGTTCCAGTTCAAAAAGTAAACTGAAGCATCTGGAGAAAAGATCTGGATTAAACGAAAGCACTTCAAAAGTCACACAAAATAACACAGCAAGTAAAGGGTTAACAAGCAAAGACCCGCAAGGATGAAGACGTAGTCAAACGGAGTCCGAAGTTGAAGTAAGCCAAGTCTGAAGTTGCGAGGTTCCAAAGTCCACGTAGGCAGCGTTGTAGTCAAAACCGGTCTGAAGTCAAAGAAGGGGAAATCCACACTCACGAGAATCCAAGCCAAGTCGAAAACACACACGAACGGAAGCAGCAACCTGCAGATCCAGGACCCAATCCCAACACGAAATAGGCAGTGACAAAACCCAAGGCACGAAACCAACACTTTGCCTTCTGCAAAGATTCTCCATTTCAGAGCCTACTTTTATCTTACACCTCATCATCTGAAGATGAGCTGACCTCAGCCCCATCATCAACTCTTACAGCTGTCCTTGACTCCACAGCTGAACTCCAACACCATCTTCCATCTTTTGTCAAGACTTAGATCTCCCCAAGACTCAGAAGTATCTCCTGACTGCCAATCCCCACCACCTGAAAACCCCACAAACGTGTCACTAGACGTTGGCTGAGCACATACATCTTGTACCTCTTGTCCAATCCAGTGTGTCATCCCCATCCTCATCACTCCCAGACCCATCACTCCTAGAGAAACCCTTGAATGAGTCTTCAGTGGGAGCAGTAAGTATATCCCGGATCTTCTTCCTTTGTCGCTCCTCATCCGATTCCTGCTCCCGAGTAACCCTCCTCGTTCCCCTATTCACATCCACTGTGTCTCCTTCCTCTCCCTCACTCATTGACCCTTCGCTATCAGAAAACCCTTTGAAGGAATCTTCGTTGGTAGGTGCCATAAGTATATCCCGGATCCTTTTCCTTTGTTGTTCCTCATCTAATTCTTGCTCACGAGCATTTCTTTTTCCCCTTCTGACACCCATACTACCACTTGCAGTGTTATTAACAGGCTCTACTACAATATTTACCATAGAGTCATCCTAGAGGACAAACACATTCCTAAAAAGAACTAAAACTGCAAATGTAGAAGGCCCACCATACTGATAAATCACATAGGTGAGCATGGTTTTACTTTTTTCCCTATACATAGTTCAGCAGATATTTGCTCAAGGTAATCAAAACATTGGAATGGTTAATATCCAGTGGGATGAAGAATTATCATAGGAGGAATCAAAGACCACCCGGAATCAGCTACATTTAGAGAACACACAAATAACAATTGACAACTTATGACACAGAAATGGGAAACAACATTACACAGACCTAGAGATTATGCCTGTAAAACACAGTATGGGGGTGAAGAAATTGTTATAATCTTCAACAGCACAGCTAGCACCACCAGAAGCAACAGTATAAGTCCACACCAACCAACAGTATCTTGACAACAAGGTGCATGACATTTGGATGGGGCAAAGGAAAGAACTGGACATTGATTTCTTACTACACCACTAGAATGAGATGCTACATCTAACATAAATATTTTGAGGACGGTTGTAGCATTAGTTTACATTTCTTCATAAGGTTTCCATTTCAATATATAATTTTCAGTTTTCTAGATGTAAAATTTATGTCAAACGAATTGGCTTGGAAACCCATGTATGCTTGCTGTTGCTCTCTCTGCTTTAAGTTTATAAAGTCAAAGATTGTGAGGTTCACAGTGATATGGATTACGTGATTTAAAGGTGGCAGTCATCATGCCATTATATTATTTACTTTCTGGAGTAGATTAGATTCTATAATCCCTTTTTGGATGTCAGAAATTATAATGTCAAATGATGAATAGAGGAATTGAGGATGCAAAATAAAGGAGATACCCATCAGCTTTTGATCACAAGTAGGATCAGACATGATTCCATCAAGAAAGCAATACATTACCTCGGGTAATGAAGTTGATATATTCCTGGGCAGTACTTCTAATCAGAAAATTTAGCACCAAAGACAGAAGTTATATGAAAAGATTAGTGGTTCCTGGAAAAACAATTCAAAATATCTCAGAAAACTTTTGATTCAAGACTTAACAAAATGAACATATGAAATTAAAAAATAATAATAAGGTAAGCCTCTCATAAACAAACAAAAACTTTCTATTTCACCAGTGTTCACTTTTCTTATGCTTTCAATTTTGGTGTCTAAACTTTTAGATTTAGTGATCATCTAGAATCATAGAAATTCGTGATCCAACCAGTTCAACCCCCTGCCAAGAAACAGGAAAATCACATTCAAAGCACCTCTGACAGATGGCCATCCAGCCTCTGCTTAAAAGCCTCCAAAGAAGGAGAGTCCACCACACTCCAGGGCAGAGAGTTCCATTGCTGAACAGCTCTTATGGTCAAGAAGTTCTTCCTAGTGTTCAAGTGGAATCTCCTTTCCTGTAATTTGATCCCATTGTTTCATGTCCTAGTCTCCAGGGCAGCAGAAAATAAGCTTGCTCCCTCCTCCCTATGACTTCCCCTCATATATTTATACATGGCCATCATGTCTCCTCTCAGCCTTCTTTTCTGCTAAACATGCTCAGCTCTTTCAGTCATTCTTCATAGGGCTTGTTCTCCAGAGCCTTGATCATCTTCCTTCAATTGCGGTGTCCAGAATTGGACACAGTATTCCAAGTGTGGCCTGATCAAGGCAAAATAGAGGGGTAGTATGACTTCCCTGGATCTAGACACTATACTACTATTGATGCAGGCCAAAAACCCATTGGCTTTTTAAGCTGCCACATCACATTGTTGGCTCATGTTTAACTTGTGATCCATGAGAACTCCCATTATCTTTTTCACACATTCTGCTGTCGAGCCAGGAATCTCCCATTCTGTATCTTTGCATTACATTTTTCTGCCTAAGTGGAGTATCTTGCATTTGTCTCTGCTAAACTTCATTTTGATAGGTTTGGCCCATCACTCTAATCTGTTAAAATCATTTTGAATTCTGCTCCTGTCTTCTGGAGTATTAGCTATCCCTCCCAATTTAATAAAGATGTTGAACAGAACTGGGCCCAGGATGGAACCCTGTGGTACTCCACTCATCACTCATCACTTTTTTCCAGGATGAATAGGAAGCATTGGTGAGCACCCTTTGGGTTCATTCTCTTAACCAATTACAGATCCACCAAGCTATTTGTGCTAATTCTGGAGGCAGCTGCTATTTAGTCCATTGTAGGCATTCATTCATGGATACAGTAGGATTGACTAGATTGACTAGAGAACTATCCAATTATTTCCCAGCTCAAACTTTATTCCCATGTTTACTACAACCATGCTGTAGCAGTTCATCAAATCAGCACTAATGTTCTGGAGAGTTTTTTTTTAAAAAAATAAAAACCCTCTTGCTCCTTAGATAAGAAAGGCAAGAGATATATTGGTCAAGAGACAGGATGACAAAGGATTTCTTGTGATTGTTTACAACTAAAATGAAGTTGCAAACAATACTGGTGCACATCTACTGGGCAGGGCCTTTTCTCGGTCCCACCACCTGCTCAAGGATACAAGGTGGGAACATAGGAAAGGGCCTTTTCAGTGGCTGCTCCCAGACTGTGGAACTCCCTCCAAAGAGAGACTAGGATGGTCCCATTCTGATGGCCTTTCCCCAGCAGTTCAAGACCTTCTTATGTCTACCGGCATTTGCGGAAGGGTAAGGGGCAGACTTTGGGGCGGTTGGGTGGGACTGGGGGGAAATATGAGCTTTAAAGGATTTACTGTATTTCAATTCTGCTTTTACCACACTGCTACTATTTAATTATTTTTTAACTTTCATATTGCACAAATTAAACTTATCTAGTGTGGAGTGTTAGCTGCCTACATGGGAGAAAGGCGGGATGATGATGATGATGATGATGATGATGATGATGATGATGATGATTATTATTATTATTATTATTATTATTTCATCTCCAGTTGTAATGGCACCTCACCAGTCTTTCTGTTGGCAACAACAATTTCATTTCTTGTCAGGGAGAACGATAGTTACCAATTCTCCCCATGCCATAAAAGAACTTCCAGGTTTCTTTATAGACTTCCTTCTCAAATAAAATAGCTTTATCACTGAATATCACCCCAAAATAAAATAAAATGACTGCAAGAGTCAGATTATATGTGAACTTGACATTCAAAATGTACTGGCACGAGACAAAGTGCAATGTCCAGATGAAGAGTGAAATGCAGTAATTGAAATACACTGGGAGAAGCAAAATTTTGTTTGTATCTCTGCAGTAAAACAATAAACAGAAAACAGAAACATTTTCTGACACATGTGGCCAGTCTGGATGAGCTCATTCTGTAAAACTGGATTAAACAGCATGTTGCTCTTATTATCCTATATATGCATTGGCATTACTTAAAATGAAACAGCAAAATACACAGTACAACAAATCATTGATTTGATAGTGACAATGATCCTAAAAAGTATTATGTCTCGAAAGAGAGCCAATCAGTTCTTATATTGCCAACATTGAAAATATTGCAGTATTGCTCCCTGCTGCTGAAATAGATGAGATGGTGTTGTTAAGGCAAATGGAAAGAGCGAATGATTCTATTCTGCTACTGCCAAGAAGGAAATTACCCATCAAATGCTTATTTGGACGAAGAAAATCCTTCCTATCTCCCCATGACCTATAAAACAAATTAATTTAAAAAAAAACATGTACCCTACCATGAATATGTGGCAGTATATAAGCTTCTTAAAACTTTTCTTGTAAGAGATTTGTTCATGTTTTTACATTTTTTAAAGCCACTAAAAGTAATCAGCCATTATTTCTTATTTTTAACTAATTTGAAAGCAACTAAAGAGAAGATATGCTTTGAGGTCCAAATAATTAATGTCTCCAAAATCTAGGAAAGTTTCCATTTCCCCAGAATTTAGAAAAGTTTGTTATTTAGACTTCAACTCAAAAGATAACTTTTCCAAGCTCCATTCTTTCCATGTTGGCAACTGCAATGCCCAATAGAGTCATAAGAATGTCTGTAAAGGTCTGCTGTATCATAACAAAGGTCTGTTCTAATCCGGCACCCTATTTGCCGCAACAGACATGGAAATTCTTGCAAGATGTCTATTACTGGAGATGACAGCAATCCTCCTCACACCATGTTCATCCCAGCAGCCAACTGCCTTTCCTGTAACCTCGTCAGATGGCCTGTCAAATGGTGCTTGTTCTCCACTTTTAACACGGGCCCCTTTATACCAGTGGTTCTCAACCTGTGGGTCCCCAGATGTTTTGGCCTTCAACTCCCAAAAAACCTAACAGCTGGTAAACTGGCTGGGATTTCTGGAAGTTGTAGGCCAAAACACCTGGGGACCCACAGGTTGAGAACCACTGCCTTATACAATGGGCAGTATACGCTGTCACTGCAACCGCAGCAACATGAGATGCTTCCCATGTTGACTTAGGAGCAATAGGGGGAAGCTAGGCATCAATGCTTCCCCCATGGGATGGGCATCAAAGTAAGGTAGGCATTGCAGAGCGTGGAATGACAGGTTCGCCATGCCCCTTGCGGAGCCTTTGTGATTAGGTCCTAGACAGTCATTATGATATGCACTTCCCCATCTCATCAGCCAAAGATATGGAGTTTGAGTAGGGAAATACACAACTGAATGATATCAGAACAGTGAGAAAGTTTTAGAAATAGAAATGTAGGCATGGTATGGGACTAGAGATGAATGGACCTAACTATTTCTAAAATTTCACTTTCATTCCATGATCTGCTATGTCTTTTTTAAAAAATGTTTCTATATTATTTTAAAAAAACATGAGTCCAAGTCTTGTCAGTCCCAATGATAGTTGAGCCTCCTAATCAGTTCTTGACCAGTAACTCGGTATCCTACCAATTCAATGAAGCTAAAATAGTCTGAGCTAAAAAAAGAAAAAAGAATTCTGATTTGTAGAATAATGTACACACTCTGGTGTATTTTTCTACAAAATGTGCACTTGTAAATATTTTTAAATGCATTTTTCAGTGTTGAGAGCTGCACCATAAAATGTCCATATGTGAAAGATCTGAGTATGTTTGTTTGTATGTATGTATTTATTTACTGTATTTATACCCAGGCCTTCTCAACCCCATAGAGGACTTAAGGCGACTTACATATATAGGCAACAATTAGATGCCAAAAACACACATTAAAACAATCATTAAAACATAATAAAACATTAAAACCAATTATATAAAATTACGCAATCCAATATCATAGTTCATTCCAATTTGTCATTGCACTTTTTGTATTTCCTTATTGTATTGATGCACATTAATCCATTAATTTGGATTGCTATTCAAAAAGAGCAGAGTCCCTAAAGCATTTCTGCTTGCTTTAGAATTGCCCTTTGGATGCTCAAAATCTCAGTTACTCCTACTACAGTCTTCAATTAAATTCCTCAAGGGCAGATGTGTAGGCCCTATCTGGCAGTCAAGGCTATATCACAAATATGTGTAGAAAGCATATCTGTTTATCTACAGTGAGAGAACCATCCTTCTGTTGATATGCAGGGTGTATGCATTGTTACTGGGTAGAATATCACTAAAAGAGAAATATTTTAATGATATTTGTTGTAAGTTATTAAATTTGTCATTTATGTTCAAATTATGTTATTATTTAAATTGGCTTAGGGTGTTTTAGTTCATTATGTATTTTATGTATTGATGTTTATGTATTTGTGTATCCTATTAGTCACACACATTTGCATACCACCAGTATATGCATATGTTCTTATGGAAGGGGCATAATACTGATTTAGCATAATACTGAAAATTACAACCATCACCACCCCAGGACAATGTCATAGTTCAAAAAAGTAGGGGGGAATGGATAAATGTCAGAATGACGTTCCTTAGGAATGCCTTTGCTGTTCTGTCTCTGGCTACACTGCCATAGCTAAATATTTCTCCAATACATGTACTCACACCCTGCTCTCCCCTAGCCATTAAATGATCATAGGGAGGAGCTTCCATAGGATGAAGAAGAGTCTTTGAGGAGGAGAAAGAGGACACATGGAGCAGTTACTCCTGGGAAAAGCTGTACATTTTCTGATTCAGGAACATAGCTTATACGTGTACTGTACACAAAGTTATAACATACATTTATAATAGCTAAAAAGCATTTTGCCTGTTGACAAGATTTTGATAAGGTATAAGAGCATAGTCAGCTATCAGTTATTACTGCTATTTCACACTTTCTTTTAAAGAAATATTTGCTCAGACACAAATACAATTTGTAATTTTATATTTGCCAACATGCAGGGGTTTACCATTACATAAATGTGCAAGGGCAGGCATTCTGCTCTGAGGAAATTGCTAGTACTGTGTCCTAATACTCTGCCCTTCTTAGCCAATCATTTCCCTACAGGAAATGGAGGACGATACTGACAAATTGTCCAACTTTCATATGCTGGAGGTCACTGATGCAATGTAAACTGTATTACACTATAAAACCAATAAAAGCATCACTTGAATACCTTTATCAACTCTCATGTTTAATTTCCTGGAGTCACAGATTAAGTACTTAGATTTCTAATTCTCACTTCTAGGTCACTGCGGTTTTCCTATCATCACACTAAAGAGTAAACTGAGGAAATGAAAAATCTTTAGTGCAGGGAGGGCAAGAATGACCAAAGAATTAATGGTTGCAACCCTGTATATAGTAGCCTCTTGTCCAACACCCTTCCAAAATCCCATCTTTTCTCAGCTTTAGCCCCAAACCTGGCCACTTCCTGGTCAGAGGAGAGCAATGGGAGATATAGCAGATGTGTTGAGATATTCTTCTTTAGTAAATGCTTCTGTAGGTAGGGTCTCGAGCAGGGGTCCCCAAAAGGTCCATGGGCCAGATGCAGCACTCCAAAGTAATTTACTTTGCCAACACCCTAAACTTTAGACTTAGGGTTGCCATAAGTCTGGATGACGTGAAAATACTGTAAGTTTATATTGGTTAAAATTGTTCTTCATTTTAAATATTTTATTGTTCTTTCGTGGTTTTCTGAACTACAAATACGATACATACAGTTTGCATAGGAATTCAATCATTTTTTTTCAAACTATAGTCCAGACGCCGCAGTAGTCTGAGGGACCATGAACGGCCCTCTGCTTAAACACTTTGTGGACCCCTGGTCTGTTGTCGTTGCTCTGTACCTACCTAATGAAAAAAGGTTAGATACATGCCTGCTGCTTCTCCTTCTCTCCTCTGAATAGGAAATAGTCAGGGGTTGGGGTTTTTTGTTTTTTTGGCCAGTTGGAGGGGATGAAAGACATGTTGGGAATTCCAGCAAAACTAATGCCTTTCGAATGAGAAGTTGTTATACCTGTAAAAAAAAGTGTACGCCAAGGTGATCCCATCTCACCTAACCTTTTTTCTGTTGCTCTAGAAAGTGTAATAGGAGGCTGTAACTGGTCGAACAAAAGTATATTCATTGATGGGTGCAGACTTAATCACCTGTGCTTCACCAACAACATAGTTTTAATTGTGCATACAGCCTCGGAAGCTTTCACCATACTTAGCGAGTTTTATAGCAAAAATTGGTTGATTGAATTAAAGATGAACACACAAAAGACAAAGGTACTCTGAAACAACTTCTCAGATGATGCTGCAGTCACAGTAGATAGCGTCGACCTCTAAAATGTAAAAGAATAAGTCTCCCTCAGAAGGCTGTTAACATCAAGGAAGGAACTGAAGTTGGAGTTGAACAGACATAGGAAAGCAGGATGGGCTGCTTTCAATTCCATTAAAACCACTGCAAACTCAACCAGAAGTACATCTCTTTTGAGTCAATTGTTTGACTCAACCTTGCTACCAGCCCTATGCCATGGTGCAGAGACCATGATGAAGGCTCTCAGAACAACTATGGTTGGGCTTGCCGCCCTTGAAAGATGGCTCTTTGGGATGTCTCTCTGAATGTAGAGAAAACATGGACTGCACAATGAGGATGTTTGCAAAATATAAAAAGTGAAAGAGTCTCTACTCCACATACCCAATAAAGATCTGCATAATAATATGTTAACCCTGAGAAGGTCATACAAAAAACTGATTTCCCATAAGAAGTCCCAATATAACATAAAAATTTGGTGTGAACTGGACTCTGCCTTACATTTGAAGAATTCAGCAGTCTTCTGGCAACTAGTCTCTTCAAAATTGAGACAAATCAGATTCTCAATAGACTCTCCAATCCCTGCATCTCATTGGGAAACCTTTTATGGTGATCTCTTTAATAAGGCAGGCAATTCAAACAATGTAAAACATGTAACAACTTATTGCAATCCTGCCACCCTCCCGGCCTGGACACAAGTCAAGCCACTTCAAAACAATAAAGCGCCAGGGGAGGATTTTTTGCACAACAGTGCAACAGTGATTGGTGGGCCCAACTTTTAGCAGGGCTCTTCTCCCAAATTAACAATTCATGCAGCATACCTAGAGGCTGGCAGATGAGTATTATCGTCCCTATTCATAAGAATGGAGAAAAAACCAATCCAAAGAACTATCGGCCTATAAGCCTGATTGATATCACAGCAACAATCTACGCAAAATATCTTTTGATCAAAATTGAGCAATGGTCCAATGAAAACAATATTCTCTGTGAAGAACAATCAGGCTTCCGACAGGAACGTTCAACCATAGATAATTGCTTTGTCCTGCAGCACATAATTCAAAAGTATAATTCAAGGGGGATGTGTCTGTATTCAGCATTTATAGACTTGTCTTCAGCGTTTGACACAATTTGTCGTGACATACTATGGGAAAAGCTGGCTGCCACAAACATCGACAGAAGATTACTTACTTTAATTATTATACTGTACTCTGACACCGTATTGAAAGTTAGACTTGGACCCAGTGGAGCCCTGAGCAATGAAATCAAGACATCAACTGGGGTGAGACAAGGGTGCATTTTAGCCCCTTTTCTCTTTAACTTCTATATAAATGACATCGTAAATACATTATCCTCTGACAGTCTACATGGTCCTAAAGTTTTGTCCAGAACTATTAACATCCTGCTTTACGCTGATGACATGGTGATTATGGCAACATCTCCAGTGGGACTAAGAAGATCCCTGGCAAAATTCAATGTGTACTATGAGCTAAATTCACTCACTATGAACAAGGATAAATCCAAAATTATAGTCTTTGGAAAAAACAGGAAACGGTACACATGGTCCCTGAAAGGCGTACATTTGGAACAAATTAATTGCTACAAATATCTAGGCATTATGTTCTCTTCGTCTGGTGCTTGGGCTAACCACATTACTCATAGTATACAAAGAGCAACAAAAGCAGCAGGTTCCATTTATAAGCTGTACCATCATAGATATCCAGGCACAATCAGACCTGCCCTGGAAGTCTTTAAAACAAAAATAATGCCAGCACTTATATTTGGGGCTGAAATTTGGGGGCACATCAACCTGGCTAAGATTGAAGCCTTCCAAGTGAAGCAGCTTCGCACCTTCCTGGGCCTTTCCAGAACAACGCTGACGGCGGCAGTAAGAGCTGAGCTAGGAATACTCCCAGTAAAAGCTCAAATTCTAATGAGACAGTTTAATTACTGGTCAAAAGTAAACTCTATGGATTCCAGTAGACTTCCTCGCCTATGTCTAGAGGATCAAGTCCAGCATGACCAGAAGTCATAGTGGATGGCGGCTCTAAATAATGAGCTGGCTGGATTCGGTCTGCCTTTGCAATTTCTGGGTATTCTTGGGCAAGTGCTCAAGCGGCGCATTCGGGATGTCTATGCACAGCTGGACCTAGAGAGCATAGGTAGGTCTTCAGCCACAAGGTTTTTAGCTTCCCACAAAAGGAATATTCATTTAGAGCACTACCTAACTATTCCACTTCCTCTACCCTTAAGAAGAACATATACTAGGGCTAGGTTTGAACAGCTTGGTACTATGGTGCAAACCGGGCATTACTGTAACATCCCAAGAAGTGAGAGATTCTGCGTCTGGGGAGAACAAACAGTGGAAGACATTGAACATTTCTTAATTGACTGTCCAGCATACACCGAACTGCGAGACAGATATTTACATCCAATATTATCCAACTGCAGGTCCCCCAACAGAAATGATATTCTGACATCCCTCTTGCAAGGGCAGGAAAGATCCAACATAATCAGAGTAAGCCTTTTTATTCTGAAAGCCATTAAGAAAAGAGCAGATTTCCTGAAAGAAGAACCAGGAAAATAAGATTCTGACTTATCACCTTGTTGCCTTGTTTTTTACTTGTGTTTTATTTTGAAATGGTCATATGACTGATCAAATAAATAAATATTATTATTATTACATACCCAACTCAAACATCGCTTTGCAGGCCACGCGATGCACAGAACAGATGAGTCCTGGAGCAATGCCATGGCAACATGGTACCCACGGAGATGGACGAGACCTCTTGGTCATCTTCCCACCCAATGGTCTGATTCATTCCGTATGGCGTGTAATGTGAGAGATGAACATGGTCATAGAATGGGTCACTGGTCAACTCATGCTCAAAATAGATATGAATGGAGGCAATTAGAGTAGATGTTGTGATCTGGTCAAAAGCTGAGAAAAGGATCGTCTAAGTGACAAAGTGATTAGTAAGTGACCCCCTAATATAACACATCTGCTCAAACCTCAGAGATTGTTCCATGTAAATTTATTCCTCTACTTGCACAAACTGATGCAAGTTTGTAGGAACAGTACAATGAGGCAATAATGAGTTTTAAACAGCTGATTTTAAAGTAGATATAAGTGATTTTAATGTTTGTGTTTATTTATAGTTTTATGTCCAGCATTGAATGTTTGCTGTATATATGTTGTACTCCGCCCTGATTCCCCTGTGGGGTAAGAAGGGCAGAATATAAATGTTTCAAATAAATAAATATGCCTTCTTTGCAGTCGGGCTATTGATATAGCAGGATCAATATTACCTATATTGAATGAGTAATAATAAATCTTAATCTTCGTGATTACAGACCATCCCAAATAGCTTCTCATGGTATTTTCCTATGAGAGAGAATATTAACACAGATATGTGGTCCATGTCTAGAGAGATGGCGCGTACTCATGTTTTCCACATCTTCTAATGTTAAAGCAGATACGAACACATTGAATGCTTAAATTTGCAGAATCCATCTTGAAACATCAGTTGGGCCACAGACAATATGGTCTCCATGTTTAGCCAGAATGATTTTGGACATTACTGATTCCACCTTCATGTCCAGCTAGTTGGAAAAAAAACCAAACAAACAAAGGATTCAGAAACTTGCCATTGTAAATAATGGTATTTCCCAACCCTGTGTCAGAATCCAAAATGGTGAAAGTATTAGGTATCTTTAGCAAACCTTGCTTCTATTGGACACAGATGGCTCAAACTGTTTAGGACTTTCAGTAAACAGCAACACTATGAACTGGACTCAAAAACATATTGTTCAGTTTCATCAAATCTGGGATCATGTTTCCCATCATTTCTCATTTCAGAGACATTTTCAAAAGTAGTTACACATAGCACACCAGTTGGCTTTTTGTTTAACCTGGTCTTATCCAGAATTGTGCTGTATATTCAATGTTTTGTTTATTTGTTTTTAGGGGAGTTGCTTCCCGTTTTAATTGTATAGATAGTTTAATTACATTTTATCTTTTATGTGGTATATAGGTCACTTAAGTATTTCAAGCCATCTTTAGTTCCAAACTGGAAAAAGACGGGATATCAGTAAATAAAATAAGAATAAGAAGCTGACATGAGGTGACTTTACTTAAAAACAAACAAATATTAAGTGACGAGTCTGCAGCAGCATATCTTGAGCCCTTAAAAATTATCTTTACACCCTTTTAAGTGTGCTGTGTAAATATACTAGTATTCCCTCATGAGCAAAGCATGCCTTTAATAAACAACCTTATTGAACCGTTCATATTCATTCCAATGTGGGTGATAGGATTCACTATTATCCATAATTAATTGTTTTTATGTTAAGTTCAGTGATGCATCCTTCTCAGGCCCCTTCCACACAGATGGATAAAATCCACATTGAACTGGATTATGTGGCAGTGTGGACTCAGATAGCCCAGTTCAAAGCACATATTGTAGATTATCTGCCTTGATATTCTGGATTATATGGCTGTGTGGAAAGGCCCTCAGTTGTGGAATTCATACTGTATTTACTCTATTTTGATTTTTATGGAAGGGTTTTTTTCTGTATTGTTTGAAATGCAACTTTCAGAGTTTTGTAAATTTGTTCTGATGGTTTGAGGTGGGGGGAGGCCTGGGCTGCATCTACATAGGGCAGGTTAATCTGGAGCATTTGTACCCCAGAGCTGTCCAACACATTCCTGCTGAATCTGGGGCCATATGTCTAGATCAGGGGTCCTGGAACTTTTTAAACAATCCTTTAAACTGTTGGGCAACCAGATTATGGTTTGAAGAAAACATGAACAAATTCCTATGCACACTGCACATATCTTATTTTTAGTGCATGAAAGAACAATACAATATTTGAAATGAAGAACAGTTTTAACCTACATAAACTTTCAGTATTTCATTTGGCTGATGATATAGTCAGTTTACTTAAGATTGTTGTTGTGTGCTTTCAAGTCGTTTCAGATTTAGCGCGACTCCAAGTCTAAAGTTTAGGGCGGAGGCTGGTAAATGACCTTGGAGGACCACATCCAGCCCACAAGCCTCATTTTGGAGAGCCCTGGTCTAGATGGTTTAATCTGTCCTCTTGGTGACACATCCACTTTTCCATGTGTCATTGCCATCACTCCTTGCTGGCGACAGAGTTCCCTGTAAATTCCTTGTTGGCACCTGTCATGTCTACTGGCTTTAGAATACATTAGCACAGGGAGAGGGTGATCATGGCAGTGTGATGCAGTATGACCAATGGATTGGGCTGAAATAAACATGAGCCAGCTATCTAAGATGGCCACAAAGCCTGTAAATATGTCAGGATTAGCTGCAAACTCTGAAGTATTCTCCCAGTTTTGCTTAGTGCAAAACACAGTTGGGTTAAAGGCAAAATACTTAACAGAAGTCAACGTGTACCATGAAGACTGAATTTGGGATGAGTATAGTTTTTTTTCTTACTAGTGTAGACAAGTCTTTGATTCTCATGTCTCTGAGACCCTATCTACACTGGCCATATAATCCATTTTCGGAATGCAGAGTATCTGCTTTAAATTGGATTATATGAGTCTACACTACTCAGATGTAAAAGTATTTATTTATTTATTTATTATTCAAACTTATATGCCGCCACTCCCCTAGGGCTTGGCGCGGCTTACAAGAACAGACTAAAATCTAAAACAATTTAAAAACAGCAATATCAAAGATCAAAACCCTGTTGAAACAAATATGTCTTACATGCCCTGCAGAACGCTGATAAGTCCCGCAAGGCACAGACTTCAGATGGCAGAGTGTTCCAGAGTAATGGTGCTACTGCTGTAAAGGCTCTGCGTCTGGTTGCTGTTAGACGCAAGGTCTTAAAACCGGGAACTTCCAATAAATCTTGGTCCTCAGAATGAAGGGATCTCTAGGGTTGGTAGGGGGTGAGGTGGTCCCTCAGGTACATAGGCCCCAGACCATCATTACAAAGTCTGCTTTGTAATGATGTGGATTAAAGCAAAAAAGAGAGAGGCAGTTTTATTTAAGTATGCTATTGAAGCACTAGGAATATTTATTTAAGTCTTCTTTGCTGGTATGCATTTCTCCTTTTGATCAGGAGGGAAATATTCATCCATTCTGTCTAGTCAAGGAGGCCTCAGAGAAGAGGTCATGAGAAATTGATATCTCTATAAAAATCAAATGGGCACTTTCCAAGCAACCTCATGACCCACAGAAAAGTAAGAAGAAAAATAAAGTTAGTAGGGTAAAATGTTCTCAAAACCTAGAATAGTACGCAGATGATGTCCAACTCTGTCACTCCTTCCCACCTGCTACTAAGGAGGCTGTCGAGGTCCTGAACCGGTGCTTGGCCGCTGTGACGGTCTGGATGGGGGCGAACAAATTGAAATTGAATCCAGACAAGACAGAGGTACTCCTGGTCAGTCGCAGGGCCGAACAGGGTATAGGGTTACAGCCTGTGTTAGACGGGGTCGCACTCCCCCTGAAGACACAGGTTCGCAGTTTGGGTGTGATCCTGGACTCATCGCTGAGCCTGGATCCCCAGGTTTCGGCGGTGACCAGGGGAGCATTCGCACAGTTAAGACTCGTGCGCCAACTGCGACCGTACCTTGGGAAGTCTGACTTGGCCACGGTAGTCCACGCTCTGGTTACATCCCGCCTTGACTACTGCAACGCTCTCTACGTGGGGTTGCCTTTGAAGACGGCCCGGAAGCTCCAACTAGTCCAACGGGCAGCAGCCATGGTATTAACAGGAGCAGGGCGCAGGGAGCATACAACTCCTCTGCTGTACCAGCTCCACTGGCTACCGATTAGCTACCGGGCCCAATTCAAAGTGCTGGCTTTGGCCTTTAAAGCCCTAAACGGTTCTGGCCCTACATATCTATCCGAACGTATCTCGGCCTATCAGCCCACCAGGACCCTAAGATCTTCGGGAGAGGCCCTTCTCTCCATCCCGCCTGCTTCACAGGTGCGGCTCGCGGGAACGAGAGACAGGGCCTTTTCTGTGGTGGCCCCGCGGCTTTGGAATGCCCTCCCTATAGAGATAAGATCAGCCACCTCGCTGATGGCATTTCGGAAAAAACTGAAAACATGGATGTTTGAGCAAGCATTCGGCTAATCCGATGCGATGAAGTTTTTGATCAAGGACTGGCAATCATAGACAACGAAATTGGATTATGATTTTAATTAAGAGATGCATTGGTCTGTATTGGTGGCCCAATACTGTGTATTGTATATGTATGTGTTTTATATTTTTAATCGGAATTATTGTTGTTTTTAAATGTTGTAAACCGCAATGAGTCGCCGTTTTAGGCTGAGATATTAGCGGTATACAAGTGTACTAAATAAATAAATAAATAAATAAATAACCATTTTGGACCAGTATAGCTATGAGCTTAAAAGAAATTGACATTTTCTTGTGTCATTGGGCCACTGTGAAATGCATCACTTAATTAGGAAGCTGCCAAGGGTACTTTTAGGCATCTCATGCTGATGTGCTGACTCTGGAGAGTAGTGCATGATCAAGTCTGCATCTCCTTGCTCCTCTGCACTGTCAGAAACAAAGAAAGAGGTCTTGGGCTTCTAGCTTGACTGCCTCAGGCAGCCATGTGCTTCGAGCTAACCCTCTGTGATTGGCGTAGCGGGCCATCTGTTGACCGAGAAGCCTATGAAGACATTAAAATCCCTCAACTTTTCAGTAAAGCATACTGAAAAACGCTAAATAGTGCATTTTATTCCTCAGCATAGTTTTCAAATGTAGCTCTCCTGAAAGGGTGAAACTGGCAAAGTAGGTTTCTATTTCATAATATTTTTGCTTGCCAAAGATAACTCTGGTACTTTTGCATCTTCATTGATCACAAGGACCCTTTTGTCATCATTCAACAATTTGCTTCTGTGCGTGCTCAGTGGAGAGGTGAACATATAACCCTCAGGCGTGACTTCTGGCATTTTTCCACTCAAGAAAACAATTCACAGCTGTGCTGTTTATCCCATGGGATACAAAACCGGTTACAGTTGTTATAAGTTATAATAGAAGCTATTGCAGAATATCCCTGAAAAGGGATGTATTTTTCTGTATAACTGTAGTTTTATAGTGATGCCATTAATTTTATAGGGGTTTTTCAGGCAAGGCATACTCAGAGGTGGTTTGTCAGTTCCTTCCTCTCAAATAGCCCACAGTACCTGGTATTCATTGACTGTCTCCCATCCAAGTACTAACTAGAGCTGACCCTGCTTACCTTCCAAGATCAGACAAGATTGGGAATTTCTAGAATACCACTTTTTGTTATTATATGTTATTGCAGACACTGAGCAGTGTGATCCTCTCTCTTACACATTTGCTTGCTAAGTATATAGCACAGTGGTTCTCAACCTGTGGGTCCCCAAATGTTTTGGCCTTCAGCTCCCAGGAATCCTAACAGCTGGTAAACTATTGAGAACCACTGGTGTAGCACGAGAGTTTGGTTGTTTGTTTGTGATACCACATTGTTGACTTCCTGTCCTCTGTCAGCAGTAGGCAATAACGTGGAGGAAACTCAGTGAACCATGTTAAATGGCAATACCACATCATGGCAATTGAAATTATTTTAGGCATCTTGGAAATTGGAGAAAGTTTATGTACATTGGCTGCATAGAAAAGTAGGGATTTCATTTATTTTATTTTATATATTGCATATCTTATGTTGTTTTTGTTGGTGGTACTGGTAGCTAATTAGATGATGGGAATGAGGTAGATGCCACTTATATGGATTTCTGCAAAACATTTAATGAAGTCTTCGTGGTATATTGATTTCAAACTGAGAACATGTGGACTGGATGAGAATACTTTCAGATGGATCCATAATTGCTTGGAAAACCATATTCAAAGAGCCGTCATCA
Source organism: Anolis sagrei (assembly GCF_037176765.1). NCBI lineage: Eukaryota > Metazoa > Chordata > Lepidosauria > Squamata > Anolidae > Anolis > Anolis sagrei. Next base: position 75,696,946 of record NC_090021.1, read on the forward strand.
GTGACTACATTGCACACTGGAGGGAAGTCTTAAGTAGAGTGCCATAGATTTCTGTCCTCGGGTCAACACTCTCCAGTATTTTTATCAATTACTTAACTAATGCATTACAGAGCATCCATATCAGTTTTGTGAATGAATAGAAATAGTGCATTCTCATTTTAAAACTAGATGCAGTAGGACTGCATCCCTTGTTTTAAAGGGGCATGGCAATGGAAGAAGCTCCCAGGTGGAAGATCCTAGCTCAATCAGTCACCAAAGGTATGCAACAAGCTTGAGCCAGTCATTGTCTTTCAGTTTGGCTTATCTTGCAGGCTTGTGAAATTAGAGTAGAAGAAATAAGGTAAGAGCAATATTTTGAGATAAAGGAAGGACAAGAACAATATATAAACCAATAAATACATAAAATAAAATAATAGATTATAGAAATATCAACTGGTAAAACCTCATTCCTTTATGTACATGTGGTGGGCATATTACAGTGCATGAAAAGTGCTGGTGCTTCACCAAACTACAACTCCCATGATTCCATAGCATTGAACCATGGTGGTTATCTACAGTGCAGGCATGTAACCGGGGGGGGGGGGCTTGAGGGGCTTCTCATGGTGGTCCACGCAAAGGCTTTACTGGTACATTATTTAAACGGATATGTTTATTCATATCATGGGTAAACCCTCTTTCACTCAGACTCACCCCCCCCCCAATCAAACTCAGCCCCCCCCCCCAAATCAAAATCCTGGCTATGGGCCTGCTACAGTGAATATGTATTCCTAGTACTACACCACATTGGCTCTCATTATATCAAGAAGAGTATAGCACTCCCCAAGTTAGGATCAGAAGGTTTGTTCTTTAGTTGAATATGTAAGTCAGAAAGGTACATTTTAAAGTGTAACTCCAGTCATGTGTGTGGTGTGTGTGAGTGTGTGTGAGAGAATACACACACACACACACACACACACACACACACACACACACACACACTTTGGATACAAGGATTGGTGATAAAGTTTCAATGTAGACACCTTTTCCCCATGATAACTCTCCCAGGAGTGTATTTCCGTTCTGAGGGGTAGAGATTTCTCTTACTTTCTGTTGTATTGCCCCTGTTCTTAACTATGAGTTATTGGTAAGTCAGATGTTTGCAGCTTGGGACAGCCTGTACTTGAATTTCCATATGAAAGCATACATCTGTTTCACAATCCATCTGAAAATGTATGTAGCTCTTTGAAGCGATGCTTCTGGATCCTTTTTTCTTAGTTGGACATGAAAAGGTGATATATGGGAGGGCCTTCGTTAAATCTGCAATTATGTGAAGGTCTAGCAAATTGTCCAAATATCTGTATGGGGAGCTGAGGCTGATGTCGTGCCCTCTTCTTCATTTCCCTGCACTAGCACCTGTTTGTAGACCGAATGTTGTCAAATGATAAATTTTAATCATTATGTATAAAACCTGCTTGTATTAATGGAAGAACTAACATACTTCAGAGCAGCTGTGTATCTTCTTCAGGGCAAATTAATTTTCTTCTAATCTTTTTGCCTTTATTAATTTTACTTGGGTTTTACTTTGAAAAAAAATCTGTAGGTGGATTTTTAATCTGCAATTGACACTGTCATTGACTGACTAATGCTTTTATCCTTAACACCACAACACTAATGCGATTAAAAATATATATTAAACATATGGCTAGCATCTGGGTTGTTTTTTTAATTAACACTAACCATTTAGTAATGTTTTCAAAACCAATTAGCCAAGCCCAATTGGATTTCTGTTCAGCTATTCTGAATCCAGGTTGCTGTTTTTGCAGCTTTAAACACAAAAGTGACTCTACTTATTTCTTAGATATAGGTTAAGGAGTAAAATGCCTCCTTTAGAGGTGGCAAGGGGAAACTGCGGAGCCTTGGCAAATATAGACATCATCTCAGGAGGGTGACCTGTATAAGAGAATCCTGTCAGACCTTTGGCTAAAAGCATCTCTTTCTCTAAAGGGAAGTGTTAGGTATATAGATAAAGGGAAGTGTTAGGTATATAGATATTCTCAGCTTCTCACCTGATAAATCTGATGATAGCTCTACATACCTTTTTCAAATCTGGTGACAGAAATGATGATGTAGAAATGGAAAAATCATTTTAGACATTCACACAAAAATGTGTGCACAGCATGTGTGAGTGGCAGTGCATTCAATTGTGGGTTATGAACTCAGAAGCTTTTCTGCAAGCAAGTGCCATGCTGATATTACCACAATCAACTAAGCCACTTAGATTAGTGCAGAATCTAGTTGCCAGAAGTTTAACTGATAGCCAGATAGAATAATATCACACCAACTTTGAGAAAGTTTCAATGGATTTTTGCTTTTGAGACCCATTCAAATTGCTGGTTCATACCCTTTAAGGCAGAAGAAGCTGGTAGCTCCAATACCAGTGAGACAATGAATCTCTTTTGGGTTTTGTTCAAACTTTATTGGGGCTCTTCAATAGTCTGAATCTGTTTTGGGTTCAGTACCATCAAGACTTCACTTAAAGTTTTGGCATGGATTCAACACCTGCTGACATGGAAGACACTAGATTTACAGACCCAAACAACTTCAGAAACAAATAGCTCAAGATATGCCCCTCTTTTTCATGAATGGATCTGTTTATGGAGATATCTCTTCTCCATGTATATGTATTTATTTGACCAGGGTTGAAGAAAAAGCACTCTGCAGATAATGGCTGCAGCTTACCTGAGCTCTGGGCAGCATAGCCAATGACAGCATAGTCATCAATACTGATTATACTGCAGTGCCCTAGAATTAGAGAGATGATTGGCAGAGTGGAACTATGGAGATACACCACTGCGCACCCACAATATTTTAATCAGTACCAGACCCTATCACTCTCACTATGGGTTGTGTTTGTGTAACTGATTTTGGCAACTGCCAAGCAACATATCAGCTATAAAAAATGTCTATGTACAAGCAGTGCCGAAGTAATGAACAAGATAGGTTATGTAGGTTGCAAGGGAAGGGCCAACACCCCTGTGTTGTTTGTTTTGCTTTCTGTTCAGAAGATTTTGTCTCACTTTCTGGCCCTGTGATAATTAGATTTTGAAAAAAAAATGGCTTGTTGTGGAAACAAGGATTGGTGATAAGGCTTCAGTGGAGACACCTCTTCCCCATGATAACTCTTCCAGGAGCAAATTTCCCTTCCAAGGAGTAGATTTCTCTAACTTCCTATTGTCTAACCCCCATTCTTAACTATGAGTTGTTTGTAAGTCAGATATCTGTAACCATCTGTATCTGTATCGATGTATATACCTTGAATTTAGGTGCTAGGTATGTGAAACCTAATAGAGTGCTAGAGTGTGGACAACTCTAGTACTAGGAATTGCTTTAATGTATCTCCCTCCTAGGACTATATAACAGTTTGGATATTTTCAGAGGCAATTCAAGTGGCAGCTGTTGCTTCTATCTTCTTTTTTCTTTGCTGCCGTTCCCAATATTCTTTGAACCAGCTACTGATCATATCTCTGACAGATGGCATATATATTCCCTTTTCTACAAAACATCTGGCATGGCTGATCTTAACTACTTTGCAACTTATTCATCAAACAGAGCTCTGAAATCATCCTTTCAGTGATTTGCACTTAAATAAATGCACTCAAAGATTGCCCTACTTATTGCTGACTGACATTCTAAGTATTTATTAATCTGACATCACTATCTTGACATTCATGTTTTATTATCAGTGATGTTAACAGCCATTTTGACTGCAAAGAGTATATTGCAGGTTTCTTTAACTATGGAAATGCATGCACACACAAGATCTGTAGGCACTTGGGAAGGATGACTTGTAAAAAGAAGCCTTCTGAGGACTGTACTAACATAGGAATAATCCTACAAAGATACTCTTCTGCTGGACAGTGAGATAGGATGTAAATACTAACAGGAAATAAATGTTTAATTAAACTGATTCCACAATGAAAGCAAGATAAATAATTGAGCAATTTGGCTGTCTGACTACCTTTCATATTCATTATACAGCATGGAATATATCCATATGCTATCACAGAACCAACATAATATTGTAGTTTTGAGTTTTATGCGAGGAGAAACCAGGGTTTAAATCTCTGTGGAACCTACTAGATGACTCTACGCAAGTCACTCTCTCAGCCTTGACAAACCTGTTTTGTCTAAATCTTGACAAGAGAATCCTATGATAGCGTTGTGAAGTCTCGGCTTAGTTTTTACCCCTCTGTTTGCTCCCTGGAGTTGGACTGTTCCTTTCTGCTAAGTTTTAGAGTAGGAGCTTAGGATCCCCCTAGAGGCCGAGCTCTGTTGGCTCCCACAAACATTTGATGCTTCACACTGCTATTTCTAGCCTTAAGGAAGAGTGTCAGAATGAAGACAAGTCTGGGAATGGAAAGTCTTGGAAGGATCAAAAACATAGGCTGCCTTGCTTCTCAGACAAAATTAAAATGGTGCTCTCCAATTTTATTGTAAGCAATTATTAATTCCTATAATTTCTTAACAAAAGATTAATGTTCTAAAAATGGTGTAAAATATTACAGAGCCATAAGAGCTTGAGGGTAAATTACCAAAAGAATTACATTTTCCTGTTGTTTATTTTAGATGTCTGAGAGTAATGACATGGCATATTTCCCAGAGCTATGTTTAACTGCTCTTGTATGTACTTCTTTCAAGGGGAATGAGCAAGAAATGGCATCCCATCTTATTGGATTATTGAGAACACTCTAGCAGCATGATCGATTCCCTCTTGGTAGTGCTGGAGACACATCAACGTGGTGAAATTTGTCAAAAAGAGTTAGGACTGGAAGCTGAACAGGTGCTTTGTCTTCCCTCTTGCCAGAATTCCTGCCTCGTGTTGTTATTAGTGGCTAAGAAGAACAACAAGAAAGATAGCCCTGCTCAGGCAGGCATCACATTACTGGGCAGAGTTGGACCATTGTGTATTACTCTAGTTTTCAATCTTTCTCGGTTAATAGTTACTGGGTCATAAAATTTCTTATATGTGTGACATTTTCCTTTTGTTAAAAAAATGCCCATCCATGCAAAGGGAAGAGCTGTACTAATCATTTTGAACAGCTTTCCCCATTGACTGCTTCTCAGTTCCAAAGAATGGTCATGTAAATCTTTAGTTTTAGGCCTCCTTCCCATCCCTCTGGAGCCATGCCTTGACAAGACAAAACACACCAGTAAGTGCTGTAGCTTTCACAGTCTGCCCAGTGGAATAAATCCCCCCAAAAACCTGATTAAGCCCTCAGATTAAGTCTAGAAAAAAATCCAGAGTGGAAGGTTTATCTGTAAAACCAGAAAACGGAGTAGCCTAAAAGGAAGAAAACTGCTAAGACTGATGCCAAAAAACCAATGGAATGCTAAGTACTGGAGGAGGAAAGATATCTATGAGTTTTAGTTTCGAGCTAATATTTTTAAAATATCAGTCAGCAAAAGTATGTATCTTTTCCTTTGGTAATGTTAAATGTCCCCAAGGCTGGAGTGCAAAAGTGTATACTTATTGTTTCAACTGCTAACAACTCAGTCTAAGATTTATCACGCCTGCAGTAAGACATAGCTGTGACAGCAGCACAATACAAAACACTACAAAATCTTTCACTCTGACAGCATTGCAGGGACAGACAAATCAGTTCAGCTCTTTTGCATTGTGTTAGTCCTACACCTGCAGCAACTATCAGTATGAAACTGAACAAACGTTCAGGAAAAGTTCAGCAAAAGGCCAATACTTTTCCAATTCGGTGTTGAGCTGGATTTGTGATGTTCTGAAATGTGAAATATTCCAATGCATTGTGAAACCTCAGACTTGGCTAGATACCTTTCTACTATCTAAAATATTACCAAACCTGCCAAACAGCCATAACAAATTCACCAATGTATCTGTTGGGCAATATTTTCATGGATGGAAAATATAAAGAGAACTTTGAGTGTACTCATATCTGTATAGTGAGACTGTGCACATCTGTCTTTAGTTCTCCCTCTTTGTCATCATCCCTATAGTCAACATTTAGACTGTAAGCATCTTGAGACTTTTAAGATACATGGATTGTATGCAAATGACTCTATTTTTTCCAAGACCCAGTAATATCAAGATATGAAAGGTCATATATCAGCCAAAAAAGTAGGCATTTCTTCCTCAGAGCTAGCTGTGAGGTAACCTTTCAAACTATTTTACATTATTTGTTACATGGACTAATTCATATGTGATGAGAAGAACTTAAGAGATCCTAGAAGTTCATACCATGACTAGAATCTATTTCCATTTCAGAGATTTCATGATTCATGTAGGACTTTATATAATAGGTCTCAGAAATAGATTATACAGAATATCAGTTAATTATGCAATGATCTACTATAATACCCATGCCACTCTTACATCTCTACCATGCCCTAAATAGGGACCTAGCTTTCTTGTTGCTATGAAGGCACTGGGCAAAATCCCCATGGAGATAAAACTCTGTTCTAGCTTTACTATCTCTGAATCTGGATGCATGCTTCCTCTATAGATGAATGATTTTTAAGTCAGCATCACAGCCTCTAAGAACTGATTAAGCCCAATGTCTAGTATGTTTAACGTTGTTGTAAGGTCCCACTGGTTATAAATTATGTTTCCTGTCAGAATACTGAACAGTTCATTAGAAATGAAAGCCCTGCTGAGAGCAAGTCAGTGAATTTGAAAAACCATTTTCCAGTCCTGCCACTGAATAGGGCAATACACATTGATATTTTCAATATTAATAGTATACTTTAAACCCAATTCTCAGATTGGTGGTTAAAATTTAAAACCTGTCATCAGTGGAGACAGATGGCTGGCACCCTGCATTCCTAAAGATGCAAAATGGCAGAAAAATATTCACTGATTTACTGAGCTATATGTTTCAGCTACACATTTTATTTTCATAAAGGCACCTTGAAGTCGGAAATGTTCTCACAAGGAACGAGCTTTTAAATCTTGTTTACTTCTAGTATGAAGAATATCAAATGGACGTTACTTAAAAATTAATTTTATTCAGAGAGAAAGTCATACCATGTAACCAGATTAGGAAAGTGAAGTGTGATAGTTTAATACCAGAAAATTCAAAAGAACTACATACTTTTTGTTTTGAGATGTTACTGCAACATATTCCTTTTATTTATCGGTGTCTCAGAGGAAGAATATTACAATGTAATGTTTTAAGGAGCTTTTACTTGACAGCAGAGTAGAGGACAGAATTTGCATACAAACACAAGCAGAAAAAACAATTCATATATATATAACCTTTCAATCATAACAAAAAAGCCATCGTATTCATAACCGGGATAGTTTCTGCTAAAGTGTTTTTATAAAGAGGGGGGCTAGTTTTCTTTTCCCTTATTTTGATGTGATCTGGTAAAAGAAAACACCATGTTAAACCAGAACACTGAGTTGTTTCCAAAACTAAATACTAAAAAATATGGGTTTGAGGTAGAAAGGTGATCATGGCTTTCCTTTTCTGCAAAACTTTTTTCTTCCTTCTCAAAATATCTATACCAAAATATATTTCTGTCAAGATGAAAAACCCACCTGCTTTTCTGTGACCTGCTTTTGGAAGTCCCCCCGCCCTCCCCATCAAAAATAATACTTTTTATTTAGACAGCACTTAAAATCATCAGAGTATTTAACATACAGTGTCTAACTGGAAATTCATCATTACATCCAGGTATAATTGTTATTTTTGCTATCTCCGCCTCAGAGGCAAAAATGGGGAAAGTGAATACTCAGCATGACATCTGCATTAGGAGAATTATGTTTCAGAGCCGAATCACAGCTCTTACTATTACATCATAGTGGATAAAAGATTCTCTTTTGGGGCTTATGCGGTAAAACCAGCAGAACATTGGGTCTGGCCACTTTGCTATTGGGCATAACTGAGATTGGACTTCCCCCCAACACCATTAGGATCTTTTAAAGCTTCTATTGCCCACATGCAATTTATAGAGCAAATGAGTGTTTCACAGAGATAGTAAATGTCTATGCAAATTCACAGTGGAGGACCAATGCTCTGCCACTTATCATCAACAGTGTCTGAACTCCTCACACATTTTTTTACCATTAAACATGTATATTAAAGGGACCATGAGATGGTACTGGTTGAAGGTATCCAGCCAAACACTCTGAAATGAAGGCAGAACAGTCAACCACCAAAGAGGCCACACCTGTTTCCAAAAGGAGAACGCAAAGGTTTCAAGCTGGGTCTTACCCTTTACGTTGGGAGATTTACACAAAAGACTTCACAAACTTTGGCACAATTCGACCATATAGACAATTTTCCCTTGTAGAAAACTAAAATGGAATATATTCATAATGATCATACAGAGTTAAAAATGCAGCTTAGCACACAATTGAAAGTCAAAAATGTCAGAGGGAAAAGATCAGTCCACATTCAACTGGGAGACGGAAACCATTAAAATGCTGCTTTAATGCCAACAGTAACTGCAGTCAAAGCTAGCCCAAAAAACACAGTCTTGTGTGTTATATAGATAACAAGAAATAGTATTTGTCAAATACTAAATGGGGGTGTTATAATACATTTTCCATGTTTTGAATCTGTTAGGCTTAGTATAAATAACTTGTGCAGAATTATGTGTGTGTCAGAATAGGAGGTACTTGGAACATGAAATGTCAAAGCTGAAAGGAATGTATTAACACTTTGCTTCAAACTCTGTATGCAATTCACTTTAGCAATATCAAAAAAAGAATGAATATAAACCCGCACCCCCCATTTCTGATGCTGCATATTATATAAATCAATGACATATGTATACCCATTTCCAAATACTCCACGGTTTGTTAATTTACAGTTGCATAGAAAGGGAAGAAGGAAGGGAAAATACACACATTATTATAAAACCACAATATCCTCATCTTTGGGTAATTCAAGTGTTTTCCTATTTCAAATAAGAACACACAGAGCTAAACAGTATATTACAAGGTCCCATGCAGTTGTACGATTACTGGAACTTGAAACTTGTAGAAAAGGTTTGTAGTTGATGACAGGAAGGGTGGGTGGTCTTCACAATGAGAACTTCACATTGCCTGAAGTAGAGAAGAAAGTGAAAAATTAGTAAATTATAATGACTGTATTTCCAAATTATCCCATGCAAAGCTGAGAACATGGCTTTAAAAATGTATTATGTAACTCACTGTGAATTTAATTTTTCCACATTTTAAAAAAGTTCTACATTATATGTTAGTTTATAGTTCCTTTCTAGAAAAAAGCACCTAAAAAAGAAAATAACCAAAATTGAGAAAGTCCTCAAAATTACTCTTCCTAAAGTAGGAAGAAACATTGCTTCTGGACTGCATATCATCATCTGTAAATATGCCCATAGAACTGTTGGTTGTTTTTCTATTATTGTCAAAAATTCCACATTTTGAAATAGCTAGGCTTGGGTTTCTGTCTATAGACCATGGTTTGGAAGTAACAAAAGTTACAAATATCTTATTGCTTTTGGAAATAATGGGAGCACAATTGTATTCCTTTTGCAAAACTATGTAATGTCCAAAATGTTATATTTTTCATGTAATAAGCAATGTTTCCTCATTACTTTTTATCTGTGTTTTGGATTCTTTACCTCTGGATGAGTCACACTCTTCCTCAGAGAAATGCAAAGGTACCCCCCGCCGCCCACACCACCCCTTTGAAGAAAACTTCCCAAGAAATCCCTTAGAGTCATGGGTTGGAAATTATCTGAAGGCAGGTTACACTAACAATGCAGTATACTTTAGCACATGGGCAAACTTTGGCCCTCCAGGTTTTTTGGACTTCAACTCCCATAATTCCTAGCAGCCAGTAGGCTAATAGGAATTGTGGAAGTTGAAGCCCCAAACATTTGGAGGGCCAAAGTCTGTCCATGGCTGTTTTAGCACCATCGACAAAGAATTGATAGAAATTCCAAAGCTGTTTTGGGTTCATATGTGTATCTTTGCCTACCAGGGGGAAGATTTAGCATGGCAAAGTAAGCCAAGTTTCACTGTACGCACAAATGGTTTTGCATTACAATGGTGCCCTTGTAAGCATCCTTAAATATCCTGTGGGCTCACCATATTGCACAGCTATAAGAATTTTAGAACAAAATTGCTTGTTCACAGATTATGGCCTGTTAACACTGCCAAGGGGACCTTACAAAAACAGCTCTATGTTGCTGGCAATCGTTACCTAAGCTTTAATAGTTGGAAACACAGATTGCGATGCTCTCACTAGACTCTGGTGGGAATGATGCAAAACTCAGCATGGTGACAATGAACCATGGATGGATAGTAAGGAAGGCTTCCATGCCATTGGAACTGCTTGTCACAAGATAACTCATTTAGATGAAATTCTTTCAGTAAACATGCAAGGGATTTAAAAGTATGGCTTCTGGCGCATGTAAGAAAATGAGATAGAGAAAATAATGACACAGAAGTTTATTATTATATCTTTAGTAATAATTAGATATTACTACTAGATGTAGTAATGATATCTAATAGGAATAATTTCCTTGAGAATACTATGGTGCTTATCTGAAAATAAATTGTTTTGGGGATATTTAGATTTTTTTTTCATTATCTTATCTACAATGTCAAAAATTATTATTATTATTTCCATTATTTTTGCCAGTGAATAAGAATTTAACATTCATTCACTGGAATAGGTTGAGGTAATACTTGTTTTCACATTATCATTAATCACCCTTCTTCAGCAAGTGAAATAAAGTGTGAAAAATGTTTCTGTGTGCTTCAAGTGAATGACACAACCAGAGATTTGGCTGGCTGTGTGTCATTCCTATAGACTTTGTGCTTTCCTGGTACTATGCTGGCAAAAACTGTGCTGCTTTGTTAGTCATTGTACCGTGACATCATTATGAATCTGTAGGTAATGATGTCTCTGCATCTCTATGGAATGTATTTCATGGGTAAAATAAATCTTCAATTCTGCATTTGCTCTTTTTTAAAAAAATCTCTCCAAAATTAAAATGAGCTTCTTGGGCCTATGCTGTATGTTTCTACTTGTATGCTATAGACACTGGATCTAGCCCTCTAATAAACCAAGGTGAATTTCTTAGTTCATTAGAGGGTGAATTCCTTGGTTCATTTGAAATCCAAGGGAATGGAAGTGGAAGTAAAACATAATTCTACTTTTCTAGGAAGTTTTGCCACCCTGTGGGAGTGCAGGCCCCACAGTGGACAGTTGGAGAATCCTGGCAGCCCCACTCTTTCACTGTGACAAATGCTGCAGCTAAACAATGACTGTTCCTGGAACAAGTAGGACATCTTGTGCCTCCACTGGAAGACATTGTCGGAAAAATACGCAAGAAAAATCATACCTGTGGTCTGCCAGCAAGATTTGCTATAAAGAAGGAAGAAGAAAATTAATCACAATAAAAGGCAAAGACCCAAGGGTTAAGTTACAACTGTGCTGTGTATAGAAAGCAATGCATATTTCAAATGAACAACACTTGAAAATGGCTGAGTAGCAGTTTTACCCAGCTGCATTTGTATATTCCTCCCCAGTAAATCCCGAGCATGGTAACAGCCATTTTATCACACACATTTTATATTAAATCTCTTGGCACATCACTTTTTCCAGTTTTGCAGTCTTGTTAAATTGTTTGTGTTCCGATAATTAAATTTAAACTGTTCTAGATCATACTGGTATTTTTTATCCTTATATTCTTCCTGCAATTATAAACTGGAAAATCTTGTAATAATGCGGGACGTTATGTTAGGGCTAAGCAATGATCCTTTCTGTTACTATGCAAAGAAAAACAGAGAAATGTTTTCTCAGGTTCCCATGAATGGGGGGCTTCTAGTACATTCAGTCCTAACTGGATATGCAGCCTTCCTGAACCCCCCCCCCCCAAAAAAAAAAAATCCCAGCTCATCCAATAGGACCTAGTCATGTAATTCTTATTGCTCTATATAGACTTCAGACACTGGATTTGCAATTTGTAGTGACAGCAAAGGAACCACACAATAGAGTAAACTTACATTGTCTTAATTAATCAAAATATGACTTTCAGACTAAGAATCACCTTACAAATGTCACCATCAACCCATATAATGTGAAGTCTTGAAACACTTGCATGCATGTGCCTAGACAACATGAGTGGAACTAGTTTCCGAAATGTACATAGAAACACAATAAAGGGAGGTATCCACAGGTGTATTTACACTCAATGGTTTTGCTGTACAAGCAGTAAGATATCTCCACAATAATCGTAATACAGATCACTGTTTATTTATTTATTTATTTACTTCACTTGTATACTGCGGGGGACTCAAAGTGGTTTCAACCATAATTATGGAACATAATTATGGCAAAAATTAATGCCTCACATACAGAAACCTAATGTAACGATAATAACATACAATTATCAATTAAATCATACCACTACTCTAACTTCAAGTAGTGATTCTGTAATACATCTGCTGTGAGTTGCTATAATGGCTTAGTCAACTTGACTAAAAAGGACATAAGCTTATATTCAGGTGGTCAGAAAGCTAGAATTAAAAAATACATTTTTCTCAGACTAAAGTTATTTTTGAAAAAAATACTATTCCTGATTTTAATTGTTCTTTGTCTTCAGAAGGTACTGTTTGAAAACTTAATAACATTGCAAACCTGATGTTACTCCATTAGTTACAGGAAATTAGGACAAATTTTACGCATCAACCTCCCTCTGTTGATTTACCATAAAACAAAGTAACAGCAAAAAAGGCATGACTAAACAACTCCTTTGTCGGTTAACTAGTGCATTTGAGGTCATTTCAGTATTGTGCTCCTAAAATGTGAAGTTATGCTACTGAGATGAAGAAGGCCTGTGTTCTTTCAGTGGCTCCCTTTATCTTAGAAATGGTAATTTGACAACATTGTGTGGGTGCCTGCTTCGTGAAAATGCAAAGCCTTTTTAAGATCAGAATGTTAGTCTCTAAATTAGTTTCCATTTCAGCGATACACAAAGTTTGTACAAGGAAGTGTCAGCAGCATTTATAGAACAAACATACATTATTCAGACACTTATACAGAAGATGTAAGTGGTTGGGTAATTCACTTAATCAGACCATTGGGATTGAGGTATGTATTTCACTACCATAAAAAATGTTCAGACTCTCTTTTAACCTCCTTTAGTAAAATCAGGGAGGGCTAGTGGTGCTATCCCAAGTACAAGTAACAAGTATAGTTGCACTGCAAAATACAGGACTACCTAAGTTAATTAAGCCTTTGACAAAGAAGCTCCTTTTACAAGTCTGTTTATACCTTCCAATCTTTCTTCTCAATTCTCTGTTAATTTGAGCATTTTTAGCAGCATTGGCATTTGGGGGGGGGGGGGGGGCTTGTGAAGAAGGACTAGAAAAACGCACACTACCTATGCCAGGTTTTGCAGCAGTGTGTCAATGCAAGAAAGCTTTTGCTGGGAGATATATTGTAGCTGTGTGTGCTTATCTACAACTGACAAGGAAGACACAAAAGCTAACCACAGAATCCCCTAAGGACCATCTATGAATGGCAAAACAAAGAGACAAGGGGGAGGAGATAAGTCTTCCCCACCAGCTCTCCTAGCCTGTTAAAAAAATAAAACTCCTAGGAATGGCACCAAATTGGAAATGATAAGAAAAGTGGAGAATGCTGAATGAAAAAGGTAATTCCTGGGTAATTTTATGAAGAAAAAAATTCTACAGATGGTCCTTGAAGGTTCGAAATATGTTTGTTTAATCATGCAAGGCTTAACTGACCTGGTTGTTTCATTTTATGTGTTCACTTATCTTTCTCTTTCTATCCTTTCCATGTTATTCTGCCCTGGTACAAAATTTTACTTATCACGGAATTACATTAGTATCATAGGGGGTTGGACTGGATAGCCCATGAGGTCTCTTCCAACTCTTTGACTCTATGATTCTATGATATGAACGGAGGCTTTCATCTATTTCTATCACTCGGTTTGCTCCTGCAGAATTCTGGGAAATGTAGTTTAAGGAAGCTGAGGACCACTCTGGCTGAGAATTCCAAAGGCCCTACATTGCCCAGAATTCTGCAGGAGCAAACTGGGTGATAGGGAACCAAAAGCTTCTGTTCTATAATACCAATGTGATTTCGTCCTTAAAGAAATGATTTCCAGGAACACATATACTTTGTTAAGTGAGAAATATACATTGAGTGCATATTCTTATCAAGCTCTAGAAAGACGAAGGAGAAAGTGAAGCCATCTTATATCAAGTCCATGTAGCTGAACACTGCTGTAAATGGTTGTAATTCTCCAATTTCCCATCCATGGGGTATTTTTCTTTTTAACTAGATATTCTGGAATTGGATTTTGGATTCTCTGTAATCACTAAAGCAATGCATGACTTCTACCCCTCAACCAAACCCCTTGCTTGGGAGAAGAAGAATGCTGTATGGATCATTAATGTGATTTAAGCAACTCAGCAGAGAAGGAAAAACCGTCTAAAGAGAAAGCTGTTGAAGTATCTCTTCCCATTTCATTATATTTTCAAAGGAGCAGAAACTATGCATTCTGCATTACAGGCAGTCCCTGAGTTACAAACATTCAACTTACAAATGAGAACAGATATGGGTCAACAGGAAGTTAGAGAAATCTGCCCATAGGAAGGAAAATTCACTCTTGAAAGAGTTATCATGGGGAAAAGGTTTCCACTGAAGCTTCAAAATCCAATTTCCACAGAGACAGAAAGAGAGGTGACAACTTCTGAACAGTGGCAGAGACAACAAAACAAACACCACAGGGGTGTTAATCCTTCCCTATGCTATCCAAAGTTAATATGTGTGGCTGGGGTTACACTTAAAAATGTACCTGTTCCAACTGACATACAAATTCAACTTAAGAACAAACCTATAAAACCTATCTTGTTCATAACTTGGGGACTGCTTGTACATGGAAAGAATCAAGAGCAAGTTATGCTTTTCATTTCTCGAACTATGGGACTTCAACACTCAGAGGAGCTACATCTAGGCATATATGTTTCTATTGGAAAACCACGAGGTTATCTTTTGGCCATGTTGTCATTGGAGACTTCTATATATATAATATCATTAAGAGACAACCTTTCTTAGTATTCTGTCCAAATTCAACATTTTAGAGGCAAACACTCAGCTTTGCTGTTCTCTGGGTAAAGCAAAAGTTAGCCATCATGCTATAGTTCTACATCTGAAGAGAGATCATACAGAAGACAGAACATAACTTATTTTCTTATACTCCAAATGTTAGAACACAAACCAGCAGATTCAAATTATAAGAAAAGAGATTTAATGTAAACATAATAACCACTTTACCATTATTCAGTAGTGGAATAGATTGCATCTCCATCTTTTGAGGTCTTTCAACAGATTTTGAGAATGCTTTAGTTGTTTATTTCTGCATGGTAAGACTTTATGGTCATTATGCTCCCTTCCAGCTCTAAGACTCTATGATTCTATAAAGCAGGAAATAATTCCAACATAATTCCTGCACCATAAGCAGTATATCTGAGATCCAATCTGTAGCTTGGCTCAGTTCTTTGAATGATCTACAATGCATGTCAGCTATTTGTTTTCTCAACTGACACAGCTTTAGTCTCTAAATATGTTGTGATCTATTGGGGGCCTAACAGAATGCAAACAGATATTAAATAATCCATTACATGCTGAGATCGGGTGGAATATGTTGCCTTGCCTGGGGTAGCAAACCATTTTGGGCTGACTTTGGAAAAAGGTTCTTAAGTTTTCACAAGTATTAATTTCTAGACAATGTTTCACATTCATATAAGTGAGGGTAATAAAGGACTTTCTGAAAAAAGTCAAAGGTATGCCATCTGGTGATCATAATGGGGATTCAGTGAAGTTCCATAGACTGGTTACTGTCACTGCAACACAAAGCATTTCCAACTCATTATATTTTGGACTGTAAGAATTAACTCCATAGTGCTGCTATCCCTGAGGGACTCTGCTTCCATTAAGTTTTATGTTTCAAAAACCATGGTTATCAAAAGCTCACTCCTAGGAACTGTGTGTCATTAATTTGAGAAAGAGAAATTATATATTAAAAATAGCCGTCTGTTGTTCCCTATAATGCTTATCATAAGAGAACTTCTGTCCTTAACTCACCCTGCAAGAATTTCTTATTGGGCACATAGTATGCTGCCAAACCAATTAAAAGTACTGTCACAAGTCATTATTTTCAGAATGGATCTCAAAATTGAAAGTCTGGAAGCCACTTCTCCACATCACTAGCCTGTGTCACTAGACCATCAATAAAATATCATAGTGGTCCCTGTTAGTCAAACCCCAGCCAGGTGCCTCTCAGTAATGTACCCCAGTCACCATTTTGAAGGTAAGGTCCCCAAATCTAACCTTCAGCATGAAGAGTGTAGTTTCCCCAAACTTTGTGCTAGCTGCCATATTTCCCAGTAACCCACAGACACAGGCTACAGCAGCAATCTATAAACACAATAAATATATTACTGTTTATTTTAATTCTGCAAAGAATCCCAGGAACATGGTTCAGTATAGGTGCTATCGTGAACATAGTCCTTGCTAGAAAAAAAGGTCTCTCTGGATCTGACCACTCTGAATAATTATTGACCAAACACCTTGAACAAACATTCCATTTTTGTTCAAGGTGTTGTGGTGACTTCCCAGCTCCAGAGGGTTCTGGATGAAATAGATTAGATTAATTTCAATCTGCTTTCAGGCCTGGTTATGGTACACAAACAACTTTGGTCAAATAAAGAACTGGACAGAAAGTTAGTTTTCCTGTTAGTTTTGCTGGACTTAATGATTTTCCATACAGTCCACCATGATAACTTTTTGAGCGAATTCTCTGGGACAGAACTCTGGACCACTGTTATGCAGGGGGCTGGGGATTCAGAGAGTGGTGCTAAGGTGGTGCCCAGGTTGTTGGTATTTGGAGTCTTTCAGGGTTTTGTTTTGGACCGGGTTGTGGTGCACATGGTTGGGAGTCAGCTGCATTAAAATCACTACTGACTTTTAAATAGAGGTCGGATGGTTATCTGACAGGTGTGCTTTGACTGTGTGTTCCTGCAAGAAGTTGGATTAGGTGGCCCTTGTGGTCTCTTCCAACTCCAAGGTTATATGTTTCTACCTCTCATTTCCGTTTTATTTCAAGGAAGCCATCCCAGTACTGAACCATTGTCTGTTATCCATAATGGACTGTATGAGGGCAAAGAAATTGAAACTTAATAAAGTTGAACAGAAACAATAAAGTTATTTCTGTTCAACTGAAATAAGGAATAGGGGCTAGGAACTGGATAGGGTTATACTTCCTCTAAGACTTGCAGCTTGGGTGTTTTCCTGGACTCAATTCTGCAGTGGCTAAAAGAATGCATTTGCATAGCATCAGCACTACAGGTGTCCTGACAAGAATTCCCAATTTTCTTGTCCTGGTTTTGAGACCTACAGGAGGTATACTCTGCTCAGCTGCAGCACATTATCTGGCTTATTCTGGACTTTCTGGTGAGTTTTTTAAACACATTGTTTTGGGTTTAAAGCATTCTACAGAATACACTGGGGATGTACGCTTTGTGGAAACCCCGCCCTCGAGTCGACTCAGAAGTACATTATATCAGACTGATATTGAACACCCTGGAAATAGCAGACAAAGACCCAAATAGAGATCTGGCATTGTTCTTCATTGACGCAGAAAAAGCTTTTGACCATGTTAGTTGGGATTATTTGGAAAAAGTGCTAGAAAAATTCAAAGTTGGCCACCAATTTAAAAGGGCAGTAGGGGCAATATACACCAATCAAAGAGCAAGATTAAAAATAAATGGTCAACTATCAGACTACATTGACATACAAAAAGGGACAAGACAAGGCTGTCCGTTGTCCCCACTATTGTTTATTATGGGATTAGAAATCTTAAATGTAAGGATAAGGGAAGAGAAAGAAATCACTGGTTTAAAGATCAGCGGCCAAGAACTAAAAATTAGGGCTTACGCAGATGATATAGTCTGTATCCTAACTAATCCACTACAAAGTATTAAAAAACTATTGGATACAATCCAAAGATATGGTGACATATCAGGATTTATCATAAATAAGGAGAAATCTAAAGTTTTAGTAAAAAATATAGATGTTAAAAGTCGCAAGAAATTGGAGGCCGCAGCAAACTGCGAGGTGATAACGAAAGTAAAATATCTAGGAATATGGCTCTCAAACAAAAATATCAATCTATTCCAGGATAATTATGTTAGAACGTGGGAAGGCATAAAAAAAGATCTCACTAGATGGCAAACAATCCCTCTAACTTGGATGGGCAGAATTGCAGTAATAAAAATGATGGTACTCCCCAAAATGTTATTCCTGTTTCAAAATATACCTATTATTAAAGGAACAAAAATCTTTGAGAAATGGAAAAGAGAGATTACTAATTTTATTTGGGCTGGAAAAAGAGCGAGGATAGCATACCAAAATTTAATTGATGATAAAGGAAGAGGGGGGCTAAGCTTACCCGATTTAAGGACCTATTATGAGGCTGCAGCAATGTCCTGGCTGAAAGAATGGATAAAATTAGAAAACAAGACCCTACTAGATTTGGAAGGATTTGGATTACGATTCGGCTGGCACGCATACGTGTGGTATAATGGAGATAAATTAAATAAAGATTTTAATAAACATATAATTAGAGGGGGACTATTGGATATTTGGAAAAAATACAGAAAAGGTATGGAACCCAAAACCCCCCTTTGGCTGAGGCCACTAGAAGCAGTCACAAGACCAACCTTAAGGGTAGAAACAAGAACATATAAAGAATACCTTATTAAAGAAAATGAAAAGTGGAAATTAAAAGGGCGGGAAGAATTGGAGATTAATGATTGGTTTCGATATCACCAACTGCATGAAAGATACAAAAAAGACTTGAGGATTGGATTTGCAACCAAAGAATCAGAATTGGAAAAAATATGGATAAAGGGGGATAAAGGGTTAATCTCTAGATTATATAAATACATACTAAGTTATAACTTGGAGGACAACAGAGTCAAGACAGTAATGATATCCTGGGCCAAGGACCTAGGCAGACCAATAGAATTGGACAAATGGGAATACCTATGGAACAAAGAATTCAAATTTACTTTATCGGGTTCAATTAGGGAGAATCAATACAAAATGTTTTACAGATGCTATATCACTCCAGCTACATTGGCTAAAATAGACAAATCACAACAAGGTAATTGCTGGAGGTGCAGGAAACAGAGAGGGACATTTCTCCACATGTGGTGGACCTGTGTGGTCATACAGGAATTTTGGGATAAGGTAATTAAGGAGACAAATAAAATGTTACATAACAAGATTAAAAAAAGCCCAGGACTGTGTCTGCTAGGTCTACAGAGAGAAAACAATAATCAAAAGGACCAAGAAATATATCAATATAGCTTTGCAGCGGCAAGATTGACCATAGCCAAAGATTGGAAAGGGGAAAAAGGTCTAACCAAAAAGGATTGGAGGGAAAGAATGCGAGAATATATGCTAATGGCCAGACTAACTTATAACAGGAGGAATAAGAGTAATGAGGACTTTCTAGAAAAATGGAAGTTGGCCATGGCATATCTGAATAGAGAGTCAGTAATATAGAGGAGCTCCATTAGGAATTTAGGTTTACCATGAATAAGGATAAATAGGCTTAATGGCTTCATAGTGTTTCGGTGCGGGAAGTCATGGTGAAGGGTGCACGGGTGTGGGGATGAGGGTTTAGTTTGTTCAGGATAGGGGTTTTGGGTTGAGTGTAAGGGCTGGGGTATGTGTGTAAAATGCCATGTGCTGATTTCCTGAATGTTATGAATTTTTTTTAATATTAAGCTCTGACTGAAAGCAGTGGAAAACAGCCAGAAATAGCAAGTTTATGTGTATTAAGATATGCAATTGATAATAATTTGTACATAACGTCAAAATTAACTGATTGATTGAATAAGGTAGATAGGCATGTACACGTCAAAATATTGGTACCTGATTATAAATATTATTTAAAAAAATAAATTTAAAAAAAAGAAAGAAAAAAAAGAAGTACATTATATGTTTTGTGTAGAACTGTCAAAAGTTTCCTGAAGAATACTACACTAATGATTATCAGGGGGAAACAGGCTATGATAGTCAGTGGAACCAGGGCATTTCCTGAGAAGGTCTAAATTGTTTATGCCTTCAAGAAAGGGAAAAGCCCAGGTCAGAGAAATTATGCTGTCAGAACACACACACACACACACACACACACCCATACACACACACACTCAAATTGCAAGAACTCAGCTTTTGTTATGTGTTGTTTTATATTATGTCACTGTTTAAAAACTGCACACTGCCCTCAATGAGTAATAGAGACACAAAATATTAAAAAGAAGGCTTGTTTTACAGAGCAAAACAATGCAATAAACCACTTTCCTGTTTACATACAGGAGGAAATTGCTGCCATGGCTTCTCATTATTTTGAATAAAATTATCACAACAATAAAGTCTGAACTAGACTCTATCATGTGCAGTGGAGTGTAAGAGGTCATACAGGGTCAGCCACAGAGCAAAATGTTTTGGCTAGTATTGAGATAGGAATTGTTCTTAATAATAGAATTCAGGATGGGCATTATTTCAAATTCACATGCTCAGGTTTGTTTTCAAATGTAGAAGGGATGGGTGAGATCTACAAATCTCTTCTATATTTAGTTTGTGTAGGTTTAAATAGTGGTTGTTTATATGCATGTGGGGAATGAGTGGGTTGTGTTTGGAATTTTAATTAGTTTGCTTTTACTGAGAAGCCCACTGTGTATCTAGAAAAAAATTCTAGCCCTGGTTTTTGCAGGACAGTGACAGGACAGTGTTATACACCACCCATTTGAGTTAATGGTTATATTACCCATACATATATATACAGAGGAAGACAAAGCTAAACATATTCTGAACACATTCTACCAAGAAAACCTTGTGACAGGTTTGCATTAGGGTTGCTATAAGTTAGGAATGAAGACACACAAGAACAAATTAAACAGGATATATTTTACTCTTGTCACAACTTGAATAGTGTGGCATGAGGTCAGACCCAAATTTGGGGGTGCATTACTGATGTGAACCTTCATTCATCCATTTTATGTGGGTGTTCTTATGAGATCTTGGGGTGATGGTCACTGAGTTAGGCCCAGGAGATGTTGTGCAGGCCTCAACCACATTGTGACTCTATGGATTTCATGAGGGTCCCCCTAGGTAGTTCTCCAGCAGTCCATCCAGAAGCAGGTGCACTGGATTATAGGCATGTTATCAGATCATTGAATCTACTGTTAATAAAACACTGGCATTTCCATTTCCAAATACATTTGTGGTGCCTTCACTCCTTCATTCACAACATCTACTTAATGCTCAGCCATGCTTTTAATCACATGCGAGCCTTTTTAAAGTGGATACAAAAGGACAATCAAAATGTTTTGCATGTATCTCTCATGCATCACAGCAGGTAAAAACTATTAAACATCTTTAATTGTGTGATCAAAATCTTCATTTGATTATGCCAAATTACAGTGTTGTTTAAAAGGTCTTCAATTTTGAATCAGACATGGAGTCTGAATAGGTATATGGTTCTAACTCTTGGCCATAGGGATCAGTTCAATCTAATTGGATTTTAATTTCCTTTCCAATTATTCACAAAGACTAGTTCTGATGCAGTTCTTCAAAGAGGAGAAAACTGGGCATGAGATATAAAGGGAATATTCAATAGAATTTAGTAAAATTCAGACAACAAAGTAATGTGACTTCATCTCACAGAATTCTGCACCTTGACAGCCTCAGCTTTTCTAAATGGCCAGTGCACTTATTTTTATGCTAAGTTTAAAGGAAGAAGAACAAAGTTATTACTAAACCACAAAGAACTGACAATTTAGTTTCAAGTAGTAATTGGGTACCAGCATAGCCAAGATTGAAAATGATCATAACAAAAGTTATCCACAATGATCCCTCTCCTGTAAAAAAAGAGCTACATTATATTCTATTAATAGTAGAATAAAAACATCTGGATTAATAATATAATGTGTTTTTAATGAGATATGAATGAGCAAACAGTATGTCATTCCAGGTATTTATGAATCATTGAAGTATGAAGCAGTGTTTCACTAACAATGGCCTTAGAATTATCAATGAAGAGCCATCTGGCTTTGTAGGCTAACATGTTAAAGGCATGTAGGTACTGAAACATTATGCTAAGTCACGAGATAATACCTTTTTCACATAAGCAAAAATATAGTCCTGTCAGTTTCCGAACACTGAGAAGCACCATTCTATGCATTTTTAAAATGTTTTGGAATATATTTCTAATCCTTGATGACAATGTTGTTTGGTTCTCAGGTTTTAACAGGAATGGCCACTCCACATTTTCAGATAGCAACTGCTTAGAATAGACCCAGTAAATACTGTATATTTTTCAAAGCAAGATATCACATGTGAAGATTCACATTGTTTGGACATACACTGCCCCTTAGCTAGCCCAAATCAGTTCATAGCCCTCTAGGTGCTTGGAACGATTACCCATTAGGTATGGGGGGGGGGCGGAGTTTCCATGGCCGGCTGAACAGACGTCTTTCCTCCAGCTCTGGTGGAAATATAAGCAACAAGCAGTGAAAATGAATGGATAATTGTCCTTTCTGGATCAAAAAGGGAGGCGAAAGTCTGGTGCGTGTGGAGAGCCTAAGAAGGTAATTTATTACCAATTAATTGCTTTGATTTATGAGCTTTGGCAGAAGATAAGGCGGCTCCCGAAAAGTTGCTCGGAAGCTGCTGGCGAAAGTGAAACCAAGTTGCCAATTATAACTGCGCACTGACTTGGAGAAGATAAACACCTTGCAATTTAAATACAATATTAAAATACTATAAATATTGGACTTAGTGACTTAATGATCCGGGAAGGCAAAATAAAGATTAGAGGCAGATTCCTCCTTTGAAGAAGGATCGAGCTAGTCTCGTCATATTAAAGGCGAACCCTCTTGGCATTGCAAGGCATATTTGAGTGGGACTTTCTTGTACTGTGTGCTGTGTAGAACGGGAAAACTAAGTAATTAAAAAACTGATGAAAGCAGGAGGAGTAAAACTGAGATTGAATGAGAAGGAATAAAAAAAGTCAGGATACCCCAAAGCCAAATCCTCTTTGGTTGCGTTCCAAACCTTCGGACAGATCGCTTTCAAGATTAGAAAGACTGGATAGGACCCCTGAGGAAATGAGCACTGTCAGGAGAAGTCCTCCCCTCCCCACAATTAAGGGAAAACAGCTAAAACGAACACCCCCCCAAACCCCCCCTCAAATGGAAGGGGGGGCAAAAGGGGGAGGAACTATTTCTACCTCACTGCCATGTTTAACAGCAGAGACAAAAGAAAGCAGGATGAGCAGTGAGAGGGAAGAATTGGGGATGGGCAGTAGTCAAATGCTAAGCAAAATAGCAGAATTGATTAAAGAAACGGCTGAAAGACAAACAAAGGAAATGAACTTGAATTTGAACCTGATGTTTGATAAAGAAAGAGAAATAAGGAAGGGCGAAATTCAGGCATTGAAGCAAGAAATTCTGACCAACAACAAAGAAATGAAAACAGCGTTAGACGCGGAACGGAAAAGCTCAGATGAAAAATTTCAGACAATAAGAGAAGCCCTGGAGATTGCACAGGGTGAAATACGAAAAAACAAAGCAGAAATTGAAAGAAGTACACAGGAACAACTGGTACTCAAACAACAAACGCAAAAAAATGAAAATAGGCTCTCTGATGTGGAAAGAAAGTTTGTGTACATGCAAGACAATCAAAGAAGAAACAATGTAATAATAAAAAATTATCCAGAAGGAAACAAGAAAGAAGATCTGAAATCTGAGATTTTGAAATGGTTGCAAAAGATTTCGCCAACACTAAGCTGGTCAGAACTGGATATTGAGAGAGTTCATCGCCTTCCGACTGGAAGAAATAGAATAATTCCTAGGAACATAATAATTCGATTTCACAATTTCGCAAAGAAAGAAGATTTGATGAAAATATTAAAGAAAAATCCAGATCTCCTAAAGATGGGCGACTCAAAATTGGAAATATTTAATGACTACTGTTCTGAAACTAAGAATTGGAGATACTCAATGAAGCCCATTACGACACAGTTAATGAAAGCTGGAATTGTGTACACCTGGGGATACCCTATCTTTCTCAAATTTCAATGGAAAGGCAAGAGATATAGAATCGACACACTGGAACAAGGTTATCAACTACTGGAGGAGCTTGGCATAGTAAGAAGACAAGAGAGAGATCGAAAGGAAGAGGAGGTGAAGGATACGGAGGGAGGAGAATTGGAGGAATTAATCGGTGCCGTTGGAGGAATCGAGATGTAAGAAGAAACTATACACTGCAATCAAGCTTTTTATTGATTTAAAATGAGCACTCGGGGGGAGGGAGACTCTGGGCCACGGGATGACTTCGCCCCCCCCTCCCCAATTGGGAAGGCCGGGGGGCCATGATTGGGACGAGTAGTCCCGAAGATTGGAAGGGGAGGAAGGGGGGAACGAGGGAAGTGGGGGGATTGGGGGGGAGGGGGGAATGGGGAGTAAGGGTAGGGGAGGGAAAGGGACAAGGGTTCACGTTGTTTCAAGCCACAAAAAAGCTTTTAAAGGGAAATGGAAAAGATGTCCCATAAATTAAGAATTTCAACACTTAACACGAGAGGGTTGGGGACGGTAATTAAGAGAAGGCGGATTGAATCTTTACTGAAGAAGGAAGCAGCGGACCTCATCTTCCTACAGGAAACACATCAAAATAGGCGGGGCTCAAACGAGCTAAAGTCGAGCTGGATAAGGAACTATGAAACATCTTTTGGGTCATCAAAGTCAAGAGGAGTAGCAATAATAATAGCAAAGAAATGTAATTTTGTCATAAACAAGGTATTGAAAGATGAAGAGGGAAGATATATAATAATATATGGGGAAATAGGGGAGGAAAAATATGTATTAGTAAATGTATACGCACCAAATGTAAAACAGCAAGAATTTTATGAAAAAGTGTTAGAGCAAATAGAGAATTACCATCAACAAAATGTAATATTTGGAGGAGATTGTAATTGCTGTATGGATTTAAAGATGGTTCTCAGGTTTTAACAGGAATGGCCACTCCACATTTTCAGATAGCAACTGCTTAGAATAGACCCAGTAAATACTGTATATTTTTCAAAGCAAGATATCACATGTGAAGATTCACATTGTTTGGACATACACTGCCCCTTAGCTAGCCCCAAATCAGTTCATAGCCCTCTAGGTGCTTGGAACGATTACCCATTAGGTATTTCCGCCCTCTAGGACATAGATATAGAACCAGTATTGCATGAGGGAAGGTCTATATTGTGATGCAATTATTAGTTCATCTCCTCCAACTCACTTATGTTCACATTCACAAGAAGATGCTGTGGAATAATAAATGTTCAAGCAAAAAAAAATCAGCTTCTACTCTTCCACTTGGCTTCTCCCCATAGCTCTCTCTTTCTCTCTCTATCTCTCTCTCTTTAAAAAGCCAAAGAAATACCGAGCCAATCAGAGAAAAGAGAGAATACTAGGAGAGAGAAAAAAAGCAAGGATCCCAACCATGTAGGGGGGGAGGGGGTCCTGGAGGAAGGGGGTGCCATCCAGGTCGTGTGGGGGAGGAGATTTGCGGGTCACCAACATCCCAGGGAGAAGCACAACAGAGTCCTTGCGACCCTGGAGAAGGTGGGAAGTGGTAGGTTCCATGGCAGTCCCCTCGGTCTCAAGGTCCTGCTGATTAATGCTAGATCCGTTAATGGTAAGACCGCGGCCATCCAGGACCTGATTCTGGATGAGAGGGCAGATCTGGCGTGCATTACTGAGACCTGGTTGGATGAGCTGGAGGGAGTAAATCTCATTCAGCTGTGTCCACCAGGTTTCGGAGTGCATCAGCAGGCCAGACGGGGGGGGGGGGGGGGGGCGGGGAGGAGGGGTCGCAGTAGTCTTTCGGCAATCCATCGCCATGATCAGATGCGCTGTTCCGCAAGCTTCTGGGTTTGAGTGTGTCCAACTGAGGGTGGGGAGCCGTGACAGTGTGGGGTTCCTGCTGGTGTACCGCCCACCCCGCGACCCAGCAGCTTCCCTGTCTGAGCTAGCGGAGGTGGTCTCTAATTCGGCCTTGGTTTCCCAGCGCCTGGTGGTGCTGGGAGATTTTAACATCCACGCTGAGACCACCCTGTCTGGCGCAGCTCAGGACTTTATGGCCACCATGACAACCATAGGACTGTCACAAATAATATCTGGACCCACCCATCAGGCTGGACACACACTTGACCTCGTTTTCGTGGCGGACAGCGAAATGATTAGAGTGGAAGAACAAAACATCCTTCCGGTGTCATGGTCTGACCATTATCTGATCAGTTTTAGACTCACTGCAACCCTTAACCTCCGCAGGGGTGGAGGACAGATTAAAATGGTCCGCCCTAGGAGACTGATGGATCCGGATGGATTCCTGAGGAATCTTGGGATTCTTCCTGCCTTGGAGCTTGGCGATTCTATCGACGCCTTGGTGACTCTCTATAATAGGGAGATGTCCAGGGCGATAGATACGATCGCTCCCGAACGCCCCATCTCGTTGCGTCGTGACAGGCCATCTCCCTGGTTCACCGGGGAGCTGGCTGTGATGAAGCATACGAGAAGGGGGCTAGAGCGCAAATGGAGGAAATCTCGGGACGTATCTGATCAAGCACGGGCTAAAGCCTCTCTTAGGGCATACTCCGTGGCTATACGGGTGGCCAGGAAATCATTCATGACCACCCGTATAGCATCTGCAGCAAACAGATCATCGGAGCTGTTCCGGGTTGTAGGAGAACTCCTTCACCCACCTGCGGCAGAGGAGGTCTCTGACGACCCAGCAGCTCGGTGTCGCGATTTCGCACACCATTTTGCAGGCAAAGTTGCTCAGATACGCCTTGAGCTCGACTCCAATTTCATCGCAGTACCAGAAGAGGTGACGGAGGTATCTGCTTGTCCAATTTTGTGGGATTCTTTTAGGCTTGTTCTTCCTGAAACCGTGGAAGAGGTTCTTGGGGCTGTGAGGGCGACCACCTCGTCTCTAGACCCGTGCCCATCCTGGCTCATTAAATCGGCCAAGGAGGGGCTGGTTGATTGGTTTGTGTTGATTGTTAACGCATTGTTGGAGCAAGGGATTTTTCCATCTAATCTGAAACAGGCTGTGGTTCGCCCACTCCTCAAAAAGGCTTCCCTTGACTCCACGGTGCTGAGCAATTACAGACCAATCTCCAACCTTCCTTTTTTGGGTAAGGTGCTGGAGCAGGTGGTTGCCTCCCAGCTCCAGGGCTTTTTGGATGATATCAACTACCTAGATCAGTCACAGTCTGGTTTCAGGCCTGGTCATGGCACCGAGACGGCCTTGGTCGCCTTGGTGGATGACCTCCGCAGAGCGCTGGACAGGGGGAGTGTGACTCTGTTGGTTCTCTTGGACATCTCAGCGGCTTTCGATACCATCGATCATGGTATCCTTCTGGGTCATCTCTCTGGGATGGGCCTTGGGGGCACGGTTCTGTTGTGGCTCCAGTCCTTCCTGGAGGGACGAACCCAGATGGTGAAGCTGCGAGACGCCTGCTCGGACCCTTGCCTTTGACCTGTGGGGTCCCACAAGGCTCTATTTTATCTCCCATGCTCTTTAACATCTACATGAAACCGCTGGGAGAGGTCATCCAGAGTTTTGGAGTTGGGTGCCATCTCTACGCAGATGACGCACAACTCTACTACTCCTTTCCATCTAATTCCAAGGAGGCCTCTCGGGTGCTGGATGAATGCCTGGCCGCTGTGTCTATCTGGATGAGGAGGAACAAGCTGAAGATCAATCCTGACAAGACAGAGGTCCTCCTGGTCGATCGCAAACCGGATCGGGGTATAGGGTGGCTACCTGTGTTGGACGGGGTTACACTCCCCCTGAAGCCACAGGTCCGCAGCTTGGGAGTCCTCTTGGATTCATCGCTCACACTTGAGGCTCAGGTGTCGGCGGTGTCCGGGAGGCCCTTTGCACAACTGAGACTTGCGCGCCAGCTGCGACCGTACCTCGCGAAGGCCGATCTGGCCGTGGTGGTCCATGCCTTGGTCACCTCTAGATTGGATTACTGCAATGCGCTCTACGTAGGGCTGCCCTTAAAAACGGCTCGGAGACTCCAATTGGTCCAGCGGGCAGCAGCTAGGATGCTAACCGGGGCTCATTATAGAGAGAGGTCTACCCCTCTGTTCAAGGAGCTCCACTGGCTGCCATTTATTTTCCGAACCCAATTTAAGGTGCAGGTGCTCACCTACAAAGCCCTGAACGGTTTGGGACCACCCTCTCTGCGTGACCGCATCTCCGTCTACGAACCCACATGCTCACTCCGGTCATCTGGAGAGGCCTTGCTCGTGATCCCACCCCCGTCGCAAGCGCGCTTGGTGGGGACGCGAGACAGGGCCTTTTCTGTGGCGGCCCCCCGACTTTGGAACGCCCTCCCAAAAGATCTCAGACAGGCCCCTACTTTGGCAGTTTTCAGAAAGAATTTAAAAACTTGGCTGTTCCGATGTGCCTTTTCAGATTAGGAATCCCCATCACCAAGTCCTAGAAGCACTTTAGTAGAATTATGATCGCTGCACACCGCACTTATTTTATAATCCTACATTCCTCCTGCCACTTCAGCACTTTTAATTCCTGTACCCACTGCTCTGGCCGGCCCAGTTTTAAAGTGTCCTGATGTATTGTTACTGTTATTGTTTATTTTGCTTAACTATTTTGATTTGCTTCTGGTATTGCTGTTGTATTATGTTCTGTTGTACTGTGTTTTGGGGCTTCGGCCTATGTGAGCCGCATCGAGTCCTACGGGAGATGCTAGCGGGGTACAAATAAAGTTTAATAATAATAATAATAATAATAATAATAATAAATAAAGGAAAAAACCCAAATGATTTCCAATAAGAGGGCAGAGGGAGGAGAGAACTGGGGCGTGATCAAACTTGGGGAGACTCAATCACCCTAAATACTCCAAAGGCAACAGATCTCTTTTCATCTGGGTCCAGGTTACCTATAGGATCACCTTCTCCCATACAATCTGCCCCAAACATTGAGGTCCTCTGAGGAGTGTCTGCACCAGCCTGGCAGAACCTGACTGGCAACCACCGGACCCAGAGGACCTTTTCATCAGCCACACCACGACTGTGGAGTGTCCTGTCAATAGAGTTCCGACAGTTAGATCAGCTGTCAGAATTTAAGAAACAAGTGAAGACTTATCTCTTCTGGCAGGCCCACCCAGATAATTTTAATGATGAATTTTAAACTTCCACTCTATGCCTAGCTTCTGTTTTGTGTATTTTAATATGTATTTTATGGAAATATGTTTAAATATGTGTATTCTACGGAGTGTTTTAAAATGACTATTTGTTATTATCTTGAGAGCTAACAAGAGTCAAACCTAGTTAGTACTTGGATAAAAAACCTCTAATAAATATGGGGTGCTGTAGGGAATATTTTAGAGAAAGGAACTGGAAAAACCACCTCCGAGCATTCCTTGCTTAAGAAAAAACTATACTATGCATGGTGTTGCTATAAGTTGATGTGCAGTTGGAAGACACAAATGACTACATTAGAGTCAGACTCACTTTCCTAGGTTCAATGTAATGAACACTTACTGCGGCAAGACGGAAATGTGCTGTTGATTTGTTCCATGACATCTGTTAGATCTGTGCTAGTATCATGAGGTGGGATTAACAGGTCATCTACGCCTGATGAAAACAAAGTGTGCAATCGGTTTAGCAATAAAACTGCAACATTAAAGAGCCCAAAAGCTATTTCCATTCACATTTATCCTCTGAACATTTAGAATTAAGAAAGAAGGAATCTTCTATTTGAAGCCTCTCATTTGATATGCATGAATTGTTCATTGAAAATGGCCAGGGAAGAGAGGAATAGAAGTTAAATTATCAATTTATAGCTCATTTCTGCATTATAAACTTTAACCACTGTGCCTGATAATACCAGAGAATTTTCAGAAGCCACTAGATGTACACATTTTCTTTTTAGTTATTCTTTTATCAAGCTGTAAAAGAGTGTTTGGTGGCAAATTACCCTATTTGTTAAAAAGTACCCGGTGCTTTCTAAGTGCAGGATGGAAAGAAGTGCCACCAGTGGTATGGTCCATGTCTTTTTTGCTCTCCTTCAAGAAGGATGCTAGATAAGACTAACATTAAATACCAAACAGATGTAGGGATAGTACATGTGCCCTGTCATGGAATATTTTTGCATTAAGGAAGAGGCATGGATGCTAGATTTCGGTTAATTGGGCCTAGGAACTTAGGTAGATGAAGGAAGGAACTTGCTTTATTTTATTTTCAGCTGAGCATCCCCACCTGATAATGCCTTTGAGGTTTAAAGAAAGTAACCTGACCCCATTTTTTACACTTAACTCACTGCACAGTATTGCTTCTCTTAGGGGAAAATTTACAACGAGTTCAGGTTAGAGCAAGCTGGTAAGGGAGACAAAGAAATTATACATTCTTCCCTCCCCCAGCCCCCCTAAATTATACACCTGTTTCTAAATGGACAAATGATTTCTTTTTTTTTTTAGAAAAGACTGGATTAGAGACTGATTTAGATGCATGTAGAAGTGGACTTCACTGTTCCCCATCTCACTTCTACAGCAACTCCTCCAACTCTCTGACAATGTCACAGCAGGAGATAAGACAATTATGTTAATATAGGGAAACAGGGAAATAAAAAATAATGAGATATAAACCTTTCATGAGCAGAGCAAGTCAGGTGGGGGAAGACACATTCAGGATCCAACCCACTAGACAGAGAATGGCCCAATCTCCCTTGTACCCCCAAAAGTCCTACATGTAATTTGTAATGCTTCCAGCTATACCAGAATAGGACTCTCTTAGCATTTATGTTACAAAATATTAATAATGTGATATTTGGCAGACATTTGGCCCTTCTGTTATCATGCCACATATTATTGTTGGTTTTTATTCTATTTTGTCTACTTATTGTGTTTGTTGTCTTAATTGGATTTTGTTGGTTTCTATTAAATTGCTATACCTGCCCATGGATCTGTGTCGCATGCTAAAAAGCAAAAATTGAAAATATGTATTTACTTTAACACATTACAACAGTTCATCAAAAATATTATGAACCTTTCTTATCAAATTTGAAGTTCATCAAACATTAAGGCATTGGCATTGATCAAAAGACTTCTTATGCTTAATTAAACCTTTCCTTAAGTACATATTAAATCCCTGATTAGTAAAACCCCATAAGAAGCTTTTGCAATCTTATATATATATATATATATATATATATATATATATATATAATCTCAAACAGTTGATACAGTCTCTCTCTATACATACCAACTTTTTAGTTTCAATAGGAAGTGAACAAGAGACCTAAATATGTGTAATCGAAATGTTAATGCTTTGTTCCAGATGAATAAATGCTCAAATATGGCATTGGATACAGTATCATAATGGCTAGAGCATTGGGTATAAACAAGTGTATAAACCCATTAATTATTATTTCAGTCCAGTAATGAAGCTAGATCACTCACATCAAGCTATTCCTTTTTCAAGAACTTTTCTTACCTAATACAATGCACAATGTTGTAAGCAAATTCACAATGAATACAAAACTATCTTTATATTAGCCAAGTACCATACCTGTCTGATTAAACTGTGAGCTGGAATCTTGCTCAGGTGAATAGCTGAGGGCAGAATGCTGAGGTGAAGCACAGGAAGAACCCCCATTAACTCTGGACTCTGTTTCAGGCTAAAATAAAATTTAAACTATTTTTAAAAAACAAAAAACAGAAGCCTGCTGGATGGCATCGAATAATATTTAAAGGATATAGAGGAAGCCCAGCAAGGACTGGTGGACCTGAAATGCTTCAAACAGTTGATACAGTCTATTAAAAAGACCCTTAGGATTCCAGACTCTTTTTGATCTTGAAATCTAAGCACTGGTTAGTCCTGGTGAGACAGGAGACAGCCAACAAGCACCAGGTGCTGTAGGCTACATTTCAGAGGAAGGAACTAACAAAACCAACTCTGAGTATTCCTTGCATAAGAGAAACCCTTTGAAATTCATGGGGTTGCCATAAGTCAACAGGAAACTTGAAGGCAGATACACACATTAATCATAAGATCTTACACATGAAAGTTTGAAAAGCAGCCGACAGAAATGAAAACAAATCCCATCAAAAAAAGAGCAAGATTCTGGAACTGAGAGGCCCTATTGGCTCCCAGCAAAAAGCTTGTTTATCTGGTGATAAAACCATATGTAGCATCTCAGCCATCATCAGAATAGCCTTGATTGCAGTCCAAGCCTGCATTATTTAGCCTGATGGAGGGATTTCAGTGGAACAGAATTATAAGGCCTGAAGCGCCACTTTAAGTCAAAGAGGCTCATTTCTCTGTAGTGCAACAGGCACATTGTCCTGTAGATGGCATGAAGAGATGTTTGAAAGTTAGTTGTCCATGGTGCTTTTTTTTTACATTCATAGTTATGAATTCCATGCTCCATTGAAAAACTCTATGGTGATAACGCCAGAACATCACTTACATGTATTTATGCATACATGCTCTCTATACTTGTCAATATTTTGCCCAATGTAGTGAAAAATCTATAAAATCTATTTTTGTGAGTGAATATTCAGTCATATTTACCTCATCTGTCTTTCCAGTAGATTACAAAATAAAGTAGCTGCATATGTTTTTGCTACTATTTTTAACAAGCTGCAACTTGCTGTAGTATTGAAAAGTGGATACCATTTACTACTTTTGTTTGTTGTTTGTTATTAAGAAATTAAATTGATTTGCACAGCTTCAGCATTTTTGGGTGTGTGTGTGTGCACACCTTCAAGCTGCCTGTTGACGGATGGTGACCCTATAACTTTCCTAAGGTTTTCTTAGGTAAGGAATACTCAGAGGGGATTTTGTCAGTTCTTTCCTCTGAAATATAGCCTAAAGCATCTGGTATTCATTGGTGGACTCTCAGACAAGGTTGACCCTGTTTATCTTCCAAGTTCAGATGGGAACTGGTGCCTTAAAAGCATTTAGGGAACTATTTTCATACAGATTGCTTAAATAGGTCTTTAAAATCTCTGGAAGTAAGGAAGAGAGTTGAAGGAGTGAACAAAATTGTTTCATTATTTCCTCTTCTCTATAATTAACATGTCTTTGTCAAGCTGCCACATGCCAGCTCAGCTTCACCTCTAAGTTTGACATTGTAATCAATCTTTAGGACAAAAATGACAGCATCCCATGACAGCCACCAGTCCTTTGAGCTTGCTGAAATAAAAATAGCAAGTACACCTCCAAGGTAAGACCTGAAAGATTCATGTTCCAGGATACAGGAGTGAAAAATACTCCTCCAAGCAACATTCTGTGGTGTTCCACTGTATTGAGCAATATTTAACAGACTCAATTTTGTTTTTCTTCTCACAGACTCTGAGATAACATACCTACCTTGACAGGTTATTAACCTAATCAAAACTCTTTGGTCAACATATCACTATAATCAAGCAGACTTTAAAGAAAAGAGTGATAGACTGTTTTGCAAATGATGCATTAGTACAGCAAACGAATAATAGCATATACCACAAACTAACATATAGCTGTCAACATGTAGTTCATTTTCACAAAAGTGCATAATCATAGCTCTATTATTTTAGAAAAACCCTGAAGCTGCCAATGTGTTTTTTTGATTTAAAAATTATATACATGAGCAGAGTCCATATATTTTGAAAACTCTGTGCTGCTCGAATTTAAGGCTTAGTTACAAAGTTCACTCCTGTTACAAGAAGGGCAGAGAGCATTTTTTTAAACTTCACCCTGTAGTATTCAATCAAAATTTAATCTGAAGACCTGTGGGGCTCTAATGAGCATTGTTTAGAGGTGCATGAGCCATAAATAAAATGAATGATTGACAGAAATGATTGTTGCTGGAAGCTGCATGGAAAGTAGGAAACTGGTAAAAGGAAATTCCATGTTGCTTATTCCCTGCTCCCATTACAATGAGTTTTTGAGAATTCCATTCTTAATTGGTGAAGCCTGGATCCATTCCTTGGAATATATACGAGGCATCTAATAAACCAACTGAATTAATCATATGAAATACTTTACCACATGCATTTGGGCATGTGGTAAAGTATTTCATATGATTAATTCAGTTGGTGGTAAACTTTGCTTCTACCATACTTATAATAAAGACTTGAAAACAGAGATAATACAAAGCATACTGGGATTTTAAATGAAATTATACAGGAATGCATTTATTCCAGAAGGAAAGATGACATAGCATGCCCTCAAATAATATTCACCACCAGGAGACAATGACCGTGAGTGCCCTACCTGCTCAAGCAGCTGTCGTAGCCGGTGGAGCTGAGATTCCAACTGCTTATTATGATCTTCCAAAATCTGCATTCTAGCCTCCAGGCGACCTTTATGCTGCCGTAAAAGTTTGGCTTCTGCAATGAGTTCGGCATCTTCAGATGTGTGCTGTGGTGACACGGCTGAGTCTGGAGGTGAGCTCGGGGCATTAATCCCCTTTCGAAGATGCTGCTCCTTCAGTTGCTCATATTCCACCTGTAGCATCCTAATAAGCCAGAGTGAGAGGAATAAGTCTCCTGCCTTCACAGCCTTGTAGATACAAAGTAATTTAATTTAAAAGCAGCTCTTAAAAGTAACCTTTTTCTCACCATTACCTCATAGTTATTAGAACTTGATATCACAGCTACCAAGTTCTAATACACACTTTTCCATTTTCTTAGACACAGCTGAACAGGAGAAGGGCAGAGAAAGCTTGATATACACTGAAAAATGTATTGCCCAGGCACAAAAAGACTGTTTTAAGCACCTTACATGACCAGGGCTGAGAATGGCACCAATGTACTCAATTCATATATCAATCAACCCATTCTCTCAGATTGTCCTTTCACACTGTAACTCTAAGCAGTCATCTCATTAAATGCCTTTCCTTGACCTCCCTGTATATTCCCATGCTCTTTCTACTCCACATCCACCTATTCTCCCTCCACTCCCATTCCAGCTACTTAGAGCTGATCCATATAAAACAAGTCTGAACCGGCAGAATTTGAGCTGTCAATGCAAGAAGAGATCATGCCTCCCACAATCATTGGCTTGCCTTTTCTTGTGGTAGACTAAGGAATCTCTTTCCTTCCCAACTTCTCATTAGTTTCTGCAGATTAATTTTACAGCATTTGGAAAATGGTGTGGCTGAAGATTTAAAACTCTCATTACCTTCATGCCCTGCTAGTCACCTGATCATGAGCAGATTTAAAATGCAAGGAAAACAGAACTGTATGGTAGGGACAAGAAAGGTTGGTAAATTCCATTGGGAGGATTATTGCATATTTAAACCACAAAATAGAGATTCTTCACATGTTTCATGGCACCTATCAAACTACATTCATTCCACCTGGGAAAGGTCTATTTTATATACAGGAGTACATGTGAATCTCCATGACCTGTATATATGACACTGGAAAACTTTTAATGTGATAACTGTGTTTGGGTTTACACTGCCTGATGATCGAAGTAATAAAGATGATGTCATGTTCACACATTCAGATCACCAACTGGTGCAGCAGCCAGTGAATTGTGAGCATGTTTGTACAAATAACCCAAACATCAAATTTTTATTTTTTAATTAATTCTGAGGATGTGGAATCATAAAATCTTAAGAATTGGAAGGGGACAGAGACATCATCTAGTTCAATCCCTGTCATACAGGAATACATAATTACAGTACTTCTGTGGTGAAGGCACTGGGCAAATCTGGCTGTGAAGTGGAGACTGTGAAGTGGATGAACACAATGTAACATAGAGAGGCTTGTGCCAGACAGGATATGGAGCTGAAATAGACAGGGTTTAGCTTTGACAGACACATGATATGGATCTGACCGAAAAGCAGAAGATGACAGACACAAGGTTTGCATTTCTCAGAGATGAGACAGTTAGTCAGAAAAGAAAACTCCCTCCAGTTTGGGGAGTTGTAGAAGAGTTAAAGTCTTATATTGCTGATTTTTAAAAATCAACATGTATTTTTTAATGTTCACCATAAAAGCCTGCAGGTCCATAGTTAAGGGGTGACTCTGAGGGCCATAACCTCAATCCAAAAAAGATCAGATAGAGAGGAAAAACGACATGGTGAATGGCAAGCTTCAAAGGCAACCTGGGAGAAAGGAAGCAACCTGGGAGAAAGGATCAGTCATAAAGCTCCTCCCATATCTTCTCAAAAACCTCCAAGAAAGGTGACTGCTCCCTCCACAAAAGTCTATACCACTGTTAAGTAGCTTAATTTTGTGGTTCTAGTGCCTAAGCAGGAAAAAAAATGAACATGCCTTATAACAAGTTAAGTGTACGTCTTCCCCTTTGGCATGAAAAAGCATACCTTTACACTGAGTACAGGATCTCCTCATAAAAAGAACAGTATAACACAGCCTACATCAAATCTTGTCTAAAGAAGAATAGAAGAACAATTGAAAGGATAATTTTCTATATGGCAACTTGGGGACTGGGTTTGATGTAACTGGAATGGGACGGCTGTTTAGGTTTCAGGTGTGAGCTGAGCAGGTTTTAGTGACTTACCATTGACAGTAAAAGCTCCAATATGGGAAGAATAAAGATCCGAGGGGAAAAAGAGGAAAGCACTTAGGGAAATGTTGCAGCCGGACAAGGAAAGGGACAAGTTCCTCCAGTTAAATTTTGAAGAATTAGCTGGGGTTTTTTGTTGTTGTTGTTCTTGCTTCACCGTGTTCTGATTTCCCCCTCATCCACAGTAAAGCTCTGGCATTTCTCAACCAAGTTTCAAACATAAACACATATATTAGAAAACTTTGAAGAAACCTCAGTCTTTACAAGGAGAGACAACACCACCTTTGCTCCTCCTCAAGGTCGGCAATGATGCGCTCAAGCTCCCCTCGTTCCTCCTTCTCTACTGACTTCAAGATCTGCGCTGGGCTCTGTGGCTGACTCACAGGTGACTCCCCTCCCAGAGTCTGGCAGTACTGCTGGATCAGGGCATGTTCATCCTCGCTAGAGATAAAGGGAACTAGCATAAATAACTTTCACAAGAATGAACATTGCTATAAATTGTTTCAGAATACATTTAGAATGAAGCCTTCTTGAGTTTACACATCTTGTGGGATAGCTGTAAGATTGCTTGAAGAAGAAAAATTATTCTCAATTGTTGCCTTTACTTTTTTTTTTTTTTTACTTTGGCCCAGTTTACACTTCTATAGAGGTTGCCTTGAATAATTAAGTACAGATTCCCACTGTTAGCCACCTTGAGTCCTTCTGCGGAGGTCGAGATAGGACGAGATACAAATTTCCAAAATAATAAATAAATAAATTCCCACAATGTTTGGGGTGGTTGGATGTTTATTTAGCAAGGATCTGAACCCAAGCAAATTAATTCTTTTATTTGCAACTAAACAACAACAGCAGATGAACCTTTCAAAAACACTTGCAATATTCTCTCCACAGTCTGTTCTTTGGCCATCTGTTTACTCAGTTAAACTGTTGATTCCTGCATAGCAAATTTTTCATTATAACTAACTCAAGAACCTTTGAAAAATTAAATAATAACAAAAATATGCAAACAGTGTAAAACTGGAGAAAGAAAACATTTTTAGATTATACTTTAAAAAGAAACAGGCATATAAAAGGAGGGGGCATTCCTAGTGGCAGGCAACTACAGAAATGAGAGGATCATACATTAGGAATGTCAATAATAGTTAGAAGAACTTAGTTATCAAGAGTATTCTGCCCTCCAACTACACAGTATGACAATCTACATAGCCACCACACACAGATTAAGCCATTCAGTATAAATCACAGTTGGTACTACACAAAGTTTCCTGCAGAATAAAAAGCCTCCAGAGCGTCAAATGTGTGGGTGAAGCCACACAACTATAATCCAAGAGAGATCAGGATAAGAGAAAATATTATTTTCTTTAATGAGGTGTAATTATCCTCAAAACAATTACTTTACAATAATAATTTTGTATGCAAAAATTCAGACACATATGGAGAAAAGCTTTTGCTAAAAGAGTCATAGAGGTGGGAAGTTAAGTCCACCAAAGCCCTTCCTTGCTTTGAAAAGTCATTTGGGTACTATTACAGTGGTAGGCAGAGTGTAGCCCAGATGGATTGTGCAATCACTGACCTTCCTCAAGTTCCCGGGCACATGCAAAGAGGGGTAATTTACTTTTCAAATAGGTTCCATAGCCTAATGAAATATTTAATCTTTTTTTAAAAAAGAGGCCACTCTTGCTGAGGAGTTGGTCATTATTAGCAAAACATGGGGTCCAACCACACTGTCCTCCAGACTATAATCGCCAGTCCTCAATCTGTAATTTTTTAAAAAGAAAAAGCTCCCCAATGCCTTGATAGGATACAAAC
The DNA here is from genome assembly GCF_037176765.1 of Anolis sagrei. Taxonomy (NCBI): domain Eukaryota; kingdom Metazoa; phylum Chordata; class Lepidosauria; order Squamata; family Anolidae; genus Anolis; species Anolis sagrei. The sequence continues at coordinate 75,735,395 of NC_090021.1, forward strand.
CACAGTAACCACTAGGGGTGTGCAGTTTGGCAAAACCTGTGCCATTTTCAGTGTCTGGTTTTTGGCTGCCCCCCATTTTATTTTTAGGGAACTTCCCAAATTCAAGAGGGGTTTCTTTTCATGCTGGAAAGATTTGGTCCATTGGCGCCAAAGGGGAAACTTTAGAAATAATACTTGCTTTGATTAAATTTAGGCTTATCAGCATGAAACTCACCTCACTTATAAGCCACATCTTCTAGAGCAAACACACCAAATTTCAGAACATTTCACCAATCCACTATTTTTTTTTGACATTTTCAAGGTTTTTACCATAACATTTTAAAAAAAAATCCCACAAGAAGGGGTTCTGGAAATTGAAGTCCCAAGCACATGCCACAAGAAGGGAGATGAATGGACACAGTTAGCCAGTCCTCTGGCTGTGAAAGAAAGTGAGAAACAGACAGAGATAAACCTCAACTCCTACCATGCCCCAGGAAGGACACAAGTCTTCTTCAATGCTTGTGCTGCACAAAGTACTCCTGGGAAAGCAAGTTCTCATTTTCCTCAAGCAGGCACGAGGGGGGTGGGGGTGGGAAGGGATGGAGGACCCTTCTGGGAAAGAAAGCAAAGGCAGAGCTGCAGCTTTTCTGATTAGTGAGAGTGTGTGTGCATATACTGTACAGATACACACAGAGACATGCACCCATTGTTAGTCCAAACATGCATCCTTTCTGTCATCTGTCTTCATTTAGTTATAGCCAGAGGCAGCTTTGACACTAGATCATCGTCAACTGTAACTTCTTAGCCATGAAAGCTTTAATGCAAGTTTCAATTTTATGGCACTATAAAGTTAATCAAAGCAAGTATTATTTCTCAGAAATACATGGCATGCCTGAGCCACTAGCAACCTGAGATAGAGCTGCCAGCTGAATACGAAGTGTAGGAAAATAATTTTAAACTAAATTGAAGAATCTGATTACAGTCATCATGTTTGCTAAAAATAAAAAGTCTAAATCTCTTTAAATTATAGGGTTCAGTGACTGCTTTTGAGCATCATAATCAAAGGCAACATTATTTTTAAGAACAGGGGGCACCTTGATGCTGATAGGAAAGTTCAGGAGCATGTATCATTTTGGATTATGATTATTCTAAATTTATTATAATTCAAAACCAAAAAAGGCAGTTGTATGTTCAAATTTCAGTTTCATATATTAAACACAACAATTGAAATGAATATTTATCTCTCTCTCTTTTTACTTTCTTTCAACAAAGCTTGTTTCTCAAAGTTGGGACCTGCTTATTCAGCACATATACAGAACAATCTTCTATGTCTTCAGAGTCATTTTGGGTCTCCAAAGAATAAAGTACTCAAATACAAACTTAAGTCAAACCCTTCATTCGCCTGACAACTTTGCTAGTGACAAGCATAAGATTGTGATAAGTAAGTGTCAACACCACACACAATGGCAAATTGTGCAGTGCACTGTTTCAAACTTAGAAGTGTAGAAGAGAACAAAGAGGAGGTTTATTGATTTGTCTATTATAAGCAACATGCTTTGCAACTGATAATGTTGTTCTTCACTGAAGAATCACCTGACCAAAAAAAAGCTATTTATAGAAAAAAATGTAGCCTTCTTGTGGACTTTTTTTACCACTTCTCATCTGCTTTTCCAATTGATTGGTCTGAAAAGCAGAACATTGTGTCAGCTCACATGCCACCAATTTAAGATAGATCTATTAGTTGCACAGCAATCCCAGTTGAAAGCTTCCATGCTGGACACATGATTCATGCCTGAATAAAGGACAAGAAGCCATGAGAAAAGCCTCAGGCACTAAATGAAAAAGATGTTGAAAATCCAGCTCCAAAGCAGTTAAGGAGACAGAACCTATGTATCAATCTTAGCACAATAGTTATTATTTGCCCAAGACTGTAAGATTATTTTAGCTAACGACAACAATGTCATACTATAGATGAAGGTCAACAGAAATCAGAACACACTTACAACAGAGATGGGTGTTGTAAAGTGTTCTCTAAATTAAAGCTATTCTTGCCCTTTGACCTCTTTTCCTAAGAGATGCACCTGACATAGATACCACTGAAAAGACTTTAAGACCTAAAGAGAATTGGATTTCGTTTTTTAAACTCTATATAAATGTACAAATTGTATACATGTCATTCTGTGCCTTCACGTAGTTTTTGTAAGGTGACCCTATGACAGGATTTTACTAAAAAGATTTGTTCAGAGGGAGTTTGCCATTGGCTTCCTTTGAAGCCAACAGAGAGTGACTTGTCCAAGGTCATCCAGTGGGTTCCTTGGCTGAGTAAGAATTAGAAACCTGGTCTCCATAGTTTTTATTATTATTATTATTATTATTATTATTATTTTATTAAACTTTATTTGTACCCCGCTAGCATCTCCCGAAGGATTCGATGCGGCTTACACAGGCCGAGGCCTCAACACACAACACAACAATACAATCTAAGCAAATCAAACAATTAAAAACAGAATAAAGCAAAATAAACAACAGGCGCAATACAGTAAACACAATAAAACTGGGCCAGGCCAGAGCAATGGGTACAAGATTTAAAGTGCTGATGTGACAGGAGGTGTATACAGGGCTTCCAGGGCAAGTGCGATGTGCCATGTGCAGCAATCATTGGTTCTGATAAAGTGCTTATGGGACTTGGTGGTGGAGATTCCCTAATCTGGGAAGGCGCATCGGAAAAGCCAGGTCTTCAAGTTCATTCTGAAGACAGCCAATATAGGGGCCTGTCTAAGGTCTTTGGGGAGGGTGTTCCAGAGTTGGGGGGCCATCACGGAAAAGGCCCTGTCCCGCATCCCCACCAAGCGCGCTTGCGACGCCGGTGGGATCACAAGTAGGGCCTCTCCAGATGAGCGAAGAGAACGTGTGGGTTCGTAGATGGAAATGCGGTCACGCAGGTAGGCTGGTCCCAAACCGTTCAGGGCTTTGTAGGTAAGCACCTGCACCTTGAATTGGGCTCGGAAAATAAATGGCAGCCAGTGGAGCTCCTTGAACAGGAGGGTTGACCTCTCTCTGAACGGGGCCCCAGTTAGCATCCTGGCTGCTGATCGTTGGACTAGTTGGAGCTTCCGAGCCGTCTTCAAGGGCAGCCCCACGTAGAGCACATTGCAGTAATCCAATGCAATCTAGTATTTAAACCACTGCAATCTAGTATTTAAACCACTGTATCATGCTGGTTCTTTATTAAAAAGTAACAACAGTTTAATCATGCTTTCTGTTGATTTATGTGCCATTTACTGTAAAAACCTGCAACAGGTTTATTGTAAACCTATTGACTGTCCCTAAAAGCCACCTTTGGTACCATTCTGGGAGAAAGGGGGCATACTAAATAAATAAAATACCCAATTATTAAGGATGGCTTTACCATCTGCACTGCACTGTACTGAATTCAAAGATCTTGCTTAACTCCAAATGGCTTATAATCAGGTTAATTGAAGAAGCATGTCCACCAATCTGGACCCAAGCTCATGCCAGACCCTTCTTTAAGTATTGTCACCAAACAAGATAAAGGCAGATAGCTAAGAGAGAATTGACATTTTCAGTGGTGTGTATCCATTATTTGTGTACCACAAGTGAAGTTCTCTAACTGATATTATTGGGAGGTTAAATAAACAAATTAATAATACACTGCCTTCAAATCACCTTGGCAATTTTATAACTTCAGAAAGTACCAATCTTCTCCTTCACTGAAGGGTCCAGGTATTTTCATAGATTCCCCATTTCCCACATTAATTCTGACAAGCGTTAAATGATCCGGAAAGGAGGAATATTTCTAAGGAAAGGCTTTGCCCTTCATAAAAATCTTGCTCCTTTTAACCTTGTTCTTGCGCGTACATTATTGCTATGAGGACAGGATACTTATATGCCGACATGGAAAAGTGCATTTACTAGTTTTACCTTGTGCTGAAAACATTATTCATGCTACATTGCTAAATAAGAGGAAGCATATATTACCATAAACAAATAAAATGCTCACTCACACAGTACTTTGTTATTTTTAAAAGCTTAAACATGAATATAATTGCTCCACCATTTCCAACATAAGTAACAGCAATTATCTAAGAAATACAGTTGCTTTACTGAGTTTCCTGAAACAAAGTAAGGGAAGTAAATACATAAAAGCTTCATTATCATGTCTTTGTACTGTCTCACCTTCTTTTTGCACATGGAAACAAAGTGAAAGTAATAGGCCAGGAAAATAAAAAATTGCTCTCTATCTTTAAATTTCTTTGGTGTGGAAACAATCTTTTTATTCTTTTTGTCATAATTATTGCATATGTTATAAGACTCTGAACCCAGGTACTATTTATCCAAATTCATTATTCATATTACTGGCAGTCTTTAGAAGGAGCTTGAAAATGTGGTTGTTCCAGTGTGCCTTCCCAGAATAAGGAATCCTAAGCAATATGTCCTTAATGCACCTTATGAATTGTCTGCTCGTTTACCTATCCCAAAACACTCCTCCTATCTTCCTTGAACTCCCCAGCTTTTTAACTTTAAATGTTCACATTTGGCCCTGCCTCATGTTTTAAAAATGTGTCGCGTTATTACTGTATTGTTTTTGCTTTTCTAAGTTATTTATTGTTTTGTTGTGATTGTTTTGTTATGTTGTGTGGCTTGGCCTCTTGTAAGCCGCACCGAGTCCTGCAGGAGATGGTAGCGGGGTATAAGAACAATAAATAAATAAATAAATAAATAAATTCATTATTTTTTAACAGTGGTTAAGCTCTCTCAAGCAGGTGTGTGTCTTAATACCTTTTATCTGGATAAAGTCTTCTTTTCACTACTGGCCACAATAATAGTTTACCTGTTACAGGTGTACGCATGTTAACCATGCTTTACCTAAAAATAAAGTAGGGAGGGTATTGTTCTATTATATGAGCGGAGGCCACAAGGGGGTGCTAGAGAGAAAACAATAGTCCACTTTATGGAGGTGGAGGGTTGGCTGAAGGGGTGTAAAACCATTTCCTCCTGTTTTCCTGTTATTCCCCCCACCCATGTCCCCATTGTGGAACAACCCTCCTTTATGATATGGGAAAGGGAGGGGGAACTCCGTAAAATGGACTATTCTTCTTTCTCTAGTGCTTCTTAGTGACCTCTGCCTGGATAATGGAACAGTACCGTAAGAAGCTACTTTGCAAAACACTGTTAGAAGGAAACCTAGATTAGTATTAATCCTGACTATTACTCCATATTCTTAATGATATATTATGATTAAGACTGAAGAGGGATGAGACAGAGAACTGAACTTCAGAATTTTGTGTAAGAATTAATTTAAGAAGTGTACAAAAATTAAATTTACATGATGTAAACTTAAGCTATGGTTTAATAATCAATAAAGGGTTAAACACTGCTCAAAACAATTCTTTCAACACTTTCATTTTCTTTACTACCCTGTTGCCAACTAGTTTCTGATTTTACCCAACTGTTGACATTGCCCTATTGTCATTCAAAGCTAGTCCTTTAGACCATGATACTTATCAAGTTGATTCAAAAACAAAAGGTCAAGGGAACAGAATGGTAGTAGTAATTTATTTGTTAACATTTAACTTCCAACCTTACATGGCAGATTTTCCAATGAAAGGAAAATTGAGGACTTAAAGTCGAACTTGGTAATTATCTGCCGAAGTACATCAAAGCCTCTTCAGATGGGATTTTGCTTGGCAAGCTGATAAACAGATAAACCAAGTAAAGAAATGCCTTCCAAAAAGCTGCGATGGCCAACATTCTAGATTTTTTTCCCCTGGCCAATTAACAAGAGTTAGTTTTAAAGTTTTGTAATGTTATCAACACCTCTGAATATTTGTGGCGATCCAAATATGTTCATACAAACTTGTTGTTTATTTAATTTTCTGCCAAACTACCCCCCCCCCCCCCGCAACATTTGGATGATTCTT